>NC_089505.1:18551671-18872608 GCF_036850995.1 Saccopteryx leptura | reverse complement strand
AGGCCCTGGCCGGTTGGCTCAGTGGTAGAGCGTCGGCCTGGCGTGCAGAAGTCCCGGGTTCGATTCCCGGCCGGGGCACACAGGAGAGGTGCCCATCTGCTTCTCCACCCCTCCCCCTCTCCTTCCTCTCTTTCTCTTCCCCTCCCGCAGCAAGGCTCCATTGGAGCAAGGATGGCCCGGGCGCTGGGGATGGCTCCTTGGCCTCTGCCCCAGGTGCTAGAGTGGCTCTGGTCGCAACAGAGCGATGCCCCGGAGGGGCAGAGCATCGCCCCCTGGTGGGCAGAGAGCGTCGCCCCCTGGTGGGCGTGCCGGGTGGATCCTGGTCAGGCACATGCGAGAGTCTGTCTGACTGTCTCTCCTGGTTTCCAGCTTCAGAAAAATACAAACAAACAAAAAAACCCAGATATATATGTGTATCCAGTCCATTTGTAAAACAACTCTGTCTCCATACTCATTAAAGAAAGGATACCCTTGCCATTTTAGACTGCTGTTATTAACAATTGATTCTTCACTTTGAACCTTTTTTTCTTAGAACATCACTAATCAATAGAAGTGTGCATGAGCTGTATGTATGATTTTAAATTTACCATACTACTAATAAAATCAAATATGTAAAATTAATTTTAATAGTATTACTTAACTCAAAATATGCAAAATACTGACATTTTGACATGTCATCAACCTACAAAATTAAGATATTTTACTTTTTTTTTGTACTCTTTGAAAAATCTAGTATGTATTTTACACTTAAAACACATCTTAACTTGGACTGTCTACATTTCAAGTGCTCAACAGTCATGTGTGAGTGATGGCAACGTGCTGGGCATCCAGTTCTAGCCTGTGAACATAACTGCTGCGTAACAATTGTATCAGTTAGAAAATGTGTTTGCATTCGAAATGCAAAATTAAAAACTTAGGAAGCACTTGTTTTTGTCAGTAATCCTTACTCATTTTTAATACATCTTTATTCATTCAACAGACATTTATTGATCATGTCCTCTGTACCAGAGATTAAATACTAGATATATATTGCTCTTGAAGAACTCGTAATCCAATGAATGAAAATGATGTATAAATTGACAACTATATTACATTACAATAAGTGCTGAGAAAAGCATGTATAGTATGATGTAGAAACAGAAGTAGTGAGTGTGTTTTGAATAAAGGGCGTAGGAAGATTTCACAAATGTAGGTTATATGACCTTGAGCATAAAAGATGAGTGAGGTGTTAAGAGAAAAAAAAGAACATAAGAGGTCATTTTAGTCAGATGGTACAAAGACATAATCAAAAACAGTGTTCTTGGAAAACTGCCACTAGTTTAGTATGATCAGAATTTAAATTTCCTTTGGGCAAGTAGCAGGAAACAAACATACCAAGGTATGAATATACGTCAAAATATACTAAAGAGTTTGGCTTTCGTGATGGAGACCTGGTAAGTGATTTATCATGAGAAATAAGAAATTTACATTTTGGATATATTACTTTGATGGTAGTGCATCAGGTGTGCTGGGGCAGAAGTGGGAGGCCAGTTAGGGAGCCATTCCATTAGTAAACAATAAATAATGAAGAGTTCAATTGTGACTGCAAATAGGAAGAACTGGACATACATGACTAAAATTTTGGAATTAGAATCAACAGGACTTGGACCAAGTAATTCATTGTGGCTGGGTGGTGTACGGGAATAGGAAGCAGGGCATAGTAAGAGACAAGAAGAAATCAGATATGCAGGTCTACGTGACTTACCAATCCAAGTGTTTATAATTAACCAGATCTTCTCAACAATTTACCAAGATAATTCACAGGTAGTTGAAAGCACAGATTTTTGCTACTCAGGTGGCATAGCAAGTAAGTAAAGTGACACCTAGTGGTGAAATCTGGTGATCTTGTAAACATCCTTTAATTTACATGGGCTTTATAAAATCTCAGCTAGTGCCTTATTATTTGATTTGATTTAGAAAATGGTTAGTCTTAGATTACTGATGAATAAATTAACCTTTGTGGAACATAAGCAATAATCGGTGACATAAATTTAAAAACCTGAGTTTAAAAAAATAAAACCAGAGTATGGAGATCAAAAGGACTAATTTCCAAGCAAGATTAATGAAGAAAGATCACTGTAAAAACTGCAACATTTTGATTTATAGTGATAATGAAACTACACTGTTAGTATTGTAGCAAGGAGTGGAAAAAAATTTTACTTATAAAGAAATGAAAATTAAACTGCTTTAAAGTTTTTTATACGTTTAAATGCTAGATATAATAGAACAATATCAGAAGATTATTGAGCAAGACAAAAAGTTAAGCCAGGTTTATACAAGATATAGAAACTCAGACTTGAAAAACTCCCACATGCACCCTGACCAGTATCCACCCAGTATCCCCCATCTGGGGCCAATGCTCTGCCCTTCTAGGATCTTACTCACAACTGTGCTATATATTTTTAGCGCCTGAGTTAGAGGCTCCTCTTAGCACCTGGAGCCATCCTCAGCACCTGGAGCTGACATGCTCAAATCAGTTGAGCCATGGCTGTGGGAGAAAAAGAGAGAGAGAAGGGGAGGGGAGGGGTGCAGAAGTAAGTAGATGGTCACTTCTCCTGTGTGCCCTAACCAGGAATTGAACCTGGGACCTGATGTTCTTTTTTAAAATTATTCTAGCCACTGAAAGATTACCAGTGAATACTGAAATAAATTAAATTGACATATGTCTGAATTACAGTTTTACTTCATTAAAATTATAAAACAATAATTTTTAAAAATAAATGTAAAACTTGCATCTGTAATTCTAAATTATATCAGTCTGACACTCCCATTAGAGCTGTGGATGGTGGGAGATAAAGCCTGATGCTGGCCTTCCTCCAAGCAGACATTTAATGCTTTACTGAAAGGCCCTGTGTCTCTGAACAGGTTGATGTAGAGGTTAATACTTTGTGCCTTGTACAGCATGAAGGAATACTTTTCAGATTTAAACCTTTGTTTTCCGTACCCTTTTCCCCCTCAGTTTCCTCTTCTGCCTCAGCAATCTAGTCTCTTCCTCCAGCAGTCCTTTCTAGTCCTTCATTCTGGTGTTCTGCTTGCCTCCATCACTGGTCACTTCTTGGTTCTACTGGGATGCCAGAGGTTGGAGATTGCACTGCACCATCAGAGAAGTGATCCTCCAATATCCTAAGTGAAGACAGTATTGGATGCTCCAATGCCAGTTGACATGCACACTTTCATAAAAATTTAATGTAATGAAGGTGACATTTTATATTATTTATTAATGTGGCAAGCTACTATGGTTCAATAGAGTGCTGACAGGTGCATACCTGTATTACAACCTGTCACATCACGCTCTTTAAATATGTGCAGCTTATTCTCTGGCACTAATAGCTCAAAATATAAAATGTGCACCGAGATGACTGATAATATATTAATTAATTACAGAAAAAATACCTTCCCTATACCAAAGCATACTTTAGGAAATGAATAATTAAATATAATAAATGAAACTACTATAAAGCAGTTACAAGATTACAAAAAAATCTTTAATTGATTTTTGTGCAGGGAAGGACTTCCTAAGCACGAAACCAAAGGAGGGAATGACAGAAAAGGCTGATCATACACGTACGACATCCTTCTACTCAAATGGGATCATATCATACAAGTTCCCTCCCTCAGCCTTCCCCCCTTCGGCAGCCAGGTCCCCTTTCCTGCCATATCAGCTAAGTGATGTTAAAAGTCTTACAGGTGTTCTTCCAAAATATATTTGTTTCTAAAATCCTACGTGTTAACACAATTTATAAGAATAATTTTTGTTACTGTTATATATTAAGTAGAATTATATTAGGGTTTTTTTTTTGCATCTTTTCTTAATGCACTGTTATTTTAGGAAAATCTCCCCTATCATCAGGCATAGCTCTAATTCCTTCATTTTAATGGCTATATAATAGCAATTATTTAACAGTTTTTTCACAAATTTATTCAGCACTTCCAAATTAATGGGCATTCACTTTGTTTTCAGTTCTTGATCGCTACTAATTATGTTGCCATTACCATCCTGTACATATTTTATAGGAATTCTTTTGACTTCTGTTTTTAATAAATGTTGTCAAACTGCTTTCAAAAAGGGCTGTCTCCTCCATATTTCTGCTAGCCATGGCTGAGGACCTCTTTTCCAGCATTCCTCCAGCAGTCGCTATTATAGCTCATTTTACTTTCTGCCATCTAGTTGGTTTCTTTTTCTTTTTTTTTTTTTACAGAGACAGAGAGAGAATCAGAGAGAGGGATAAACAGGGACAGACAGGAACGGAGAGATGAGAAGCATCAATCATTAGTTTTTCGTTGCACATTGTGACACTTTAGTTGTTCATTGATTGCTTTCTCATATGTGCCTTTACCACGGGCCTTCAGCAGACCAAGTAACTCCTTGCTGGAGTCAGCGACCTTGGGTCCAAGGTGGTGAGCTTTTGCTCAAACCAGATGAGCCCGTGCTCAAGCTGGCGACCTCGGGGTCTCAAACCTGGGTCCTCGGCATCCCAGTCCGACGCTCTATCCACTGTGCCACCGCCTGGTCAGGCTAGTTGGTTTTTTGACTTTCCATCTGCTCAGGTTCTCAAAGTCATCCCGAAATGAGGGGCTGGGACCTTGACCTTCTCCTGCCCGGTTCTTTCCTGGGCATGCACACAGCCCTGCACATGTGTGTGGCATTTTAGATCCCCAGGAATATGTCTAGTTTTCAGGATTTTCTTTTAAATTTGTGCTCGGGCTCCTTTGTTTCAAGGAAAGCCATAGCCTTCAGCAGCTAGATGTTGCCAGCAGGTTGCTGTTCTTTTTTGTAATGCCCTATAAGGTAGGACCCTTTGTCTTTCTGAGCTGATGTCTGTGCCAAGTGAAATTGCCACCACACCTTGGGAATATAGTTTTCCAGGGAGCTGCAAGTTGGAGCAAAATATTGATTGTGTTCAGGGGAAGCTGGTTTTAACAGAACTGCAGAAAAAATTTTTGGTCCTTTATATTGGCTGATCCCTTCTGTTCCTACCTGGCCACCAAGGGTAGGGGGGTGAAGGAGATGGAATTAGCCCTCCATCACAAGGTTCCGGTCCTCCTTGTCTCCAGTGTGCAGTTTTTATTGGTTAGACAGTGTGCCACCTGTTTTGTGGGTTTGGTTCATTTCCAGGCTAGTATTTCAATTGTTGTGTAAAGCAGTTTCACCTTTAGGTCCTTATTGTGTCATTCTAAAAGTTGATCTCATTTCCTAATTTCCTTAGCTCTTCGTGGGCATTGAGTCCACAATATGAACGGTAAGGTTATTCTATTCAAATCCAAGGAAAGCTATTGGGATCCTAACTACATTAAATTTGCAAATTAATTTTGGAAGAATTGGCAGTTTGAAATTTTAACTTTTCTTACCTGGAGACATGACCAAACTGATAGACTTGATTATTTAAACATACACTTTTAAAAATGTGCAATTAAAAAAAAATGCTAATAATTTCATCGCAGATGACACTAGGGAAAATATTAGCAATATATGATAAATACAATGTTAATGACTTTGAATATTAAGTTTGTTTTTAAATATAGAGATTACATATAAGCATGGGTAAAGGATATAAGCCCTTTTTAATAGAAGAAATACAGAGGACCAGTAAGCCTAAGAATATTTAGGGATTAAAAACTACATTTTTTTTTCTATTTTTATCAATCTTTCCACCCCCCTCACTTAGCACCCCCTCCCACAGATGTCAGCCTGCTTTCTGTGGGTCTCTCTCTGTTTTTTGCATGTTAGGTCATTTTGTTCATTCGATTCCACATATGAGTGAAATCATAGGGTACTTATCTGTCTCTGACTGGCTTATTTCACTTAATATAATGCTCTCCAGGTCCATTCAACCAGTTGCAAAGGCTAAGGAAAAAAAAGAACAAATTAAAATGAAATACCCTTTCCAACTATCAAATCAGAAAAAAATATGTATATGTATTGTTTGGGTAAGGTGTGGCACAATACTTACATTGTTGATAGAAGTATAAATGGTACAGTCTTTTTAGAATACAGTTTGACTCAGATACCGTTTTTTAGGAATGAATCCAAAGGAAAAATGATTAATTATTCACTCATGAAATAGTTATTGAGCACCCACTGTAGGCCAGATAGCGTTTGTCACCAGGTACACATCAGCAGAAAACACAGACACACTGAAAAACCTTTGCTTTCATGTAATTTACATTCTTGTTGATGAGGTGAACAGACAAAATATGAAAGTAGGTTCGAATGAGAAAGGTATTATGGTGAAGGGGGAACTGGGAAGAGGAAGGTAAGTGTTGGGGTATGGGTATGGGTTTGGCATCTAAGAAAAATATTATTTAGAATGATTAATCTCTAAGAAATGGTCATAGATTTCTTATTTTCTTCATATTTTTCTGAGTTGTTTCCACAATGACCCTATAGAAATAGATAACATTTTTAAAATAATCAAAACATTTTGACAGTGTGGGTCCCTGAGACCTTATGAGGTTGGTGTATTTTAGCAGCCTTCTAGACATCACAGTGGATGGGGTTTACCTTAGAAGGATAAATATAAATGAATTTATTAGCATAGGGTTTAATTTTGTAGCTTGTCACAATTGTTTAAAAATCTGATTTATATCTACTTTTCTCAAATTTAGCTATCTTAAAACTTGAATTCTTTTTAGCAAATTGAAGTTTTATTTTGCTCATCTGTGATTAAGAACATTGGGAAGACTATCAGTTTCTCTTGCTAGAATTATATTGCAGAAATGTTGTTACAAAGTTACTCATTTTATTTACTTTTCAGCACTGAATTTCAATCAGTAAATTTATTTGATTATTTCAAATATTTTGTATTAAAAATATTATGTATTAAAAATATTTGTATTAAAAATATTATAGAGGTATTAAATACCTCTATCAGAGTCGTTTTTAAATGTTTCATGGTGGATTTTATTATATTTCATTTTTATTTTATAAACTATCAATGTACGAATTGAGTAATTGAGAATTTTAGAATTTAATGCAGGAAAATGTATTTTAGGAAAACAGTTAAAGGATGGGAAGAAGCCAGAACCATGCAAACCTATCCTCAAAGTGGAGTTCAAAACGACTAGATCTGGGTAAGATTTTACGTCATTGCCGACGGTCATTGTGTGTAATTGCTCAAATGGCACTGAGGGCTGTTCTGTCATTATTTTTGAAGGCCTATTATTTTTGTAGAATGGTATAGCCCAGTCTTAAATTTTATGCTTTCTTTATTTCAAAAAAAAAATAACTAAAATCGGTAAGTTTATGATAAAATACTTCTTTTTGTTCTCTGTCTTGAGCAGTTCTGCTGTGTGTTCAGTAAAGCTTGAATTATTTTTCTCAGCAAGCTTCATACATTCTGTTAGATTAGTCTTCAGTTAATACAGAGTTTAATCTCTAGTGAAAATTATGAGATAGTAATAAAGAAAAATTATTTAAAAATTAACCTATTATACTGTTAAGTATGAAATTTTATATGTATTTTTCAAAAATTAAATCTCATAAGAATATTTGGTAATTTCTAAAGTAAGTAGTTTAATATTAAAGGAGCTTTGTTGTGTTTGAATACATTGATTGCCTCTATAAATGAATTAGATATAAGAATTGTATGGTTTTTATACTTTATATATCTTACATAATATTTTTTCTATGGACCAGATGTTATATTTTAAAATCTCACATCCTTTTAAACTCGAAAGGAGTTCTTTATGTTCTAGTTTTGCAGAAAAAGTGTGTGGTGTTTTTACTATAGCTATGTAAGAGAGTGAACTTATGTAGTCTGTGTAGTCCAGTGGGACTCAAATTGTGATTCCTGGGCCAGCAGCATTAGCTGAGAACTTACTAGAGATGCAGACCGGTGGACTCCACCCAGACCTACTGAATCAGAAACTGTGGGCAGAGCCCTGCAGTCTGTGTTTCAGCAGACTCGCAGGAGATTCTGATGCACGCTGAAGTTTAGACCAACTGGTATGTTTTCTGTATACCAGTTTATAAACACTGGTTGTTATAACTGGCCTACTTCACTTTTTAATCTATTTTTCTCCAAATCTCATTTAATTCAGCCTTGTTATTTGGGAAAAGACACTAAGCTGACAAATCATTAAAGTTGATTTTTTTTCCCCCTTGATCCTCTCTAGCCTTCCTCTGGGATCTGTCAGATACAGTGTTCAGGCAGTAGGTTGAATGAACTCCAAAAGGAATAGCATTGGTTTAATTGATTCCAGCATTCCTTACCGTGCGACCTTTGGCACAAAGTTATTTGACATTTTTGGGCTTCACTTTCGTCATTGGCAATATAAATGTGATAATAGGTCAAAAGGTTGTTATGAATTGAGATAATCATGTATTTAAAACATTTTACACTGTGCCTGGCACATAATAAACTTTCTATAAATGGTTACCTTTTTTTTAATAGAAAACCTCCTACTGCCAATTGTTTTTTTTGTTTGTTTTTTTGCTACATTTGTCCAATGGCAAAGGAATGTGAGTAAAAGCATGGCAGCAAAAACAAACAAAAAACAAAAATGGGGGGGGGGAGGATGAAACAAAAAACCCTGTCTTTAAAATGCAACATAAAATAAAATGTCTAACCATTTAAACTAATAGTCCTAGTTATCTTCTGAGTTAATCTCTATTTTAACAGATATTGATCGTCAGTAAGAGCAGAAGTCCAGGAAAGATTTTTTTTCCTTCCCTTTTCCCCAGTTTTTCACTCTGGTATAATTTTAATTTTTATGAGTTTCCAGTTTCTTAGAGGATGGCGGCAGTACTTTTCCTTTTACTAGGATCTCAGATGAAAAAACAAGCAACAGCAGCAGCAAAACTCTAGCTGTTTTGTATGCATTTTTGGATTCTTTAAAATTGATCAATAGGATCACCTTCCTGTAGCAGTCATCTTCAACGTTTCAATTTTTTTTTTCCACCTGGGTTAGGACATTCATAAATTAAATGGGATTTTTTCCTCCCACTGCATGGCCTCGTTTCTTGACATAGGTGCCCAGAATTCTGATGTGTCGCCAGTGTTAAGCACTGCTGCCCTGCCCTCTTCCCCCAGAGCAGAGCCACCTCCAGTTAAGGAAGCTAGGCAGCCCCCACCTTTCCGGTGTCTAGTAGGGACTTGGGCGATGCCAGCAGAAGGTGTTCTGTTAGTTCCTCTTGACAGATGACCAAAGCTGAGTAGCAGTGCCATTCTTCTCTCCTGATGATCTTCAATATTTTCTTCTGTTTATCTAAAAATTATTCTAGGCAGGATTCCCTCTCCTTTATAGCTCAGCATAAGTGTCATTACTTTAAGGACGGTTTGGCCACATGGACTAGGTTGGGTCCCTCGGTAGTATACTCTGAAAGCATGCTTTATTTTTCCTTTCTAGAGCTTATACTTGTTAATAATGAAATTATTTATTTAGTGCATGTCTCAATGAAAGCATAGGATATAACTGTCTCACTTCTAATTGTCCAGCTCCTAGGACAGTAATGGGCAATCTTTTGAGCTTGGTGTGTCAAAATTCGCCAAAAAACTGAGCATAACTCAGGTGGTGTGTCACTTCGAGGAAAAAAACTAGAATTTCATGATATTTATAGTTTAAATAACAAAAATGTATAATGGTAATATATAACTGTATTTAATAAACTGAAAACTAATTATTTAACTTAGCTGCTTAGTGACTTCTTTATTCATCTGTCAGTCGGTTTCTTTTGTTGGTCTTGATATTATTTAACTTGTGTGGGGTGCCGTGAACTAAGATAAGTGAGGGGGAGGGGGAATTCTTTTTTTTTTTTTTTTTTTAATAATTTTATTTTTTTAATGGAGTGACATCAATAAATCAGGATACATATATTCAAAGATAACAAGTCCAGGTTATCTTGTCGTTCAATTAACTAACTTGCCTGTTAGGGACTTTTTTGTTATTGAATTTCATTGGCTAAATCTTCAATTGAAGGTTGGTATTTTGTACACTTCAAGCCCAAGCAAGCGCTACTAACTTCATCTGTTAAGCTGTTTTTTTTGTTGGTTTTGATATTATTTAACGCTGAGAATAAGGTCTCACAAAAGTATGTAGAGGAAAAAATTGTGAGTAAAGCCATTGCTATATTTTTCAGGGTGCTAAAAGTGTCTGGTAATCGGCTCTAGGCACTCCAAATTTCCTATTCATAGTGGCACTCCTCTTGATTCTCCAAGAGGCACCTTTCTGGATTCTCAAGCTTTGACCTCAGGTCGACAAACACCTGAGCCCAGATGCTATCTTGAAATGCTGCAAGTTACATCTTATGTAAATTAAGATGGCTGCTGCTATTTCTTTTTGTTTTTTTCTTTTTCTTTTTTTTTTTTTTTACAGAGACAGAGAGAGAGTCAGAGAGAGGGATAGATAGGGACAGACAGGAACAGAGAGAGATGAGAAGCATTAATCATTAGTTTTTTGTTGTGACACCTTAGTTGTTCATTGATTGCTTTCTCATATGTGCCTTGACCATGGGCCTTCAGTAGACCAAGTAACCTTTCGCTTGAGCCAGCGACCTTGGGTCCTAGCTGGTGAGCTTTGATCAAACCAGATGAGCCTGCGCTCAAGCTGGCCGCCTTGGGGTCTCAAACTTGGGTCCTCCGCATCTCAGTCCGACGCTCTAGCCACTGCGCACCTCCTGGTCAGGCTGCTGCTATTTCTAATGGCGGGAAACGGCACCCATGCACAGGCCCTCGCCTCTCCCAGCCTCCCCCTCACTTATCTCAGTAATGATGATCAATTAGAAATCCATGACACCCCAGAACAGTAGATTGGATGATGGTTGCTGTGCTTATGTGGTTGCTGGTAATGGCGATCACAGGTCCCCCAGAGATGCATCCCCTGCGGTATTCCGCTGCTCCCTGCTCCGCTGGCCGGAAGTGAGGTCAAAGATTTCCTAATGGCCTAACCGGAAGTCCCAGAACTAGATATTCTGTGCTGGAGTTCTGTTGTTTTGGCCTACAGACCTCCAGCACAGAGTGTCTACACTACAGCAAATGTTTTATCCTCGGCTACTGCACCTGGCTGTGCAGGAGCCGAGGATGAAACGTCCTTCTTGGCATGCGGCCCCATACTTCTCTGGTATGCGGCCACATGTGGCCTCGTGTCATCAAAAATGGCTACACGTGTGTCAGTGCTGACACGTATGTCATAGGTTCACCATCACGGTCCTAGGATATTGGATATGAGGAAGAAAATGATAGGCTGGTGTGTATAACGGCATGGTCATAAAGAATTAGCCATTACCTGTTAATGACAAAAGCATAGTTTAACTCTTAGGCAAAGTAAACTCTGAAAAAAATTAAAACCAAGATGTGTTACTTTTATTTTCAAATAAAGCATTATCAAGAAAGATTAGACACAGAGAACAATGATAGTATCATGAATAGCACTTTTATTAAAGATACGGCAGTATTCTTTACATAGCCAGTTCTTTTAAAAAGTCAGAAGTTAAATGTTGAGTCAATTCTGTTGAAGCTGTTTACTGGAAAAATGAATGTGAGTGAGGGGTGAGGTCCTGCAGGTATCAGGGTGCTGGAACAGAGTGTGAAGAGAGGGAGCTCTGGAGCCAGGCCCGTGGCTCTGACTCCGGCCTCAGCTGCAGGTGTCAGGGTGCTGGAACAGAGTGTGAAGAGAGGGCACTCTGGAGCCAGGCCGCGTGGCTCTGACTCCGGCCTCAGCTGCAGGTGTCAGGGTGCTGGAACAGAGTGTGAAGAGAGGGCACTCTGGAGCCAGGCCCGTGGCTCTGACTCCGGCCTCAGCTGCAGGTGTCAGGGGTGCTGGAACAGAGTGTGAAGAGAGGGAGCTCTGGAGCCAGGCCCGTGGCTCTGACTCCGGCCTCAGCTGCAGGTGTCAGGGTGCTGGAACAGAGTGTGAAGAGAGGGAGCTCTGGAGCCAGGCCGCGTGGCTCTGACTCCGGCCTCAGCTGCAGGTGTCAGGGTGCTGGAACAGAGTGTGAAGAGAGGGAGCTCTGGAGCCAGGCCCGTGGCTCTGACTCCGGCCTCAGCTGCTCGCTTACTGTGCAGTCCTGGGCAAATCTGAGCTTTTGTGCCTGTTTCTTCTTCTGTAAGACGAGAATGGTAGGCTCTATCTCACAGCATTGTGATGAAGATCCAACTAATTTATATAAAGCTCTTGGAACATTCTCTCTAGGTCAGTTTTCTCACATACCAGTTGTCCCAAAATAGCAGTTGATAACCCTGAACAAACCTCTAAAATGTAGTTGTTCTTTGATACTGTATTCACAAAGCACGTGTATGAGTGGCAAGGTTGACCAGACTTTAGAATAGTTAAATAACCTCATTAATATAATATTCCTCCCTCGGTTGAGAAACACTGAGTTAGGGCAATGATTCTTTTTTTAAGACATCAGGTAGCCTGACCTGTGTTAAGTGGATAAAGTATTGACCTGGAATGCTGAGGGCACCAGTTCAAAACCCTGGGCTTGCCCAGTCAAGGCACACATGGGAGTTGATGCTTCCTGCTCTCCCCCACACCCCTCTAAAATGAATAAATAAAATCTTAAAAAAAAAAAGACATCAGGTAATGGTCATCTGTTAGTGAGTTCTGAAAATAACTTTGTTCATTGTGACCATTGATTTTTAACTTATAGACTAGAATAGGAAATAGAGTGCACTATACATTTTAAAGGTAAGGATAGGTTCATGAAACTTTTATTCATTTGTATACATTTATGTATCTGTATATCGTATCATGAAGTAAAATGCATTGCTTATGATGAGTCATAGCCCCAGTATTTGACAGCCCTGATTAGTGGAATAAGTCAGGTTTGGATTGTCAGACTTAGGTTCAAATCCCAGTTCTCCCACTTACTGTTTTATATTCAGCAAGTTGCAGAACCTTACTGACCTTCTCTTCTTACCTCAGTGAAATATAGTAAGAAATATGTGTTTGGCACATGGTAGGTGTTTGACTAAATTCTAGTTTCTCTTCTCCTCTACTCCTACTCTTTCTTTTTACTACATAAGAAGCTATAGGCAGACAGGGCCATATATTCAACATGAAGCAACTCTGGATGGCTCAGGTATTGAAGCAGGTGTGCCATTGAACTCCATGGGCTTCTGTACCACAGACCATTGCAAGAGTCAGTTCTCTTAAGAAATGGACCACATTAAAGAATCACCACTAAGAGGAATTTATCCCCTTTTGTCATAACACCTGCTGTAGCAAACCTCTTCTGTGTGGAGTCAGAGAGTAAATATTTTAGGCTTCGTAGACCACGTGGGTCTCTGTTGCAGCTGTTCAGCTCTGCCATTGTAGCCCAATAGCAGCCGTAAACGAATGAATGCAACTGTGTCCAAGGAAGAGTGTATTTACAGACACTGAAATTTGAACTTTATATCATTTTCATGTATATTTTTCCAACTACTTGAAAGTGTGAAAACCATTCTTAGTTTACAGACCATCCAGAAATGGGCAGCAGGCCATACGAACCTTAATGTGCACACACATACACACACATGATATATGTATGTATTTAAGTTTATCTTTAGGAAAAGTTTTTGGGTTTTTGGGTTTGTTTCTCCCACCTGCTGTGGAGCCAGAATATTTTCAGGTGGTTTAGAAGGTAAGGTGATTTTGTAAGTTTTAATTTTATATGTGAACTAAAAGATGTAGGTGGATTACCTATATACAAATATGAAAAAACACAAATATAATAAAGACTCAGGGTACATTTGTGCTATTCTGGTTCTGAAAATACCTAAGGCTATTTTAATAACACCCGCACACTTGCTACAACTGAGTTTTCTATACCATTCTTGGGACCTTGTTTTTAATGAAAGAATCCTACTGAAGCCCACAAAAAAACAACCTTCTACACGAATATTGTTGTTTCCCCAGAACACAGGTTCATTCTCATGGTGTTTCCTCCTTCACTCTGGATTTTTCTTTAATAACTATCTATTTAGCATGCTGTGTTTACAAACAGTTCTAAGTGCTGTACACATAGTAATTTATTTAATCTTAGCAACAATTCTATGAGGCAGATATTATTATCTCTGTCTTACCCAATGAGGACATTGAAGAAGAGAGGTTGAATAACTTGCCCAGGATCATACAGCTCATAAGCTAAGGAGCCCAGATCTAATTAAGTTTGTGCTGTTAACCACACCACACCTCCTTTTTAGTGAATCCTATTCTTTGTTCACATTAACCACCAATCCTCAAGATCATACTTAACACCTGCAAATCCCCTAGCAACAATTACTCTGCTATATTACCTGCTAAAAAACTGCAGACTCAGAAACTTTTTTCCAATTCATTCATGATATGTTAACCATTGAGAACAATGCTCTGGACTCACAGGTTTAGTAATTAGTCTTTACATCAGAAAATATGTTTTGTCTTTTTTAAAGATATGTTTTGTCTACTTTCTATTTTCCTGCCAGCATTGCATTAGAGTCAGCCAGTATTTTATATTCATTCTCTTTACTTCATTCTAATTCTGGCTAAGCCATAGCAACAATAAGAGCAACTCATTTGGGCACCGTGCCTGCTTTCAGAAACCAAGCCTCTTTTCTTTTGTACTGTCTTAGCAGTTCTCCTATCTTTACTTGAAACAAAAATAGCACCTTCTATCTTGAACTTAAGACCCTTAGTTTGATGGTGCGGTCTCCAAGTACCAAGAAGAAAATGTACAGTATTTATAAAAGGGCAGTTTTATTTCAAAAATAATTGTTTTCAAAATTGTTACTTATTCGATAAGGCTATTCAAATATGCCTTTCTTATACTGCCTTTAGTTGATTCATCCTATTTTCCCTACTACTGAAGTTTATTCTGAGCTTTCCTACGATTTCTTTTAGATTGTGCCTTCTTCGTCATCTAAATTGGTTCTCTGGTGTATCCTCAGAGCTTTATGGATTGTTCAAGCTAATCTAAGGATAGACTACTTGCCATCATTTTTCCTAATCTACATTTTTTCCATCCCTAAAAATGCTTTTACTTATGGTCTATGCATAGACTATCTTATCTTAGTTATGGTTCGCTGATGGAGTACTTCTACTTGCTGCTTATTGATATTGTTGCTATCAGCTTGTATGATTTAGATTATGTCTTTCGAGAGCTTAGGGATCAAATCCATTGTAAGAGCTTGTCTGGATTAGTGGACATTTGCTCTTGTCCAAAACATCCATGAAGACATTGGTCCATGCCAAAAGGACCTTGATATTTGGTCATATTTGGTCCCATCTGATATTGAGGGATTGAGACTTTTGGCTTATGATTTGTTAAGAAGGGTTATTGGCAATATAGCCACAACACAATAGTTGGACCAATAAAACATGATAGTGTTTTTGTATATTAATTCTGTCAGCCAAAGGTATAAGTCAATATTATCGGCTATTTGAACCCAGATAGATTTTCTAAGTGTGGATGTTTTCGACAGAATCAAATATCAAGGACCTTTTGGTATGGATGAAATGTCTCCATAGACATTTTGAACAGGGCCAGATTTCAAGGACCATGTGGATCAGATGTCTCCATGAATGTTTTGGGTAGGACATACGTACATCTTGTAAAGACTTGTCTGCAGTGAGTGAATTTGAAAATGATGCAGTGTCTCATAGGTTAACTTTGAAGTCATACTTTTAACACTGTGAACCTCATACATAGTCTATTTAATCACAAATTAATTCCACATGGCAAAGACTATAGTGTGATTTTAGATTTCTTTTGAAACAGTGCCTAATCATTACATCTTTAAATTCTGTTATTCTTAATGATACTTGAAAGAACCCAAAATAATGGACTAATATGAATTGCTGTTTTGTCCTGATAAATCTTATATGTCCTAAACAGCCTGCATGTTAGCACTATAAGACATGAAATCCAAAAGCATAATATTTGTGGAATTTTTATGGTTAGGATAGGTCTACCAAACTCTATCTTACTGACCAGTGTGCAGTAGATTTAGTGGTATTTTAAATGTATATTTGACCAGTACACAAAGGGAAAGTAGATAAACAATGAGAACCAATTGTGGTAAATGCTGAAAAGAGGTATGCAGAAGGTGCATGGAACGTCGGAGCAGCACCCAGCTCATTCCGGGTGGATGGGTCAGAAAAGGTTTGTCTGAGGCCGTAATGACTGGACTGAGATTTTTTGTTTTGTTTGTTAGTTTTTGAGGTGAGAGGAGGGGAGATAGTGAGGCAGACTCTTCCATGCACCCTGACCAGGATTCATCCAGCAACCCCTGTCTGGGATTAATGCTCGAGTACCAAGCTACGTATTTTTAGTACCCGAGGTTGACACACTCCAACAGAGCTATCCTTGGCTCCTGGGGCCACATTCAAACCAATTGAGCCACTGGCTGCGGTAGAGGGAGAGTGAGAGAAGGAGAGATGGGGGGGAGGGGCAGGGAAGCAGGTGATTGCCGTCTCCTGTGTGCCGTGACTGGGAATCAAACCCGGGACCTCCATATATCAGGCCAACGCTCTCCACTGAGCCAGCGGGCAGGGCCTGGACTGAGTTTTAAGGGAGAAATAGGAAATACCCAAACAAAATGAAGTCTATCTCAGGCAGTGAACAACTTGTATAAATGTTATTGTAATAATATAAGCTGTAGGTTATTAAGGCAGAACTAAAGTAATTGTGAAGGTGAAATGGAGGAGACAGGTTCGTGAGATCCTAGTAAACAGGATGTGTTATAAGAGTTGGGTGCATGTCATTATTACTATTCATTACTTACCATGTTGCAGCTGCACCAGCATTTTAGTTTCTCAGATACACCAAGCTCGTTTCTGACTTGGAGACTTTTCAGTGCTCATTCCTGCTGCCTAGAATGTACACCCTTCTCCCTACCCCCAGGGTCTTTGCATGGCTGGCTCCTCTTCACTCTGGTCCCAGCTCATCTGTTATTACTTTGGGTGCCTTTCTGACCACTCTGTCTTACAGTAACTCCTCTAGCCTCTCCTTCACATTCAGCTCATGACTGTCTTGTTTTATTTTCTTCATAAAACTTATGTGTTGACTGTTTGTCTAGACTAGACATGATAGCACTGTTTTATCCTCAGGATTATAGGTGCTCAAAAACATTTGAGTGAATGAATGAGTAGTGCTATGAAATCGAGTTGAACAAATTGGTTCTACCAATGGCATTTTGGGTAGAAGTGGCCTGCCTCCTTTAAGTAAAGGATGGTTCTTACAGAACACAACTTCAGCCAGAGCTGTTGTCATTGGTCAGTTTTGGGAGGTTAACCAGAAGAAGGAAGCATATATACTTCCCTGAAGTGTGTAGCCTTTTAAAAATTCTAATCAAAATTATAAAATGTCCAAACCAACAACTTTCTAACCTTCATGTCGCCAAAAATGAAGGTCTTGGGTAATACCTAGAATCATTAAAAGAACTTCTACTTAAATTCTACTTAAAGTAATGGAATAAAATTATATAACCTCTAGACTTTATTATAACATTGAAAAGGCTAGCCTTTCATTTAAAAAAGAAATTAGATTGTCCACCACCATAATTCACATATTATCCTAGAAATAAGTTAGATCCCTAGAACATTTAATGTAATTCCAAATGCCAACAAAGACTTTGAATTATATAATTTTACTGTCTAGTGTTAAAATATTTAAGTTTTGTGACTGATTTATTTATTTATTTATTTATTTACAGAGACAGAGAGAGAGATAGACAGGGACAGACAGACCGGAATGGAGAGATGAGAAGCATCAATCATTAGTTTTTCGTTGTGCATTGTGACACCTTAGTTGTTCATTGATTGCTTTCTCAGAAATATGTGCCTTGACCATGGGCCTTCAGCAGACTGAGTAACCCTTTGCTCGAGCCAGTGATCTTGGGTCCAAGCTGGTGAGCTTTTGCTCAAACCAGATGAGCCCACGCTCAAGCTGGTGACCTCGGGGTCTCAAACCTGGGTCCTCGGCATCCCAGTTCGACGCTCTATCTACTGCGCCACCGCCTGGTCAGGCTGTGACTGATTTCTTGTGAAATATTTACTTCATGCTTATTTATTTTTTAGGGTTTGGTGCATTATAATGAAAAAAATAAAACCTCTGGGCGTTCATAGGTTAAGTGATTCCTGTCTGGAAAACTTATTTTTTAAAAAGAACATAAAATAAGAAAAATATGTATATACATACATATATTTCTTGCTGGCTTGGGGAAACTTTAGTGGTGTTTGTTCCAAAACTAGCCCTTCTGACAGGATGTGTCATCACATCCTGCTGGTGCTAGATACGAAGAGGAAGAAGACAGACGTACTGGCCATTAAGAACTACCTAAAAGTCATAAATGAAGAGATTTAAGACAATCATTTTGATCATTTAAATCATTTAAATAAATACAGAACAGTTTAAATAATCTGAATAAGGTATTGTAAATAGCTTCCCCACCAACAAATGAAAACATAAGGCAGATCAAGAGCTAATTTTCTTACAATGCAAAGGCCCCTTACAAACCAATTATAAAAGGATCCGTAACCCTTTTCCTAAAACATGGACAAAAAACACAAATAGGCAAGTCAAAGATAAAGAAATACACACAGACCAAAATATTTTTAAAGGGGTTTTAAAAATCATTAAATTTAATGACAGATAGGAAGACAGAGTCTTAGGGCTAATTGGAAGTGGTCCGCTGGCAGCTGAGTGATGTGCATGGGAGCTGTGGTCTGAGAGCAAACCAGCCAGGGTTCCGGGAGAGAATGAAGTTCTACAGAAGTGATTTGAGTGATTATTTTCTCAGCGTTCTCAAGGGTGATTTGCAGTTAGTACGTTCTTGATGCATCAATGATAAGTTAATTTATTATGTACAATGGATGCTATAGGGCATTAACATTCTTGAAAGGCCTGGCTATTAGGATTGGAAATAAAAAGAGGGAAGTTCATTCAAGAGACGTAGACTCGGAAACCCAGAGTCTTTGACAGCTGTATAAAGAGGATTATGCAAATGTGTTACAGGTGGAGAGGTTTGAGAGTCAAATGTGGTCAATGTTCATTTCTATTATAGGTTAATTTTCAGGAATTCACCTGGGTTGTACCTAAAGCAGTTAAAAAATCCACTTGCAAATATTCAGTTAAATGATGCATAAAAATACGAGAATTTAAGATTTATTTAACTAAATAAAACATTTATAGTATAGCAAGAAAATAATTAGTCTCCACCATGCTATTTATAATCCTAACTATGTATTTTATTTCCAGGGAACCTTTTATTATTTTATCAGGAGGTTTGTCATATGATACTGTAGGAAGAAGACCTTGCTTAACAGTTATGCATGGGAAAAGTACTGCTGTGCTGGAAATGGACTACTCCATTGTGGATTTCCTAACACTCTGTGAAACACCGTACCCAAACGGTAAGTTCTGCACCTTTAAGCTCATTTTCTATAAATATCTATATTCCGAACAACGACCTATATGCTAACTTAGTAGTCTCCTTATTGTGTTGTGCTTGTTTTTCCGAGAGAAGATACTGTCTTCATCACGTTGCACATTTCAGAAGTTAATTTTGTTTAATAAGCTTTATCTGTTTAATCTTACATATTAGTATTAAGTGCCTTTGTAGGATAAACAAAACTACCCATGATAAAAAAACACTTTAATATTCTGTAAAATACCAGTGTACTAGTCAAGGTTCTCTAGAAGAACACAGCCGATAGCGATAAATACAAATACAGAGGGACAATCCAAGGAGTTGGTTCATCCAGTTGTGGAAGCTGATGAATCTAACATTTATAGAGCAGGCCTGCAGGCTGAAAACCCAGGAAAGAGTTGATGGTGCAATCGTGAGTGTGAATGCTGCCGTCTGGAAGCAGAATTGCTTGCTTTCTTTTCCCCCTAGGAAACCTGCCGTGGTTTTTCAGGCTTTTAACTGATTGGCTGAGGCCCACCCACATGCTCTAGGATAATCTGCTTTACTCGGTTTATTGATTAAATGTTTATCACATCTAAAAAATACCTTCATAGCAACTGATCATCCCAGTGCAGACAAGTTAACAAAAAATTAACCATCACAACTTGCCTAAATTTCAAGAGGAATTTAAATCTAGATCTTTTTTACTTTATTTGAAGCTAATTGAGGTGTAAAGATGCAATGCATTTTAAAGTTAGCAGGCATATATAAAATATCCAAGATAAATGTTATAATATTACAGTAGAACTCATTGAGTTTCTAAGATTTACAATAATGAGTGTTCTCATGGGTATTTAGATTTAAATTTAGAGTTTGTTGGCCATGTCCTGTCTTGTAATTTGCAATACCATAAAAGTTACTTTGAGCTTCCTGACTTACTCACCAGTATAAGTTATTACGATATATACATTTATCTCATTTAGAAAATACTAGCCTTAAATTATATTAAGTACAAAACGAGAATGTTAAATGCTTGAGCAAATGGCAAAAAAATAAAAATCAAGCAAAAATATTATATAATTTTCTGTCTTACATATTTAAGACTATTATTCATTCATTGTTTTTCCTATTCCAGATTTTCAAGAACCATATGCTGTGGTTGTTCTTCTAGAAAAGGATTTAGTACTTATAGACCTTGCACAAAATGGGTAAGAAATAAGATTTGAAGAGTGATTATTTATTATGATCCCCAAAAGAATCTTTTTTAGCATTCATTTATTTCAGCGGTTCTCAACCTGTGGGTCGCGACCCCAGCGGGGCTCGAACGACCAAAACACAGGGGTCGCCTAAAGCCATCAGAAAATACATATTTTATTTGGTTTTAGGCGACCCCTGTGTTTTGGTCGTTCGAGCCCTGCCGGGGTCGCGACCCACAGGCTGAGAACCGCTGATTTATTTAGAAAACACTACATTATATCCATAACCTTGCCCTCTTTTTAGAGCTCTAGATGCACATTTCAGATTACCTGCAAAATTCCTCTAGTATGTTGAGTTTCCATTCTCTAAGTCAAAACTTGTTGAAGTTTTGAAATTTCATGTGATTCCTGAGGGCACATAGAATCACTGTGTCCAAAGTTGATCCTATCACAAAGTTCACCTTCAGATAGACTCTTGTAGTTTCTCCAGCCGTATTTCCTCATGTTACAGGTGCCATAAATGCCATCAGAAAGTTAAATTTACATACAGCACCAATCTTGTTACTCTTTAAACTGTGATGGTTCTCTGATTGATTGATTGATTGATTGATTTAAAAACACATCTTAGCTTGCTACTGTGCACATATGGAATTCAGGGCACCTTTCCAACCTGACTTTTCACTGTTTTCCTACAGGTGCCTTATTTCCTATAAAACTGAACTGAGTGTTGAACAAACCCACACCTCCATGTCCTTTCATATAGACGTAGTTTTCGGAAGCTGAAACGCTCCACTGGCTTCACTGCCATCAAAAATTCATATAACTTTCAAAGTCACTTTTATTTTTCTCTTTATTTTTTTTCTATCCTCTCTTAACTAGACATATCATATCAATCTGTAAATTCCCACCATAGCTCCTTTGTAATTTTTTGTAGTATTTGCCATATTTTGCTTTTTCTGGCATAGATAATACTATGTTTAGCTCTAAGTTCTTTGAATAGAACATTGAACTATCTATATCTCTTGAGAAATAATCATTATATGGTTTTAATTGAGTTTACCTATTCAATAATTGAGTATTTCTCAATGTGGGCAACTTTGTCCCCAGGAGATATTTGGCAATCTGCTGGGGTGGGGATACTACTGCCATCTAGTGGTAGAGAACAGGAATGCTGCGATACATTCTCAATACTCAGGACAGACTCCCATGATAAAGAACTAACTACCTGATCCAAAATGTGACTAGTACTGAGATTGGGAAAACCTTGAAGTATAAGTGAAGTGTATTATTTCTCATTTAAGGGATTTCTAAATTCACATTAACTTAGCTATGTGCTGCTTTTAATAATATTTTTTTTTTCTTTTTGAAAGTAACAACACCGTTGTGGAATAAAAGAATTTTAAAACATTATTTCTAAATGACAATCCTAAAATAACTTATTCTTAATATAATTCTATTTTATTTTTTTACTTAGATAAGTTTTTAAATAGTGAGGTTTTCATTTGTGGTCTATGCTAAGAGACTTTTGTTAAAGGAAACATGTGCAGGTAACCTGTGAGAAGGCATTTTATTTAGCAAATGTATCAGTTAAATGTATAGTAATAGTAGAATTATTGAGCTAAGGATCATATGGTGTGTTTAGAAAGAGATAGAAGTTGTCTGCCATTTTTTAATGCTTTCTGTTGGTTTGAGTTTTGTCTCCTGCTTTTTTATGTGTGGTTAAGGAGGGAGTGATGAGTTGGGTTCATTTTGAAGTTTAGAAAGTCTTTTCTGAAATTTTTCTTCTCTAACTTCTTAATTACTGTCACTAGTAGACTGATCAATACATCCAATTTTTGAAGATTAGCCATTCTGAACTTTTTAGACTTTTTTAGCTGGTTTCTGATTTTCCAAATAGTTTTAAGTGATCATTTTCATTTCCAGGACTTTAAAACCAGAAAAGAAATATCATTGTATTTTAGCTAGGATTTTACTTTAATTTTATGATTTTTGGAAGCATTTTTTGGCTTTATTTAATATAATTTAATATGTAAGATAAAATTTTATTTAGATTATCACTAAAACAAGAAAGCATTTGTAGAGTAAATAGTGTACTAGACATTACATTGATGGAGGGAAAAGGGGAATTGGTTTGTATAGCTCTACTGGTGTAAGAGTGAGTATCTGTTATTGAGAACCTTATGACTTCATGGGTAAGAACACAGTTTCAGTTCTGCTTCTTACTAGTTGGCATGCCTTTGACACATTAGTCTAAATCATCAGTTTAGTGGGGGTATAAATAAGATTTGTCTATATAAATCACTTAGTCCACTGTACGATATGTGTATGGTGTATAGTACCAACTGCAGCTTATCTGTTTACTGTTCTATTGAGCAATTGTCATTATAAAAGACATCATTTTTTACATATATGCATACATTTAGTTTATTAAATCTGGTAAATGTATGTAATTTCTAACATACTATTAATTTAAATATAAATTTAAAATATAAATTCAGAAAACATGTTATGTGGACCTTCAAAGAATGTTAATTTTAAATTAACTAAAACTTTTTCCATTCCAAAGCTATCAATATTTTTTAAAGTTTTCATTATTGTGTTAATCATAGGTAATAATTTGTTAAAATAATAAATGCTTTTCTTTTCCTGTTGTTAAAGATACCCTATATTTGAAAATCCCTACCCATTGAGTATACATGAATCCCCTGTTACATGTTGCGAATATTTTGCTGATTGTCCTGTGGACCTTATTCCTGCACTTTATTCTGTTGGAGCTAGACAGAAACGTCAAGGTTACAGCAAAAAGGTATTGAACATGAGTTTCAGTTTTTAATGTTATGTAAATACATCGGTATTTTGTATTTATCACCTTGAAGTGTTTGATAACACTGAATCCTTTCCTAGAGAAAATACATAGAAAATCCTTTTTGGAAGTAAAGTGTGTTGTTTACTATTGTAATAGATCTATATGAAGATGTATGGTATGCTTGGACGTTGCTTTATACAATCATTTTTTCTTTCAGGAATGGCCCATCAATGGAGGTAATTGGGGTTTGGGTGCTCAGAGTTACCCAGAAATAATTATTACGGGGTAAGTAAGTCTGTTTCACCAAATAAATCGGTAATAGCTAAATATAATTAAGACTACATGAACATTAATTAATTGGGCTGATAGTACTTTTCTTTATGCTGTAACATAGTAAAAAATAAATTTTTGTCTATAAACTGCCAATGTACCCTAAATTTTATCTTTTTCCTCATTTTGGTGACTATCTTTTTAAATAACGACATACTTCAAAGAAAGTAAAAATGTAATGTTTTCATCACCTTCTTCACTCATTTGTTTTTCATAGGCATGCTGATGGGTCAGTTAAATTCTGGGATGCTTCTGCGAGTAAGTATTTTGAATATTATTGTATATGTTATGTTAATGTTATATGTTATACAGTCATTGCTTTTATACAACCTGTATTGTAATAACTGCATAACCAACCTTTAATTCAAAATTTGGAGACTATAAATATAATGCCTATTAAGTATGTGAGTTTTGAATTTTTAATAGATTAAAGATATTCTTCAGGATATTAATTAGTACTTCTCCACAGAAGTACTCAGATACTCTCTTTAAACTTTCTTCAGACCGTCTCCTCCTAATTCAGAGATAGGAGAAGCAAGCATATGTTTCAGATCAACAGAAATTTGTAGAATAATCTTAATGCCTGATTCTAAACTTTTTATGCCACAAAATTTGTCCTGTCTTTTTGAAATATTTATGGTGATTATATAATGGCAAAAAAGAAAACAATGCTTTGAATGGCTGTTTGCCAATATACATAGCAAGCACACAGAATCCAGAGAACTCAGGACATATTATGTTTCATCTTGCAGAATGTTAGCTAATATTGCTATCTTTTGTAGAGAAAATATTAGAAAATCATGTTAGGAAGTAAAGTGTTCTGTACTTTATTATATTATTCATTTTTCCCCCCCAAATCCTTTTCTTACTTTTTTTTCCCCAGGTATTCTGACGTCATCATGAGGATGATTTTTAAAAACATTTTTTTAATGAATATTATGAGTCCTTTTTTTTTTTTGGTCAATGAGTACAGTAAATGCATTATCTAAAAGAGAAAAATGTAGACCTAAGAATAAAAATATGATTCAAATGAATATAGGTTATTTCCTTACATAGTATAACTGATTAAATATTGCATTTTATTAGTTCTTTTTGCATTACATTATCTAACATATATTATCTTTTATCTAGTAACTCTACAAGTATTATATAAATTGAAGACAGCTAAAGTATTTGAAAAGTCAAGAAACAAAGACGACAAGCCAAACACAGACATCGTAGATGAAGATCCGTACGCCATCCAGATCATCTCCTGGTGTCCGGAGAGCAGAATGCTGTGCGTCGCCGGAGTCTCAGCGCACGTCATTATCTACAGATTCAGCAAACAGGAAGTGGTCACAGAAGTCATTCCGGTAATGGGCTCGTGGTTACTTTCAAGGTCGCATGTCTGACTTTTCTAAAATTTTGAATTATTTAGAAGATTATTTGCAGTCAGTTTTGTTCAGAATTTTAAAAAACACCTTGGTATTTACATTACCATCTACCTTGTTTTGAAAAATAGCCCATTTTAATGCATAGCTTCTTACTGAATATTTAAATACTTAAATACATTATATCTTTCATTTGAAGAAAGCTAGTCTGAGTAGGAGCGTACTCTGCTTTGGTATGAAGAGATTGCCATAAATTCTGAAATCCTAGTGTGTGTTTGTGTCTTTACTCGCACAAATACACATTATTTTTAAAAAGCTGAGTCAGAAACATATTTTTGCTAAATTCTGATCTGTAGAAATCTTGCTCATGTTTACCTTTAAAAATGTTCTTTCCACTAAAGTGTATGTGTGTGTATAAACTGTAGTGACATGAAGCTCTTCCCCTGTCGGCAGATGCTTGAAGTCCGCTTGTTGTACGAAATAAACGACGTGGAGACCCCGGAAGGCGAGCAGGCGCCGCCTCTGCCCACGCCGGTGGGCGGGGCCAACCCGCAGCCCATCCCTCCTCAGTCCCATCCTTCCACCAGTAGCAGTTCCTCTGATGGCCTTCGAGATAATGTCCCTTGTTTAAAGTAAGTTATTAGAAAATACAAATGTTTTGGAAATTTATTTTAATTTAGATAAATCGTATGCCTTAGTAAAGCTATGGTAACATTTTTCTGTGATGGGCTAAATGGCATAAGGACCTTCTCCTAGCATAGGAGAAGGCATTTATTGTAGCATTTAAATACATTTTGCTTTTTTACTAGAATCAATTGGATAAAGTTTTTCTTTTTCTGTCCAATTGATATTACTTATGGTTAAATTTCTCAAAGGGTATGGGCAGAGAAATAAAACACTAAGGAAAGTTAAAATCATTGAGCAGTTTTATGAAGAGAAGACAGAGCAGTGACTGAAAAGTGGTTATGGAGAATGTCAAGGGATCCTGTCACCAGGGTGGAGGGCCAGAGGCAGACAGCAGACTCGGGAGGGGTGCTGTGAGAGACGCTGGCATTCGATAAAGAAGCGGGCTTTGTACTGCTGGCCTCAGATCTGCTGCAGTCTCTGCTGTGGGTGAGTAGCTGGCCTGTAGCTGCGGAGAAGGCCTGCGGGGGCGTGGGGCGTAAGTGCCGATGGGCACACGCTTGACCTGAGGGGGAGGGTAAACAGGACGGTACTCGGTGCCCTGTTGTAGAATTGGGCACCTGACACACGTATCATGTTAACTAGTGCCACCCTAATAAGTTCAACTAAAAAAACTTTAAGTGGATTCATTAAAGGCAGATTTTTTTAAAGTATAATTTAAAAAATCTTTGCATGTTTACATTAATTTGAGATTGTGTATTCTATGCCAGTAGTTCTCAAATGGGGATGATTATGCTCCTCAGGAAGCGTTGTCACACCAGGGGGAATGGGGTGCTGCTGGCGTCTAGTGCATGGAGGCCAGAGGTGAGGCCGGACACCTACAGTGCACAGGACCGAGCTCCTAGCAAAGAACTAACCAGCCCACGGTGCCAGGGGGCCGGCAGTGAGAAACACTGATCTAAAGTTAGCAACTACGTTTCTCAGAAGGATCTATGGTTTCTTCCCTCCCTCCCTCCTTCCCTCCCTCCCTCCTTCCCTCCCTCTCTCCCCCCTACCCCCCTCGCTCATGTACATACACTCACACCTCCTTTTTGCTGTAACTCTGGCACATTAAACGTTTAGCTGGACTGAGACTGGAAATACAGAATTTTACATTCCTCCCTTTTACATATTTAGTACTATTTTAAACTTAAATTTGTAAAATTTCCATTAATGCCCTTTCTTCTGATTTTAATATTTTTTTCTCCAACTTTTTGTTCAATTTGATTTTTATAAGTATGTAAAGGACAATCTTTTGAGGTTTATTTTAGTAATATATTTTTGGTACCGAGCTTTTTGAGATTTTCATCTAGAATATACATATTCATATTCATTAGTGACTTTTTCATTATAGTTCAAGTTATACTTCATTTTTTTCCTTTTAATAATTTTCAAGTAAATACAATTACTTAGTAACTTTACATTATTTTCAGCCAATTCTTAGAAGTCAGGAATATAATCAAATTGATGTTGTAATAACTAATATTGAGATTTTATTTGTTTTTTTACAGTATGCCTGTGTACCTAATTGGGTTTTTGTAAGAAACATTTTAAAAACAGCTGTTGGCTTTATTCCTTTTACCAATAAAGTTTTATGTTTTTACTTAAATATTTTAATTATGCTTTTGCAGGGCATTTGTCCAAACAATTGTTTTGAAACTGCAAAGCCGCCAAACATTCTTTTGACATTTAAAATACATTTGTACAAATTTAGTAGCTTTTTATAAAAGTTTTAACATTTTGTCTTTAAAAAGTACACAAATTGATTTACTTACATCAAAACCATTAAAATGATAACTTGCATGTAATCATTGTAGACATAAAACATAACACCTACTCACTCCCTATATTGTATTTTTTTAAATCTTACATATTCACTCAAAATCGATCTGGTTTCTAATTTTTGACCTGTTGTGGCTGGCTTATTTTTGTGTAAGAACCTTTTCTGTTTCCGCATCCTGGGTAAAATAAGAAATTCTGTGAGTTTTATGTGCCTTCTTAACTTAAGTCTTAAATGTTTCCATAAATGTACTTTGAAATTATCTGTGAATGGCTGTTCCTGCTCTTGAGAATCTACTCTAATGAGCACATTAAATAAGCTAGACATTTCCTTGGACCTCACCTCGTTCCTAAAGGGAGGGAAGTAGCACACTCAGACTCTCGGGTCTGTGCTTATGTCAACAGAGGCCGTCATTGGTGGAGGTCAAACTCCGCTCAGTCGCCGTCATTGGTGGAGGTGGAACTCCGCTCAGTCGTTATTTCTGTCTTGAGACTGACAGCTGCAGCGAACAGTGGGTGTTTCCCTGGGAGGAAATCCGAACTCTGCCTCCGCAGGGGCGCAGTTCTGAGGGGTCTGCCTTGCAGGTTTGCACAGGCAGAAGTGACTAACTCTGTATTAGGAATACCCTCGTGATTCATGTTTACCCTGAAGATTGGACAGCATACTGACCCTTTCCTGGAGTGAGTCTAGCAGATGCCACGCCAAAAGGGCAGTTATGGTGGTTTTCACCAGAAGTACTAAGTGATTCAAAAAGTTCTTCCCTGTGAGCTGGGGGTCAGGAGATGCAGCCTGAGACGACTCCCTGCCCTTCTTTCGCACCGTCACTGCAGGGCAGAACCCAGGACTGTGGAGCAGCCACTCTCGGCCTGTGTCTCACAGGAGCAGTTATTGGTGAGAGAGTCTGTGCAACCACAAATGCTCTCCCCTTAAAGTCCAAGTAGATATCTTTTTATAGGAAAAAATCACACACAAAAATAGTTGCTCATGGTTTTGTTTTGGTCCCTCCCCCTCATTCATTAACTTAAAATTTGGGCTAGTTTTCATTTAAACTATGTTTTTAAATTTTAAGTCTGCTTTTGTAACTTGGAGATTTTTTCATCTGATTTCCTCGGCTGCTGCTTCTCCTCGTCCTTCTTCCCAGCCCTCCGGCTCCTTCCTTCCCCCTCCTTCCCCTTCTGACCCATCCTCCCTCTCTCCCCCCACTTTATCAGTGGGACTTACATGAGACTGCTTGTTTGTTTTACTCATGTGCATGTTTTATGTCCAACTAGATTCAGTGCTTCTGGAGGATAAGAATCTGATTTTACTGTTTAAAATATCTAGTACAATTCCATACCCAGAGTTCTTTCGTATAGTTGTGTATGCATGACTCTGTAATTACATAGGCTAAGTAATATGTTGGCTCTGGCCATTTGGCTCAGCGGTAGAGTGACAGCCTGGCGTGTAGAAGTCCTGGGTTCGATTCCCAGTCAGGGCACACAGGAGAAGCACCATCTGCTTCTCCACCCTTCCCCCTCTCTTTTCTCTCTATCTCTCTCTTCCCCTCCCACAGCCAAGGCTCCATGGGAGCAAAGTTGGCCTGGACGCTGAGGATGGCTCCATGGCCTCCCCCTCAGGTTCTAGAATGGCTCTGACCACAGTGGAGCAATGCCCCAGATGGGCAGAGCATCACCCCCTGGTGGGCATGCCGGGTGGATCCTGGTCAGGCACATGTGGGAGTCTGTCTGACTGCCTCCCCACTTCTAACTTTGGAAAAATACAAAAAAAATAATATATTTTCCTTTGTTTCAGAGTTAAAACTTCACCACTGAAGCAGTCTCCAGGTTACCAGACAGAACTGGTTATTCAGTTGGTGTGGGTGGGAGGGGAACCCCCACAGCAAATAACCAGCCTGGCAGTCAACTCTTCCTACGGCTTGTGAGTATAACTGATGTCTGTCTCTGTCTCTTCACAGTATTTCATACATTGTTTTCATTTTTAAAAATATAAATGATCTTTATTATTTATATCACTGAAAATTGTTGTATAACTTTACTTTCAGACCAAATTCAATCTTTATTTGGAACATAATTCTGTTCTGAAATTAAGTTAAATGACAAACAGACCAGTGAATTATTTGATATAAAGGTTTAAAGTCACTATCTCCTCTCCTAGATTCACTCAGAAGTAATTTCTTACTATTAACCAGTATAATGGAGGTAAAACAATGTCAGCCCAGAAGATGGTGTACTAAGCTGATTCTGTAACTGGTCAACCACAGCTGTGTAATTTGTTCCTTCTACTTCCAAAATTAACTTGTACAGATTGAAAAACCATAGTAATGGTTTCATAAAGTACTCATCTTTAGTATAAGTGGACTTACTAATTTCATGCCTTCAAGTATATAGTGTTAATTATACATACTTTTTATTATACTGTTTATGTTTGTATTAAAATCAACCTTGCGATATGAGAGAAACCACATGCGGCTGTTCCGTCCCGGAGCTGTTGATTATAAGTAGGTCACTGTCTGCTGCTAGTCTGGGGACGCACTCATTCTTCCCTCCCTTCGTGTCTGTTACCACCTACTCTGTCTCTTGCAGTTATGTACCCAGCTGAGATTGGCTGTGGTCTGAGATAGTTTCTTTCATGTCTTGTATTTGCTGTCCCACAATGTAAGGAAATAGACCTTCTCCTCTTTCATATTTTACTGCCTACAACCATAAAGGAAACAAACAGGGATTAAGAAAAGGAAACAATAAGAAGTTTCAAAGGAAGTTGATCACAGGCCTCATTTGGCTCACAGTTATATTTTCACTTAGCTCCTTTGGATATTTTTAAAATTTTAGTTGCCAAAATTATTTGATGTGAGTTTCCACTGGAAAAAAATCTGATTATCTTAACTGTGTCTTCATTCTTGCTTGGCAAAAATCATCAGGAATTGAATTGAAATTTTTCCTCTTTAGATGGGTCATGTACACTATCTAGTTTACCATCATCCTTACCTGCTTGTTTTACTTAGTGATATAGCCACTCTATATAATTTTAGTTTGCAAATCCTGGCCTAAGGCATCTTAAACAAATAAAATTTATTTATTCATAGTTGATTACCAAAACTTTCTCAGAGATATAGTCCCCTGTTTTCCCAGTGGGAGGGAATGTATTCCCCTGAGAGGCTCAAATATAGATGTCAGATTGCCTCGATAAGAATTTAAGTCTCGGCCTGACCTGTGGTGGCGCAGTGGATAAAGCATTGACCTGGAATCCTGGGGTCGCTGGTTCAAAACCCCGGGCTTGCCTGGTCCAGGCACATGTGGGAGTTGATGCTTCCTGCTCCTCCCCCTGTCATCTTTATCTCTTTCTCTCTCTAAAAGTGAATAAATAAAATCTAAAAAAAAAAGAATTTAAGTCTCTGATCAAGTTGCAACTCCTCTGTCAAATTTTTCAATGATACTGATTTGTAATCATTAATGTCTGCAAAAGCTCTACATCATTCCATCAGAAGTCGTCTATGACCTGTTTTTTCTGTTTATGATAGTCTGTTTAAAGAGGAATTTTTCTAACACCCATCATGTGTTTTTTTTTAACTTTATACACTACATTTTCTTGTAATTATTATTTGCTAAAATGTTGCCATTTTTCTATTTCAGGGTAGTTTTTGGCAATTGTAATGGTATCGCGATGGTTGACTACCTCCAGAAAGCCATTCTCCTCAACCTGGGCACCATTGAGTTATATGGCTCCAATGATCCTTATCGGAGAGAACCCCGGTCTCCACGTAAATCTCGACAACCTTCAGGAGGTAAAAAGAAAAGAATTCCTGAGTATTACAATTTTATAAATGCTGAGTTACTTCTGTGAATATAAGTACTTCAGTTAGATAAAGAGCCTGATTTAGTTTATATTATGTAAACTGTCAAAAACCAGTAAAAGATTGAGCTTCCCTTTTTGTTTTGTATTAGTGTTAGATTTTGCTTTTGTTTTTAATATTTTAGGATTTTATTTAACACTGGGAAAGAACCATAGTTAGCTAAATTATAATGGCAGGAAAATTTGTCTCATTATTATAGAACAGTTAACTTCAGAGTTTTGCCCCTTTTATTGTTTGGTATTATGAGGCCAACAGTTAATTTTTTTAATTATTAAAAAGAGTCACTTCCCATGTGAAAAAGTAGATACAAAAATGAATTTCAGTTCTATCAAAATATAGTGTACTCAGCCTTGATTCAGTGCAAATCTGGACCCAGGAAGAATTTTCTTTATAGCATTCTTTTGTGTTTGCCAAATAATTAGTGTTTTCTATATAGCTGTCCATACCAGTAACCCTCACCATTTTTTCCTTTAACCTCACGGCACACAGCAAGGTGCACTGGATCTCTGACACATAGGGGTGTATTATTAATTAACATAGGCCTCCGGCAGGAACTGACCTACAGGATGCAGTCTCCCCAGGGCCTGCCCTGCCGGACCAGGGATTGAGGGGAACTCTTTCTTGGACAGATTTAACCCATTTGCAGAACACCAGTGCACAGTGGGACACTGGGAAACTCTGGTCTGTATTTCCTATCTTGATCTTTCTGAGTTAAAATTCCCTCTGAGAATCATTCATTAGTTGCTCTCAGGACATTATTGGCTAATACCACCTGTGCCACATTCATAAGAAGAAAAGGTGCTGGCATATTGACCTTACTATCTTGTTAGCTGAATTTTTCCCCATTTCTGTTTGTGTCTAATCATTTGTCATGTGTTGTCTCCAGCAGAAGTTGTCCCAGCCATTCTGTTCTAGTATCTTTGCCTCCTTTTTTTTTTCCTTCTGCTTTTCTTTGCTTCACTAAGGTTTGCTGATTTTGACTTCTTGCATGTGCGGCCTTTCTAGCTTATATTCTGAATCTGTGAAAAAACTTCGTTCTTCTTTTTTAAGTAAGTTATTCATTCCATATCAGTAAAATTATGGTATTTTTTATTTTGTCTGTGAAATTAATGTTCTTTTTTCATTTATTTTTTAAACCTTATTAAAACATTGTTGTAAAATAATATAGTCATTACTTAAATTCATCTTATAATATATATGAAAATAGCTATTGAAATGTTTGTATCCCAATCCAGTTTCTTTATAAAGTAAAGAAACTAATATTTTGTGGTAGAAAGTTAGAACATTGTCATTATAGAGAAGTTTTTTAGAGAGAGACAAATGCTTTCAGTAATTTTACCACAAACCCATAGAAAATATTTATTACTGCTAAAATTAATTTATTATATTTCTTTTTAATACCTCATTGTAGTTTACATAAAATTGCTAGACTAAACATAAACACCTAAATTTATCCAAGGATAAAGACCAGTTTTACAATGTAATTTTTTTTAACTTTTTGTGACAGAGACAGAGAGAGGGACATATAGGGACAGACAGGAAGGGAAAGATATGAGAAGCATCAATTCTTTGTTATGGCACCTTAGTTGTTCACTGATTGCTTTCACATATGTGCCTTGACCTTAGGGCTGTAGCAGACCAAGTGACCCCTTGCTCAAGCCAGTGACCTGGAGCTCAAGCTGATGAGCCTTACTCAAACCAAATGAGCCCGCGCTCAAGCTGGCAACCTCAGGGTTTTGAACCTGGGTCTTCCGTGTCCCAATCTGACACTTTATCCACTGTGCTTGGTCAGGCTACAATGTAATTTTAAAATATATTTTTCTTAAATTTTATAGTATTTACTTTATTCTGTAGTAAGCCCCGTGTGTTGATATTACTGAAGAGGTAGTCCTCCTATGCATAAACATCTAGTTTTTCTTTATCATTGAAAAATATTTATTTATTGTTACTATGCTTACTTTAGTAATATTTAGGATATTTTAAATTAAATGAAAAGTATTTTAAAATATTCCTTAATATTGAATATTTTTGTCTTAATGTCAAAATATAATTATTTATATTTCAAATAAAATTAAATGTAGAGTCATTGGTATTTTTCATTGCATTGCTACGAAAAATGATTATCTTACTAAAGTGTATATTTTATATATTCTTGAAGTATAGTCCAAATACCATCAAATGGTTCTATCTTCTTTAATAGATCATTTTGAATAGAGAAATTTTTGCTACCAATAGATATGAATATATTTTCAGAAAGAAGAAGGTGTCACTTGTGAAATTATTTTATAAGATAAAACATTACTGTTTAAGTTTAAATGTTTTATAGCTGTATTAAAATACAATTGAACTATTGACTAAAATATGTAGTGTTTTTATAACAAAATTTATGAAATTTTCACAGGGACAAGTAGTGATGAAATGTTTCAACTACTTAATATATTTGCTAAAAGTCTTAATTCTACTACAAGTGAAATATAATACATATCTAGTTTTGCATGTACTTTCAAATAGGATCAATATAGTCAATAAAATAGAGGGAAAAGTATATATGGAGCTCAATAGTTCTAGTTGAAATTTCTCTCTGTGCATGTATATTATAGAAAAGATAATACTGTATAAGAAATAAGCAATAAAATCAAGGATGGATAAAAATATTGCATACATGAACAAGTACAGTATTGAATTAAGACTGATTTTCAAAAATGTGAAATAAAGCAAAATGTTTACAATGGAAATATAGTTGAGTAGGACCCCGTTTTAAGGATGATTTGAAATGATAGTTTTAAAAAAAAACAATGTAGAACTAAATAAATTTGTCAAATCTCAATGAAGAAGAATGATTTTTCTCTCTGAAAAATGTGAAAAGTAAAGGGGAAATTAAAGTCTAAGCTACATTATGTAAGTAAGGCAAATCAAGCAATAATAAAAAGATACCAAGAAAATTTGTGTAGAGAATTTGTATAGGTACTCCCAATTTAATGAAAGTCAAATATTTTAGAAATCAGTAAATTTGATTTACAGATCAGTCAGCATTCTAGAATGATTTGCTAAGTATCTGATATCTTGTGTGTATATTAAAAATAGATCAATAGAGAGATCAATAGAAGTCAGCATTGATTTACTAAAAGTAAGTTGTACCAAATTAATGTTACTTTTTTAATCTGGTAACTACTGGGCTGGCTTGTGACAGCCTGTTGACATATTTCAAGTTAATCAATATTTGATAAAGAATGTCGTGATACTTGTATGACTCAGACAGGTAGAAGTGACCTAAATACCTAGTTTAGTTTGATGGTTGCCAAGTTGATAAGACAATGGGTCAGCAAACTATTCTCTGTGGGTCAAATCTGGTTCACTACCAGTTTGTTTGTTTTTTTCTTTTTATTGATGGCTTTGATAGAGAGGTGGGGGTGGGGTGCGGTGGGGAAGCATCCATTTGTTTTTCCACTTAGTTGTGCATTCATTGGTTGCTTCCTCTATGTGCGCTGACCAGGGATCGAACTCGCAACCTTGGCATTTTGTGATGATACTCTGACCGAGCTCACCAGCCAGGACCTCATTGCCCGTATTTGCAGCTATGTTTTGTCAGAATAGCATCATGCTCATGTTTTGTCTGTGGCTGCTTTGTGTTACTCCATTAGAACCGGGCAGTTGTGACATATTGGCTCCAAAAACCAAACTAGACCTTCACAGAACACGTTTGTCAACCCTGGATTAAACCAAAGGACCTACTGGGTCAATTTATAACCTGGTATGAACTTTGATACGATGTGCCTCAGTCAGTGAATGTATTATGTTGAAAAACACAATTGTGTCTTGTTGGACATTTGAAACAGTAAATCAAGCCTCCTGTTTAAACATTTAAAAGAGAAGTTGACTATCTCTAGAAGTAATTAGGTGTTTTTCACTGCATAAGATAATGAAAAACGCTCACTGCCTCAGTTTCTTTTGTAAAATGAGGATAATACACTATTGGCTGCAGAAGGGTTAAACAAGAAGTCAAGCTCTTAGAACAGTATTTGGCACATAATAAGCACTTAGTAGACATTGGTTATTACCAGCTAGCTAATTGGGATACATTTGGGCAAAGTGTAGATAACCACAGTGTGTCCATAAAGTCATGGTGCACTTTTGACCGGTCACAGGAAAGCAACAAAAGACGATAGAAATGTGAAATCTGCACCAAATAAAAGGAAAACTCTCCAGTTTCATACCTATTCAGTGCAGTTTGATGTGGGCTCACACACAGATTTTTTAAGGCTCCTTAGATAGCTATCCCATATAGCTAGCCTCTACAGACTCGTCACTGACTGATGGCCTACCAGAACAGGGTTTCTCCACCAAACTGCCGGTTTCCTTCAACTGCTTATCCCACCGAGTAATGTTATTCCTATGCGGTGGCGCTTCGTTATAAACGTGCCGATATTCACGTTGCACTTTGGTCACAGATTCGAATTTAGCGAGCCACAGAACACACTGAACTTTCCTCTGTACCGTCCACATCTCGACTGGCATGGCCGTGGGCTGCTCCGCTGTATACATGGTGTTACGTCATCATCTGCGCATGCGCACATGCTGCTACATCATCCTACAGAAACTGGGAGGGTTTTTTTTTTATTTGGTGCAGATTTCACATTTCTATCGTCTTTTGCTTTCCTGTGACCAGTCAAAAGTGCATGATGACTTTACAGACACACTGTATATTGCTAGGGATATTTGCTAAAGGAAACCAACCTGGCAGTAACAGAGAAAATGGAGATTATATGCTCTGAAATTCCTTCACATATTTGATTGCATTATTCAACACACATTTATTGAACACCTACCATGTGCTGTGTACTATTGTGGGTAATAAAACAGATAGAAATCTCTGTTCTTGTGGAACTCACATTATCCTGTAAAATACAATTAAATTGGTAAGTAATATATAGAAAGTTGCATAATTGTGCTAAAGGGGGAAATAATTAAATGATGGGAGCTTTGAAATATTAGTGACATGGACATTAAATTTTAAATAGAATATCCAGGTGACTTTTGAGCAAAGATTTAAAGAAAGTGAGAGAGGTATTATCCATGAGGATGCCTGTGGAAAGAACATTTTAAGCAGAGAGGAGCAAGTATAGTGCCTCTGAAGCAGTGTAGGTGAGTTCAAGGCACAGTGAGGGGTACGTGTGGCAGAGTAGGGCGAGTGAGGGAGGTGGGGAAGTACGTGAAGGAGAGGAAATAAAGTCAGAGGTAGTGGGGTATACCATAGTCATATGGCTTATGCCACAGTCAGATATAATAGGGTTACATATCATCCAGTCATAGAAGGTTGAACTTTGACTTTTACCCTGAGCCAGATAGAAGGCATTGAAGGGGTTTGTAGCTTATTCAATAATTTATTATCTAAACTAAAGAGTTTCTATCACACCCTCTAATTTACCTTCCTAAATATTTCTTCCTAGAGAAGAAATGGGAATTTCAACATTTTTAAGAATGGGAGTTATATCACATAGTATATTTTTATAGTGTTTAATAGCAGTTTACAAAATAGGGAAGGCTTAAAATTTCAAAGTTGATTATTTTTTCTGAATTAGGCCCACTATAATACTAGAGTATATTATCACTACTATTTATTTTTTATTGAGCTATAATTGACATATAAAATTGTATTAGTTTTAGGTGTACAACATAATGATTTAGTATTGATATACATTGTGAAATAATCATCTCAGTAAGTCTAGTTAACAGCAGTCATCTTCCAGTTATAAAAATTTTTTTCTTGTGATGTGAACTTTTAAGATCTACTCTCTGAGCAACTTTAGGCAATACAGTATTATTAACTATAGTCACCATGCTGTAGATCACATCCCAGTGACTTATAACTGTTTGTACCTTTTGACTCCATTCACCCATTTGTCCTATCCCTACATCCCCTCACCTCTGTCAATCACCAGTTTGTTTCCTGGATCTATGAGCTGGTTTTGTTTTATTTTAGTTCTTGATTTTTTAGTTTTACATATAAGTGAGATAAGGTAAACTGTCTTCCACTGTCTAACTTATTTCATTTAGTATAATGCCCTCAATGTCCATCCTTATAGTTACAAATGGCAAAAGTTCACTCTTTTTAGTGATATTTCACTGTGCATATATATATATATATATATATACACACACAGTATACACTCACCACATTTCCTTTGTCCATCTACAAATACTTAGGTTGTTACCATATATCACAACTTATTTAAAGACCTGCTACCATTTATATAAATAAATATTTTGTCAAAGATTAAATGCGTACCTATAATTGCATCTATCATTTTACAACTGTAAAAACTAGTTTTTCCAGAAACACTAGTTTGATGAACATTGAAAACTGATTGCCATTCAAAAACTTTCTACCCAATAAAGACAGATAATGTATAGTTCAAAATAGGAAACACTTCTTATAAACCCAATTCAGTACTCAGTGTTCTCTGAAAGTGTTACTGTGAGAGCTCTCTTGGTTACTGTAGACAGTGTGACATCATGTCTTTTACCAAAGGAAAGGAAAAGCAGACCCTGGTAAAATATGCACATATGTCTACATCAGTGATTTTCAGCTTGGGTGCCACAAGAAACTTTCAAATGTGCAACACCTGATTATTTAGATTTTCCCTTAGATTATCAAATAAAAAAATAACAGTCTACACAACAATAGCTGTCCAGTATAAATGAATCAAAATTATGCTTATTTTCTTTTGTCGGATTGGCAAAAATACAATTTTTGGTGTGCCACAGAATTGTAGTAATTAGTTTATGTGTGCCATGAGATGAAAAAAGTAGGAAATTATTGTCTACATGACACCTAACTTTTCCAGAAGCTCAGATGCATGGTTCCTTGTCTGTTGCCCATCTATGCCAAACTTTTGATGTGTTTATTTGTAATTTTTAAAGAATTTGCAAGATTTTTTTTTACTTAAATCACCAAACAAATTAATATCCATATTGTTTCTTTTACACTTGCCATGTCTTTTAGTTCTTATCTACAGCATAAAATATCTTGCTGTTTTTTCCTATGAACTTAGACCATACAATAAGATAGTTTTATATAATTCACATATATCTGTAAAAAGAAAGTATTTCTCTAGAGCTTTTAAAAATGTGGTGGTATAGTTTTTAAGAGGGGTAGCCTTGCAATATAAATATGATAATATGCAGTGTTTTAAAATTGCAGATTTGGAGGTTCAAAATATATTTTTTAATTAACATATGTTTGAGACATATATAAGGAAAACCACTTTGAGTTGAGGGTCCTAATGATGTAACAATCATCAAATTTATTACCATTATTTATTCTTCCTCAAGAGAAATCCGATAATAATTATATTATAACTACTTCAAATTACTGATTTTAAACAGTTTTGCATTATGTCTAATGTTCCTTGATGAAAAACAAATTATTTCTTGAAAATTGTTTCTTATTTAACTGATGATTGCTGTATTTAATATTAGTTTGAGTTGTTTTAATGTCAAAATTTTCCTATATTTCTATCTCAAAACTAATGAATAGTATCAATGTCAGGTGTCGTTAATCTGGTTTATTAAATGGACAGTCATCAAATGTATACTACAAATAGGAAGTAAAACTGCATTTATATAAATTTGTGGTGTGATTTGGTTTTTGGTTTTGTGTTTTTAGCAGGTCTGTGTGATATTAGTGAAGGTACTGTAGTCCCAGAAGATCGCTGCAAATCTCCAACTTCCGGTAATTTGTTTTTTATATCATTAATAATTATAAATCATAACTGTATTTTTTGCCTTCTCCTTAAGTGAAAAGAAATGCCCTAGATAAAAATTTATAGCTGTTACCTTTTAAGAGTCATATAACGATACTGCTCACAAAAATTAGAGGATATTTCAAAATGAATATGAAGTGATAAAAAAAGCATTTGATTTTTCTTTTTCATTTTTCTGAAGCTGGAAATGGGGAGGCAGTCAGACAGACTCCTGCATGCGCCCGACCGGGATCCACCCAGCATGCCCACCAGGGGGCGATGCTCTGCCCCTCTGGGGCGTTGATTTTATTTTTTATTAAACAAGAACATCAGAAAAGTAAATGACAAGCCAAAGAAAGTTGTTTGATTATGCAAATGAGATGCATAACTTTTATTTCATTGATGAAAATGCATATACAAAAGGCTGAAAATACTGGAGTATCTGCATGTTCCCTGATACTCTAATTTTTTTGAGCAGTGTATTTACTCAGGTTTCTAATTGCTATACTTTTTAGGAAAAATATATTTTCTCTCTTACCCTTGGGTGTAATGGTTTCATTATCTGCAGTCTTGTCTTTGCTCTAGGCATGTCTGGCATCATTTCATGGACTAGTCCTCTAATCTTTGAGTAATCTCCATTAAAATATGAACTGTAATGGTGACTATAGACAATTAGAATCATTGTAGACTATTAATATTCTTGTTTTTTGATCAGAGTAATGTCTAGTATAATTTTATAACTATACTACAGCATTTGTCCTTTCTTATTTATGTATAGGTCTTTATGTAACCTATTTATATATTAATATTTTAGAGGAATTTAGTAGCTTTTGAGTCTCTGTAAGATTAAGAGAATCCTGAATTTATTATGTTTCAGCGGATTGAAACTGCTAATCTTTAATAATTTTAACTACCATAATTTTAACTATCATATTTATTAAATTCTGACTTGGAATTTTGATCAACTTTCTACTGGAAAGATTGTTTTTAGCAGAGGTAACTTTGTTCTATGATAGATTCTGATCCTTAACTGTTTCTACTACATCAGAAAGAATTTTTAAGAATGGGAAATATTGAGAAGTGCTTTTTACTTTACTCCCTGCTTTTGTAGTTTAGCATTTTATTAGGCATAGTAAAAACTTTTGTGGTGTTTTCTTTTTAAAATTGTGTTTTCCTGATATTAACGCAAGTTAATCATTTCTTAAAATATATTTATCTTCTGATTTTCTTAATTTTTAAATTTTATATTTAAATTCACTCATCAAACTAATAGAACATATAGAATCATAGGAATTACATAAGTAGCACCTGTATTAAGTCTGAACCTTGGTAGATTAAAGTTTGAATAAAATGGAGCAAAGTTGTTGTTTCTTATCTTTCAGGACTAAAGTTATTTCTGAAATAGCAGTTTAGAATTATAATATCTTAATTCTTGCTGCTCTTTCTCTGATTACATACAATACTGCCTTGTTCTTACCTTCCCTTAAGGCCATGTGAATGCAGATGTCATTATAGGGCTATAAGCCAAATTGAATAATTTCGCCATTAAACATATTCTCTCTTAATACAATAAATGACCATCAAAAGTATTTTAGCAAGATTCAGACCAAATAAATTAATAATCCTTTTTATCCTAAGCCAAACTTTCAATAGGTTTGTATATCTAGCTATTCGGAATAACCCAACAGAAGGTCATTGTAGATAAGTATATAATTATATTTCAATCTAAGTATATAAATATAGAAACTGTGTAAGGTAAAAACCTTTCACATTCTCTTTTCTTTGTACCAGAGAAATCCAAACATTGTTCAACATTTTAAAATATGTTCTGCTCTTCAGTTCATAGAAAAGACAGTGTAGTTTCAACGGAGAGAAATTTATAGGATCTCAAACACCATTGCTAAGTCACAAATTCTTACCTTCCTATATGAAAATCTTACTTTCTTTAGTTTTCTTGATTATGTTCTAAGATAGAAGAATTCTCTGAAGAATTGTATCTGTTCTTGCATATCACGACAGTCTACTTTTACAAAATACATACCAGACTTGAATAGACAGTAGTTGTGCCAAAAACATGTCTTAGATAGCAGGAGAATAGACCTCAGTCATACACAAGTACTGAACCATTCAATAGGAGCTATAATAAAATGCTCAAAGCTGCCCTTTTGACAGAGTTTGTGTCTTTCACTGCTTGTCTGTTTTTAAATAGTTAACAGTAGGCCTGACCTGTGGTGGTGCAGTGGGATAAAGCATCGACCTGGAACACTGAGGTTGCCGGTTAGAAACCTTGGGCTTGCCTGGTCAAGGCACATATGGGAGTTGATGCTTCCTGCTCCTCCCCCTTCTCTCTCTCTCTTTCTCTCTCTCTCACTCCTCTCTCTCTAAAAATTAATAAATAAAATATTTTTAAAAAATAGTTAACAGTAGCTACGCTACCTCTTATGGGTCAGTTGTCTCACTTTGTGCATTTGTAACTTTTTGCCTTCATTCCTACTAGCTAGCATTCTAATAAGGAAATAGAGAAATAATTTATTACCATTCTACTCACCAACACATGCAAACTCCACTAATTTTAGGATGGTCAAAAAAGAAAAATGGATAGGGTGAATTTAAGGTGAATGTGAAGAACCACAAGTTATTAAAACCATGGGAAGTAGTAATTAAATTACTAGCTTCAAATACTTTTCTGAAGCACAAGGGAAATAAGACAAATAAACAAATAATGCGCTATGGATTATTAAAACCAACCTGGTTAATAGAAAGACTGTGAAGAAGAGGAAATGTATACCCATGGGTAGGAAGTTAAAGTGAGTTTCTCATAAATACTCAGGTGAGGGCCAGTATTATAAAAATCAACACCAATGTATTTACTCAAAATAATACATATAAATGAAGAGAAACATTTTTGAAAAACTATTAAAACTCATAATCAAAATTCAGAATCTTAGCAGTTTTCTTAGTATCAAAGTTCTATTAAAAAAAGTTTACCTTTCCCATTTACTTTTAAATAAATCAGTCTGTGAAATAATTAATTCTGCCACCCTGAATTAATGTAGAAAATCACTACTTTTATCTCTGTTTGATCTTTATTTTAAGAAAAACTCACGTTGCTTCACTGAGCACTTTAGTGTTGGAATTCTTTTCTTAGCATTCAGAATATGTGTGTATTTATGTTAAAACGATAAAAACATTTATTAGCTTATTTCAAACTGAAAAAGCCACGTGTATCATGATGCACATGGTGCCTTCGGGAGTCCTATTGGTCCTAGAAAAAACCAAAGCTGTAGATATTTTCTGTGTTTATTTAATCATAGTAATTAGATAATATATTTAAGTAGGACATACTGAAAACATTTTTGGAACTTTTCATGAGCTATCACAGAAGTGATGAGTAGTGGTAGGCATTTTCAGTTAGGGGGAAATCTATAAATATCCCTTTTTAATCTTCAGTTATTGCTTATGTTGCTTACTTTAGGTTTGAAATACTAAACATAATTTTATACTTATGTTAAGATATGATTTATCTTGCTACCGCTCTACTTTCAAATATATGAAATAAAACAAGTATTAATAAATTTTGTATGTTCGTGTGGCTGTAGTTAGTATCAGAGATGACAGTGATATTTTAAAATATATAGGTAGCGTCTTATTGTAACCTTTTTTTCTTTAAATCTGAATTACGTTTATATGAAAAATAAGTATGTTTTTCTATTCTTGAAGATGTTTTTCAGCTCAGTGTTACTTATGTGATTTTTTTATATAGAATTTATGAGAATCTATAAATGCTACTTATCAAAAATTTCTTGGGCCTGACCAGGCAGTGGCACAGTGAATAGAGCATTGGCTTGGGACTCAGAGGACCCAGATTCAAAACCCCGAAGTCACCAGCTTGAGCATGGGCTCACCCAGCTTGAGCGTGGGCTCACCAACTTGAGCACGGGATCACTGGCTTGAGCATGGGATCATAGACTTGACTCCATGGTTGCTGGCTTGAGTCCAAAGGTCACTGGCTTGAAGCCCAAGGTTGCTGTCTTTAGCCCAAGGTTGCTGGCTTGAGCAAGGAGTCACTGGCTCAGCTGGATCCCTCCCACCCCCAGTCAAGGCACATATCAGAAAGCAATCAGTGAACAGCTAAGGTGCTGCAACAAAGAATTGATGCTTCTCATCTCTCTCCCTTCCTGTCTGTCCGAGTCTGTCCCTTTCTCTCTCTCTGTCTTTATTTCTCTTCCTTAAAAAAAAAAGGGGGGGGGTCTTGGTTTTTAAAGAGTATTTGGATCCTGCCAATGTTGGCAGTGTTTACTTGGTATGTGTAGAGTCACCCCAAGGCTATTTTCCAACTAGCCAAAGAAAGTAACTACAATTTTGTGGCATAAGAAGAGGTCAGATTTTGACCTTATTTATTAAGGTTCAGTACTTTCACTGGGATAAAAAAAGAGGAAATAAAGTACAGAGAAAAATCTTTTTTTTATTGCTAGTTATGTTTGAGATATTTGCTTCTAGTAGAAAAAGTTTTATTCTTTCAGCAAATGTTTACTTAGTGATTTCTGCAGACAAAGCTTTGTACTGTGTATATAGGGGGTGCAGTGATCAATCATCTGGGGCCCAGTCCAGTGGGAAAGGTCAGATATGTGTAAACTTAAAATATAAGGTGGTTAACGTCATAAGAATACAGATAAAGTGTTATGGGAATTCAAAGGTGGGGGAGATTGAAAAATTTAATGGATAAGATATTTTAACTATTATGAAGAATAGTTTGATTCTAATAAAAGTCAGCTAGAATAATGGTTAGAATTGCATTTATAATAAAAGATATGTGTTAGAACTTTAAGGAAATACTATGAAAAGTTAGAAACATCTTTTTTAAAGAAAATCACAAATAATAATTATAAAAATTATTAGAAGTCATAGCTGAAATAAAATTTAATATTTACCTTATTTAAATCTTTCAGCAGAGCTGAAATTGTGTCAGCATCAGTATTTTAAAGGTCTTTATGGTGATAGTAGAATTTGGATAGTATTTTGAAGTTTGTATGTAGAAAGCTAACTCTAAAATAAATTTTAGCAGTATAGTGCTTGTACTACATTCTCAGTTCTATTGTTAAACTTTATTTAGTTAAATAATATCAATAGCTTTATATTTTCTTTCAGAAACAGTTAACTTTTACTTATATTTTTCTTTATCTGTTCTCTAACATGATATATACCAAAATTTTGCCCAATGATTGTGACTTATAAAAAATGTTATAGAGTTCATATGTATATGTATTAGGGATTGGTCTACTGTAAAGGCTAATGCACTGTTGACTGCTCTTTGTACTGTAGTATTATTAGAATTCATGTTAACTGTATTTACCACATTTCCTTATGGCCAGTAGTATGGGGACTTGTGTTAGAGGTCAGCACATTATTTTGTTTGTACTTTCCCTGTGACAACTCAGTGTTTGTGACTGACTGTTTGCCTATTCCATTGTCTTCATTTGTGTAGGTTCTTCATCACCACACAATTCAGATGATGAACAAAAAATGAATAATTTTATAGAAAAGGGTATAGTATCTTTATTTTAAAGTATTTCTTTTAATTATATTTAATTCATTTAGTTTTCTTTGAATAGATTTTGACATTGTATATCAAAATATTATTTTCAGTGAAGACCAAAAGCAGAAAGTTTTCCAAGATGGTAGCCAGTGATATAGGTAGGATATAGTAATTTCTATTTTGTTTCTAATCCTTGCTATATGCAATATTAACTCAATACCAAAAAATTACCTAATGCATTGCATTTGTACATATTAATTTGTTATTCCTATGCTAAACAATCTCTTGGGCTGTGTGTCTTCTAAACTCACTGGGCAATAATTATTAAAAATCAGTTAAATTGGGTTGCAGTTCTTTCTCTGACTTACAGTGTGAATTGTTCTATTAACTTTTGTTTTTGCTTTACTTTTAAGCAGGGTTCAATTTTTTCCATTAATAGTAGTACAATTTTATACTCCAAAGTTTTAAATTTCTTGTTTTCTTTAAAGTTTTACTTGTTTTTTTTTCTACCTTCATTCTACCTTCCTCATATTATCAAGACCCTAAGTTTCAAGGAAATTGATTCTGTTGGTCTGTACTCTGCACTCTCCTTGACTTAACTGAGAGTTTTTCGCCCCCACCCCCACCCCCCGCTCAAGTCAAAATGAACATGGGAGAGAACTGATATTAATCCTTTGTTTCTGTGAATATCCTTTAAAAGGATATTCTTTAAACTCGAAGGTTTTCAGAGTTTCAAAATGGTAGACAAAAATATATAATTAAACTTGGGAACAAGATCAAACTAGGGTTTCTTGTTCATAAAAATTTGAATATTCTCAAAATTTTTCAAGGCTTGAGAAACACCATTTTTTGGAAAGAAAATAAATTTAATCTTTGATTTAAATCCAAAATTTTAATTTTACTGTTATTACTTACTTTTTCTAAACTTTCCACCATATATTCCTTGAACTATAGTAAATTGGGTGCACTTCTAGACAGCTGGAATAGATTCACTTTTTCTCAGCTGATAAAATTTACTGTGTAGTAAAACTAAATTTTGAAAATCATAGACATAGTATCTATATTGTCTGCATGTTGTAAATTGAACCCTGCTTAGTTGGCTGACTTAGCTCCTCTGGTCATTTTTTAAATAAGGTGGTCTATTCTTGGGCAAAGGGCTCTTCGTTTATGGAGAATCAATTACAATATTTACTTCTTTGTATTTGTGGGTTTTTAGTGAATCGGTTGGTAATACAATAGTTAAATCACTTTAATTAATTATGTACTAGCACTATAACATAATACTTTTTCAATTAAATTTTCTCTGTAGTATTCTATCTTAATAATATTTTAGAGGTTACTTTACTGTCATATAATGTAAAAAGTTAGAAGGGACTTTCCTCCATATAGTTTACCAAATTAGAATTTAGTTACCTAGGAATTTTACCTTGCCTGAAAGCTACTTTGTACATAATTAAATATTTGGACTAATTTCTTTAATTTTTGATCCTGGGGTTATATTTCTTTTGTTAAATATAATGACTCCTTTCAGTGTTTTTTCTGTATTTTGAATGGCATATGTAACATGGAATAGCTGAGCTTGAGTATTTGAAAGACATCATTTAACAACTTTGGTAGGACTTAGAACATTATTGGAAAGATAGTTCCTTGATAATAGTCTTGCTTTATTTTTATGTTATTAGCAAGTTGTGTTTGGGTTTTTTTTTTGTCTTGCCAGACTTTATAGTTATATTTATTGGGAAACGTTAAATTTATTCAACTCTTCAAACTTTGTTAGTTCCACAGTTATGCATAATTATTTTTTATCTTCAGAAACTACTTTTATATCTTCTATTTTACTTATAATTTTGTTTGTTTTTGGTTGGAATTGTTCATTGTCTTTTTAATCCCCAAAGATATCCCAAGGTATACAAAGGGAAAGCTCACTTATAAATTTGTTTTTAAATCAAATGGAGACTGCCCCATTTTGACTATAAAGTTTTTGCATTTTAAAAGAAATGACAATTTATCTCCCTACATTAATGTCTAGTTTTATAATAAGAATTAGCATGAAATACGCTATTGGAAAAAACACATAAAATGTCAGTGAAACATTAGTAAAAGTTTCATAGAATCTTCTGAAGACCTTTCTGTCGATATATGTTTTCCATGTGAAGCTTGTGATGTCAAAGTGCTAAGACTCCTTGGGCATTCTGAACTTACTATTTCCTGTCATCCAGTTTCATACTTGCTCTGAACCTCATAAAGTTATCACCTCTCTTTTCCCAGTCTACAAACATTTAGAGCTCCAGCGTCAGGCAGTTAGTTATATAGTGTCCTAATAAGGGGAAGGTGTAAGAATTAAGCCGAGAACACCCAAGGTTGGCACTGGTAAAAGAAACACCTTGTGTGAAAGGCTGACAGAGTGACGTGGCCAAAACTTTGTGTCTTGGTGTGACCTACTCTTGGAAAGTAGCTGCAACTCCTCATATTGGGGAGGGTGTGGAGAGCTGGGTGGATTGCAGGGTGCCATTCTTGCTTTAACAGCCTAGCCAAAGCATGGAAAATCAACACTGTTTTTACTGCCCAACATTCAGCCGAGGTAACTAAGAATTTTTTAAATATAATTAATGGTTACAAATTTCTTGGCACTGTGCCAGCCTTTTATAAATAATTTTTCAAATTTAATTTATTCTGTAACCTCAGTGAGGTACTTGCTATTATTTCCCTGTTTTACAGACAAGGAAACGAGAGCTAGAACGTAAGTAATATATCTATTGGTGATGCAGTTAGCCGGGATTTACACCCAGGTAGCTGACTCTACTGCCTGTCCCCTTCAACACTGTACATTACCTCTTAAGACAATTGACTGAAGACTGTAATGATTAAAAAATCTATTGTATGATTTGTAACTAGATATTTTGGTTATGGCCCTGTTCTAGCTACATGGTAACCTGGAAAAAAGATGACTTGTATTAGGTTCCAGATCATGGATGCCATCTTGGTACCCATCAACCAAACATAATGTACAGTATCTGGAAGTCTCCCTTTCTCAAAGACAGACTCCAGGGAAAGTAAGTAGAGCAAACGATACAGCCCCCTAAGCCATCTGTGCACAGCCTAGATTCATTGTTTGTTTCCTGACTGATAGCTAGCTCAGGTAAATGATACAGACAGTGACTTTCTTGTTCGTGCACACGAACAGCAGCCTCAGAAGACATAACTTTAGTCTTGTGACTTTAACAGCAAAATATTGCAGGAGATAGTGCAATTGCAGCATCCCAAGAGAAAGACACATGTATGTAATACATATAATTTGTTTTGCCTATTCATACCATATGATTAACTTTTGCTAGTAAAATTTTAAAGACCAACATTTCAAAGTCAGTAACTTTCTTGTAGTGTTAGCAATTTCTGTAAGTCATTTAGAAAATAAGATTTGTTGTCAATTTTTTAGCTGCTCATTATTTAAATTTTATAAAGCATTGGAAGTATAAAATGTTGTAAACCTTTTTGTTATTTAAATTCATGTAAAATGGCCCTAAAATATTTATCTTTGTTCAAGCATCAAATTTGTCATGATAGCCCTTTGAATAAAATGTAGGCCAGATGTTAGTATTGTTTTCTAGATTTTAACACTACATAATTAACCTTTGTAAAAACTTATTCTATTTCACTGTAATTCTATTTCATTCTGAAATATTTCTAGCTGGATTTTGTAGTCTATAACCCTGCTCATGTCCAATTTTATTACTAATTTTCATATAGAAAGAATGATTACCAAATTGACTACATGACACTGATGGGGAAATACAAAGAGAGATTAAGGAATAAAAATTCAAAAATATAGTGACACAAGTGTAGTGATAAAACAAATAAAAATAGTAGCTCTATTTAATGAATGCTTCCAAAGTTCTAGACACCATACTAGATATTTTTCATATGGCACTCTTTTTTTTTTTTTTTTGTATTTTTCTGAAGTGAAAAGCGGGGAGGCTGAGAGACAAACTCCCACATGCACCCAACCAGGATCCACACAGCAAGCCCACTAGGGGGTGATGCTCTGCCCATCTGGGGCATTACTTAACCAGAGCCATTCTAGCTCCTGAGGTGGAGGCCATGGAGTCATCCTCAGCGCCCAGGCCAACTTTGCTCTAACAGAGCCTTGGCTGCGGGAAGGGAAGAGACAGACAGAAAAGAGAGGGGGAAGGGGGAAGTAGATGGGTGCTTCTCCTGTGTGTCCTGGCCAGGAATCGAACCTGGGACTTTTACACGCCAGGCCAAGACTCTACCACTGAGCCAATGGGCCAGGAGCTCACATGGCACTTATTAATACAGGCGGGATTGTACCTCCAAGGTCCTTTTCATCTTTCACATTTCGAGTTAGCAATTAATTGGGTAATGACTGATTTTCTTGGCAAAAATTGAAGTAATTTTTGAAGTCAATTTAAATGAAGATAATGTTCATTAGTCCAAATGCTGCTTTTATTACTTCTCTTATACATGAGTCCCAATTATTTCTTTTCCAAATTAAAACATTCTAATACAACTTAAATCTGTTCTAGCTCATTAATATTACATTTTAAAGCAATCAAGTCTCTTTATTTTTTATGAATGAAATTGAATCTCAAAGAAGTTAAGTGGCATATCCAAAATAATGTCCCATGGTAATGACTTAGTCAGGAACAGGCTCCAGGACTCCTGACACTCGTTTTCCTAGAGCATGTCCTCACTCTCATATAGTGTCTTGTCCTTGTGATCTTCCCAATTCTTTTATATTCAAGACTTCAAAAATAAATTCTTAGAAGTCCACCTGGAGTTCGCTACATATAGGAATGAAAGGTATGTATCAAATTAATTTAGAATTTTAAGTTATAAAATTTTTCCAGTTCACTTTAAAACTCAGATTAGTACTGATATTTCTGCTTTGTGTTTCCCAATGTTTAATCCAAAATGTGGCTGTTACATCTATGGAAATTCATCTTTATATTTTATCCACAATATGGCCGTGAAAGAATAGAAGCTCATCTTGAAAGAGAAAATGGCCCTGGCCAGTGGCTCAGTGGATAGGGCATTGGCCTGACGTATGGATGTCCCAGGTTCAATTTCTGGTCAGGGCACACAGGAGAAGCAACCATCTACTTCTCCCCCCTCCCTCTTCTCTCCTTGTTTCCCTCCCATAGCCAGTGGCTCTATATTGGTTTGAGCATGGCCAAGGACACTAAGGATAGCTCTGTTGGAGCACGACAGCCTCAGGTACTTAAAATAGCTCGATATTTGAGCATTGACCCTAGACGGGTTGTTTGGTGGATCCTGGTCAGGGTGCACGTGGAAGTCTGCCTCACTGTCTCCCTTCCTCTCACCTAAAAAAAAAGAGAGAGAGAGAGAAGATGAGTCAAGTGTGCAATAATTCCATTTTACAGGTAACCACAATATTTTCTACTTTGAAAAATTATTACTCAGCCTTAATTTGTCCATTACTGAATTTCATAAGCAGATACTTTAAAATCATTGAGTGAATGTGTTTCTCTAATGAATTCTTTTTCTTTTTCAGGATGACTAAAATCTGAAGAGTATGACCTATGATATATTCAGATTTTAATTATATTTCTGATGTGCTCTCTGACAAATTTTATAATAAAATCTGCTCAGTAACATCTTCATGTGTTTTGTATCCTAGTACTTAACTGTATGCATTTATCTTTCTATAGAATCATCTTTTTCATATATTAGAAGAATGTATAAAGATCTTTCTAAAAATATCTTGCTATTCGTTTTCTAACGTAAAGAAAATTAGTCTAGATTAAAATAATAAATCATTTATTTGTCAACTGTTGTTTGAGCAGAACTATTAATGTGACCTTTACTTTCTGCCATTAGTTTGCTAGGGCTGCCATAACAAACATAATACTAAAATGCGTAAACAAATATATTTTCTCTAAAGTAGTTCTGAAAGCTAGAACTCCTGGAGTGTCAATAGATTTGGTTTCATCTGAGGCCTCTCTCCTTGCTCCCTGATGGCTGCCTCCTCGTGTGTTCTCACGTGGTCTTACTTCTATGTAGGTGCAGCCCTGGGGTTTCTGTGTGTCCACGTTGCCTCTCCTCATAAGGACCAGTCAGACGGGGTAGTGCCCACTCCTAGTGACCTCATTTCAACCTAACCCACTCTTTAAAGGCCCCATCTCCAAATCCGGTCTCATTCTGAGGGACTGGAGATTATGGCTTCAACATGAATTTTTGGGGAAATATTCAACTCTTATTACTTATTAAGTCCATGTAATACCATTTATTCTATGGAAAGTGAACTTTCAGATGTAGCAGAGTTTAATTATGGTGATATCCTAGACATGAAGTTTTATGAATTTATGCAAAGCAAATAGAGGATAGGAAAAATAATAAAGACAAAAGCTCTAGATATCAAAGTTATTTGTTGTCATCATATCTTTGCCAGATAGGTATTAATGTCCTTTAAAGAGTTTCCTTCATGTCAGGTATTTCCAAAACTTACCTTTAGGCTTCATAGGCCTGTATTTAATTTATCTCCTTTATTTCATTTCATTTATGAAGTTGTTTAGCATTTTCCTATAGAAGTAAATTCCAATGACAGTTTTTGTTTATTCATTTATCACCATGTTTATTGAACATATATTAAATGCTAGACACATACATAGATGCAGCATTTTGTGAAATAAATTGTTCCCAAACTAATGCAATTTAGATATGCAGAGTGGGGCAAAAGTAGGTTTACAGTTTGTATGGAAAATAATAACTAATATACAAGAGTTAGCTCTGTTTCATGTACTTACAACTGCAAACCTACTTTTGTCCCACCCTATATTGAACTAATAATATATATATGATAAACTATAAACTTTATAGTATATGTTATAAACTACTATTACACATATTCGTTTGAATGGCTGTCAATGTGATAAGTGCTGAGTTGCTCCTGGCTGGCCCCGCTTTGCCCCTTGGGTCGTTATCATGTCCTACAAACTGATTTTTAGTCTTCTTACTATTCTGGTTTATTTAATATCATCTATTTCAACATTATCCTTGAAAAGAGTAGTATTTGGTCTCTGTGGGTGATGAGAAAAGTGATATTGTCACTTTATTCTAATTATTGGACATTTCAGGTAAACAAAAATCAGTTTGTTTTTTGGCATCTTCACACTCATAATAAGTTCTTGTTTACTTTTTATAGTTGATATGCTATTTACTATAAAAATCACATTCTACAAAGCAGAAATTACGGTTCTGTTGTCTTTTAAAAACCCTCCTTAGAAAAAGAGGATGTGGAACACAAGGGGTAGAAAAACTAAAAGAAAATTGCAAAGCGTCTGTTTAATTTCAAAGAAACAGTAAGGATATTCATAATTGATGAACTTGACAAAGATTTGTACAGTTACAAAGAACTAAAAATAGTCATGATGCAGTTGTCGTCTATGATATAATGGTCTACCAGGGGTCCCCAAACTTTTTACACAGGGGGCCAGTTCACTGTCCCTCAGACCATTGGAGGGCCCCCACATACAGTACTCCAGTACACTGACCACCAATGAAAGAGGTGCCCCTTCCGGAAGTGCAGTGGGGGCCGGGCAAATGGCCTTGGGGCCTCATGTGGCCCACAGACCGTAGTTTGGGGACGCCTGGAAGCGGTCTTCTTTCCTTGAGATTTGCTTCTCATAAACGTCCTGCATTTTGCCTTGATATTGAAACTACCATTGCAGATATGATTGTTGTGATCAGATATAACTTCATCATTTCATCCAAGCAAGTTCAGCTCTTTACTGCTTCTTCAGTCAGCCAGCTTAATATCCTCTTTGGGTTTTTAAGAAGAAAGAGCAAAGACTCAAGTTAACAGCCTTCTGAGATTCTTCTCTGGTATCAGCTGTCCTCAAATTGAAGCAGCTTCTCTTCTGTCACTCCCATTGTTTCTGCTGTGGACAATGGCATAGAAAAAGAGAGCTGGTTTATTCTCTCTGCTGACAAAGGATTTTAAAGCAAGAAGACCCTGACTATAAGGGAGAAGAGCTAAAGAATGCACAGTTGAAGAAAAGGAAAAACTCCAGATGCTATGTCTTCCAGGAACTTGTAAGTCTGTCTTCAGCTTAGAAGTCTCAATGGAATTTTAATAACTTCAAAGCATGCGCAGAAGCTTCTGAACAATTCCAGTGATTTCAGCTGACAAAGTAGCTGACAGTGCTTCTGAGACTCCTGAGAAGGAAAAATGTGAGCATCAGAAAATTGCTGGATAAAGTGCAACCACCTCAGCATAAAATGATCCCAAATGACAGAGCAGAAGCCAGGAGGACCAACTTGAGCTTCTTGGGAGGTGGATCTGGCCTCAGGGAGGTTGACTAAACAGACATGGAGAATAAATATATTCCCCAGAAGTAGTCACAAGAATTGAAAGATACAAATGTTCAGCCTGGATTCTAACTTTGGACCTTCCATTTGCAACGTAAGATCCCACTGTAAAACTAGTCAGAATATCTGAGTCTCTCTCCATGCATTGAGCAACGGGCCATCCTGGTGGTGAGCCCCATGGTCTCCCCCAGCTTTGTGCCACAAAACGCTTTCCTGTAGTGTATGTAGGGCATGGGGCTGCGGTGGAGGGACAACCCAACTGGAATCATAGCCTCATTCAGCTAAGCAGGCAGAGATTGGAGCTCTAGGCTGCTGCAGTGCCTGGGATTTGTGAGGCAGGGTACTGGAGAGAGAAACTACTTGGGGGAATTCCTGGAGGTCTGGGGGGATTCACTGCAGACTCCACATGACCTGGTGGCAGCTACCTGCTTTGATGCAAACAGCTGACCTGTGATGCCAGCAGTCATTCTGTAGTGCTAGGGGTTAGACCTTGCTGAACACTTCAGTTATTGTGTTATTACAAAAAGTCAACTCCGTAAGAGTAAGGATCACTTCTGGCATTAAAGCTCTACCCTAGATCTAAACTTAAACTGAAATAGACCCACCTTAACAAAGAATAAAACCATGCCTAATAAAACCAACAGGATCCGGTAATTTAACTGCATGGCAAAACAAAACACCTATTAAGGTTGACAGTGTAATCCAGATTCCCTTCAACATATTATTCAGCATGTCTGGCATTTAGTCAGAAGCTACTAGACATGTGAAATAAAGATTCACAATGAAAGGTAGGAAGATACGACCCATAATCAGTAGAAACAGACCTGAAGATGACCTACATGTTGCAATTAACAGCCAAGGATTTTAATATTTTCAAGTACTGAAAGGAAAAAAATTAGTAATAATGAGTAAACTGAGACTATCACGGTAGAAAATAGACACTTTTTAATGAATAAAATGAAAATGTTAGTACTGAAAAGTTGAATATACGTAATGATAAATTCACTGGATAGCGAGTACAGAGGAAAGGGTTATGGAACCTGAAGACCGATAAATACAAATTGTGCAGTGTGAAATACCAAGGGTTTAGGTCATTCCTCTGCCCCCGTTCCCCTTCCCCTTTCTCCCTCCTGTAAGCCTCCATGAAAAATAGATTTTACTTTCAAAGGCAGGCAGTAATCAACCTGGCTTCATATTTCTCAGCCATACTTAATACGGTAAAAATAGGAGCAACCTAAAGTAGGAGGTGCTGTGGTTGTGAGCTAGGACTTGCACGCATTGCCAGATTGTCTCGGATGCATGGTTTTCTTTGTTTTTAGCTAAACAGAAGTCTGTGTAATATTTGATTTTATAGTTCATCTCAACTGTATAAATAAAAGCAGATTTTTCAAAGTAACTGACAGGGCCTGAGCAGTGGCAGTGCCGTACATAGAACGTGGACTTAGGATGCTGAGGTCCCAGCTTCGAGACCCCGAGATCAGCAGCTGGAGCACAGACTCAACAGCTTTAGCACGGGGTCGCCGGCTTAAGCATGGGATCATCCACATGATCGTATGATCACTAGTTTGAAACCTGAGGTCACTGGCTTGAATCCCAAGGTCACTGGCTTGAGCATGGGGTCACTGGCTCAGCTGGAGCCCTCCCCCCCCATCACTCTCCTCCCGTCAAGGCATGTATGAAAAGCAATCAGTGGATAACTGAAGACCCACAACTACGAGCCCATGCTTCTCATCTCTCTCCCTTCCTGTCTCTGTCTCTCTCTCTCTCCTGTGCCTGTGCATGTAGAAAAAAAAGAAACCGACAGGAAATACACAAAAATGTTGCTTCATATTTATGGGCATTCATGAGGACCTTATTTTTTGTTTCTCCAAATTTTCTGTCAAGATCCGTAATTCAAAAAAGCTTAAAGATAAAATGCTTTGAGTGTGGGACTATACTCAGATGTTATTCTGATACTGCCTATCAATTTATTTATTGAGATTGTGTTTTTTCATCTAAAAAGTCTCACTCTGTATATTGAAAATGAATTTAAGCTTTAAAATATTTTGGAAAGAAGATTATATTATCCTAAGTGAACAATGCCTTACACAAGCGTTTATACCATGATATGACATTCTAGAGTAGGCAAAACTGGCCCATGGGGAAACATCAGAACAGTGGTTGTTTCTGGGGCAATAATTAATTGGGGAGAAGAAATATATGTGACCTTTTTGGTGTGATGATAAAGTTCTGTATTTTGCTGAGAGTTTGAATTACATGGGTGTATACATTGTCAAAACTCAATGAATATACATTTAAGATTTGTGTATTTGTATGTAAATTTTACATCAAAAGAGAAATACTGTCAACAAAAATTGGGGAACATACTGTTTTGTGAAAATATAGAAAGTCTAAACTATTCCTTGCTGGCTTTGTCTTCATCACCTGCAGTCGTAGATACGTATTCCAGATAGAGACAGGTGGAAGCTATTGCAGTGTGCGTGGCTCCCTTAGTAGTACTTGCTACACTGCTTTGCATCGATCCCTCCAGTGGACTGTGAGCTCCTAGAGAGCAGGAAATCCCTGCCTTCTGACAAATTACTGGCGTGTGCCCAGGAAGTATTTAACAGATGAGTAAGTTTCCCTTTGGCCCTCAAAACTCTTAGTTCTGCATCTGTTTTTATAATATTAATCAGTAGCTAGAATTAACACAAAATTACACAGGTTAACATTTGTCATGTCAAGTCCTATATTCAGGAAGATGTAACATCTACTATAACCAGTGTGGCTTAAATATCTGTCCTTTGATTGAATGCGATGATTGAGTTGGTAATTGGGTGTGGCTCTTCAGCTGCAAAGTGTGTTATGAGAAGATGATGGACCTTATAGTTAAATCATTTTGTGACACTCCATAGTGAAGTTACTACATTCAGAAAGTCTGCCCAATCATTTTTGTGTGTGGTCTTAAATTTCTATAAAATGTGAAAATTAGACTAGCTGAAGCATTTGAAAGCTGGTTAGTTATAGCTCCATTTTTTACATGTTAAAGAAATTAAGGTGCTAGACAAAAAATTAATTTCTGGGAAAGATTAACTTAAGTTTTAGCAATATTAGAGAAGTTGAGTGAAAAAATTCCTAGTAGATTCTAATGGAGATTAAAAGCATACAGTTAGTTACTTGGAATATTACCATAGAATTAGAGTGAAGTAACATTGAGTTTATAACTATATGAATTGCTCATCTGCATAGCATTTTAGTTTGTGAAAAAATTATATTTTATTTGCTTATTATGAAATAATAGTATTTATCAAATCCATACTACATATCAGATATTATGCTCAGTGCTTTGCTGTCATTATCTTATATAGTTGACACACTATGAAATTGGCCTTACTATCTGTCCTCATTTTACAGATGAGGAAATTTAAGGCAAAGCGATTGGCCTAAGAACACATACCGAGTAGTTGGCTAAAGTAGATTCAGACTCAGCTTTGATGTGGTTCCAAATCCAGTCCTAATCACTATACTGTACACTTCCACATTTTATAACCTAGTTACTGATTTTTTCTCAGTAAATGTTTGTTGTGGACTTAATGTCTATACGTACTGTGTTGATGGTCAGTCAGACATCCTGTCCTGAAGGTTCTTGTTTAGGAACCTTGCTGTCCCACGTGTGGGCCCCACATCAGCAGCAGCAGCATCTTCTGGGACTTTGTGAGAAGTGCAGGGTCCCAGATCCTAGCCAGGAGTGCAGAACTAGAATTGAGTAGAACAGGATCCCTAGCTGATTGGCGTGCACATTCAAGTAGGATGATCACTGGGCCCAGAGACTCATGTTGATCAAATCGGCATGGTGGGACCCAGAGAAGCATCCATGTCGCCTGAACCTAAAAAAGAGTACCTTTAAACTGTGCCAGACTGACTTTTCCACTTCATGTAACATACATTGTAGAAACATATTGTCCACAGTCCCTGTGATATTTGATGAAAACCTCTGAATTCCTTCAAAATTTTTAATATTGCATTTTAGAAGATGCTTTTGGGTATAATGTATTCTAAGTTTAATGGAATTGGATATTAAATACAATGGCCACCATTTATATAGGCTCAAGTAACCATAGATTTCATTTGGCGATTTAGTCTCATATCCTATTATATTTTTTAATGAGATTAAGTTGGGGTTAAAATGGGAAAAGACTGATTTATTATTTGGCCCATTGTTGTTTTTTAAAGGATGCTAATTAGACTAATGAAGTTTAGAAGTGAAACTATTTTCTCCCATTCCTTCCTGATGCCTTTCCTAACACTGGCTTTGTCGTTTTTTTAGATGTGGAAGTCATGTACTATGACTGGATTTCTCATTGTTGTTTACATGCCGCCTTTATGGACTAGCAGGGTCTGTGCTTTAAATATCTCCTAACAGTCCAAAATTTAATCCAATGTACGTGTTCACGTATTAACAAACAAATTGCATTTTCAAAAGTTCACGTAGGAAGCACTATTCTGTTCCGCATGTACTGGCACTAACATAATAGATGTAGTTCAACAGATCCTAACTTCACATTTCTACACTAAGGCAATAACTGATTTTGAGGATGGAAAGTGAATTTCGATAAGTTTATACAGACGTAGACTTTTTTTAAAATTCTAATTCTAAATAGAAGTCAAAATATCTGTAGTTTACATTTTTATAAATACTGTAGTTTTAGATTGTGCATGGCTTTTTTTCGTTTGCTGAAATGTAAATAGAGGTGTTAACTTATATCAAGGAGTGGTCGAGCCAAATATGTTTGTAATGTAATCATATACCTTAACTTGTGGATATAGATTTGTCTCACATTCTAAGAGGAGATGGAAAGATCTGACCATCTCATCCACCCAGACTCAGTCTTGTGCCTCTCTTGTCCCTACCTGCACCACCTTCCTTCTCAGAAATGCTTCTCTTAGAAAAGTCTAATAACCCTTTTCTTTGAGCCTAAGAAATAATTAACAGACTATAAAAGGCTTCCTTTTTTTTAATAAATAAATTTTTCTTAATTTTAATGGGGTGACATCAATAAATCAGGGTACATATATTCAAAGAAAACATGTCCAGGTTATCTTGTCATTCAATTATGTTGCATACCCATCACCCAAAGTCACATTGTTCTCCGTCACCTATCTAGTTTAAAGGCTTCCTTTTTGAAGTAGTAGCCACAAAAATATATTAAGTAAGTACATGCTTTATAAAAAAGTTGAAAATAAGATTTACTTTCCACCCATATTATTAATCATTTCAATTATCTTAGCATCTCGATTTAATAATAAACATTTGCTTCTGTCTTCAAGAGCAATTGGTATTAATAAATATGAATCAAAGATTGTTCAGAAGTTTAAAAATGCATTTTATTTTTCAGCAAAGATGTCAAGGAAGTTAAGCTTGCCTACTGACCTAAAGCCTGACTTAGGTAAGTAAAAAAAAAAAAAAAAAGAAAATCCATAGCAGTTAAATTCCCTTTAATGGGAAGATGAAATCAGAAGATTTTAGATTTTCATCAGAAATCAAGTTTAAAATGAGTAAGATGTTTAAGGATTAATAGCTCTTAGAATGCCATCTATAAATTATGAAAGATAATTATGAAATCAGGAAAATCAAAATAATACATTTCCTCACCCCTCTCATACTTTAGACAAAATTTAGTATAAGATGAAAATTTCTATAATTTTGGATTAATTTCTATTAAAATTATTATATCATATAACTGAAAATTTATTTTGAACTCTACAATTATAAATATACTTTTTAAGAATTTAATATTTTTCTAAATACTAGTTTTTTTGTATTACCATAACATATCAAGAATCATTACTTTTTGTTGATAATAAGTTTGGAAATATTTCTTTTTCTATAGCACTTTCTATATAGCAACTAGTCCATTAGGAAAGCAGAGCGAATATATTCACATGTTCCTTTTGCTTTACATGCAGCTTAAAAACAGCTTCCTGATAACTCAGAATAGGGAAAAATGAGATTTGAATAAAGGTAAAAATAAGGTTTTATCTAATGAAGCATTGTTTCATTTTGAAACACACTTTTTATTTCAGATATTTATATTGAATGAGTATGACTATGTAAGGATGATTTCACCCATTTTTGTCTTGGAAATAGCTAGATTTTCTCCCTTGCATTTGCTCACCTGTCTCATCTTCTCACTGTTCCTTAGATTCCTTGCCTATCTTTTTATGCATAATACAAACTTAGGTATTGATTAATTTCACCATTCTAATTTTAGTCCTTTCAAATGATCTTATATCGGTTATACTAAGTACAAAGCATGTGATTATGAATTTGTAGGCATAGCATATTCTGCAGTCATTAGTAAAGGGTTCCATTCCTGAACATTAAAAAAACAATTTATAAAAACGTGTAGTGTCACTGGTATTCAGGGAACAGGAACTGGTCTTAGAATGTACGATAACACTTTTGAGAAGGGCATTGTTCCCTTCACTATAAAAATGGAAGATGTAATTTGAATCCAGTTGTACCTGAGGCTTATAGTATACATTTTTTTCCCAACAAGAGGAACCAGGGTTTTCATCAGACTCAAAAAGACCCATGATTTTAAAAACATGAAGTACAATACTACTACTTAAAATGGCTTTATCTCTTAGTATCTTAAACTGAAAAACACGTGTGCAAGTACTTTAAAAATTAGTAGAAGTGTCATAATTATTTTTTAGAAGAACACTAGGTAACTAGTTTTTAATGACAAATTTTATCTGAGTTTATATCTGCCAGAAAGACCACATCGTCAGGGTATTTTTGTGTCTGTATGTGTGCATGCGTGTGTGTATCTCTAAGACTGAACTTGAGTACTCGGTAATAACAAAACCCTCCACTCGTGTTGTTGGTGACATGACTTACCCCGTATCTATGTAGAGTTGTCTAGTTGAGAGTTTTGGACTTGGACGTGGGCACAAATCCTAGCTCTTCCGTTAATTAGCTTTGTCATCCTGGGCAAGTCATTTAACCTGTTTTTTATTATTTGTTAAATTATGATGATAATACTTTTCAGGGTGATTATGTGGATTCAGTAAAATGATAAGTGTAAAATGTCATAATAGGGTATAGCACATGGTAGGCCTTACTTAGAGGTAACCATTTTAATTTCTTCTCTGGTTACGAAAATTAAAATTTCTATTAAATGTGTTTATCTTGCCCAGTTTTTAAAATTAAAGCCACAAAGACCCACAGCATATAACTTAGCAGTCAGTGGAAGTTGTAATTCATGAACTGCTGGAAAGTCTAACTTGTCTTTAAACAGTTCTAGGCAGATAAAATAAGCAGCTTAACTCTTTAAGTTCAAAGTTGATTCTCATTCACTTCATTTTCCCATTTAATCTAGTAGCCTTAGGAATTTTTTGGTAGTCCAGTTTTTAAAGGGAAGCCATATAAAAAACATGCATTTGTACTTTATGAATTTTATATGGTTAAATTAGCTCATTAATTAAAAGTTTATTTGGCTGTGAATGAACACTTGTAGTTTAGATTGTTGGGAATCATCTGTTGTAATTTTAATTTCAGTAAGAGTTTTCACATAGGTTAATTTACATTGAAATTTATATTATGAAATTTTTTTGTAATCTCATTGATTTTTTTTTATCGCTAGATCACAACTGAAAATATACGTTTATTCATTTTATATGTTCTATTAAAGTAACAAAGTAAATATTTTTATCATTACAAAATATAAGTAAAAATTTTGTTATTTAATATTTTACTAAAATAACTTCGGAAACAAAAGAGTTAGCACTTGAATCAATGTCATATCACGAACTCCCAGTAAGGACGTATTGCTTATGAAAAGTTTTTGTTTACAGTAATAGTTTTCTGCTGTGTCATAATCTGTAACAGGAAGTACAAATTCAAGCAAAAGAAAGATATTTTTAGAAACTATTTTTAGAAATGTCTCATGCTATTGTCATAACTAGTAGCTTTATTGTTTTCAGAGGATAGCTATAATCAAAATTGTATATAATTATTATTTGGGAGAGTTTTTTCAACCTATGAATCTAAATTTGATTATAAAAAACTTTTGGGGCGTAAGTAGGATTCAGTTATACCTTTTTTATTGAATAAAATGCAATTTAGAAAACTTAAGATTTTTTTTGTTTTTCATGACATTATTAAGTCATTTCATGATAGCATTGAAAGCATGTTATTTGAGGAATGGTTTATTTTATATGAACAGTAGAAGAAGCTACTAGAAATTTTAATGTGTCCTAATGGTGCAACAGTGATGCAATGGTTTAGATATTTGCAACTATAGATCTGTGTTCAGCAAATATTTATTGAGTACTTTCATATGCAAGGCATCAAAACATTACAGCCCTTATATCAATCAGGAAACTTATGGTCACTTTAGAGTGAGGCCTAAGCCAAACCAGAAGTAACTACAGAACAGATGGTCTGTTAGTGCCATGGAAGAGATAAAACGATACTGAGTCGGAAGAAAAACTGGATGGGTTTAAGGATAGGATTGACTTCAGGAAGATGGCGTGACCTGAGATGGAGAATAAGCAAAGTCTCTACCTTTTTTTTTTTGGACAGAGAGAGAGGGACAGATAAGGACAGATAGACAGGAAGGGAGAGAGATGAGAAGCATCAATTCTTCGTTGCAGCTCCTTAGTTGTTCATTGATTGCTTTCCCATATGTGCCTTTCCCGGGGGGCTACAGCAGACGGAGTGACCCCTTGCTCAAGCCAGCGACCTTTGGGCTCAAGCCAGTGACCATGGGGTCATATCTATGATCCCATGCTCAAGCTGGTGAGCCTGGCTCAAGCCAGACAAGCCTGCGCTCGAGCTGGCAACCTTAGGGTTTCGAACCTGGGTCCTACGGATCCCAGTCTGATGCTCTATCCACTGTGTACTGCCTGGTCAGACAGACAATAAGCACAATCTTGATAGGCAGAGAAACAGGCAAGAGCACCAATCACAAGTAAAAGTCTAAAAATGGGTAAGTGCAGGGTGTGTTTGGAGGACACTGGATGGACTTTTAAAATAGAAATTACAGAATTGTAACTGTACATTATGTCATATGAGTTTTCTTAGAACAGTGACAGTGAATATAGGAGATTACAGTGGAATTGTGCAGTAATCTATATGAATGGTGATGAATTCCTACACTTAGGGTAATGGGAATTGCTTGTTTATGGAAAGCAAGAAATAAAGCATTGGATGAAACAAGATCGGACTTGGCATCCCATCAGGTATAGAAGTAAAGTGAAAGGGTAGAACCAAAACTGCGACTCGTGTGTTTTCCTGAGGACTGGGGTGTCACTAGTATAACTAGTGCTATTAGGAGACTTAGAGCTTTGGGGAAATAATATGTTTTGATTTTGTATAGTGAGACAACAAAAAATTTTTGCCGTTAGCATTTTGAAATGCGCTTCCAAGAGATAAGAGGCCAAGGCTGAGGCAGACTTGAGAATGGCCATGAAGAAGAAGGTAGCTGAAGATCAGAGAGGGTGTGGTTGGTTGGTGTAATTTAAAGTATCCCTGTCAGAGCAGGAAACTGACATATACCTGATGCAAATTATACCTTGTGATGAAAAATACCTTAGGTGAATGTGGAGTACAGTTAAAATGGCATTCAGAAAAAAGAAAGCTAATTTTTTACAGATTAAAAGTTTTCGTATGGACAGATTTGGAGGGAATAAATTTAAAGACAGAATCAGTACTTCTAAATGAATTTTTTTTAAGATTTTTATTTATTAATTTTATAGCAAGAGAGGGGAAGAGCGGGAAGTATCAACTCCTAGTTGCTTCACTTGAGTTGTTGTTCATTGCTTGCTTGTTGCTTGTTGGGTGTGTCTCGCCCGGGCCCTGGGTTTCCAACCAGTGACCTCAGCGCCCTAGGTCAATGCTCTATCCACTGTGCCACCGCAGTCCAGGCTTCTAAATGCGTTTTTAAATGCAGAAAATTGAAAATCCCTACACTTTTTTTTTACCTACTCATGAAATTGTGTTACCAAAGGATTAGAAATTGCACCAGGAGAAGAGACGTGAGAGCTGAGCTCTGAAAGGCGGCCCGTGCCACCCAACAAAGAAGGTCACCAAAACCCTCGAGAGCACGCATCCAAACGTTGACTGGAGTGTGTCTATTTGCATTTGCTATTGAAGCAAAAGAAATATGTTACAGATTTTTTTTGTCAGTTAACTGTTTATCCAAATTTATACCAAACAAAAAAGTGACATTTTGTAACTTGAGCCATCTTGCATTTCAAATCATTTTAGATGTGAAAGATAACTCCTTCAGCCGATCGCGGAGTTCAAGCGTAACCAGCATTGATAAGGAATCTCGAGAAGCGATCTCCGCTCTTCATTTCTGTGAAACTTTTACACGAAAGGCGGACTCGTCTCCTTCTCCATGTTTGTGGGTTGGCACCACGCTGGGCACAGTGCTTGTCATTGCACTGAACCTGCCCCCAGGCGGAGAGCAAAGGCTGCTTCAGCCGGTGATTGTGTCTCCCAGTGGTATGTATGCTCTGGGCTGCACTGATACTGAAGGCCGGGTTCACTGTAATACAACAAGCCTTTGCTTTTCGTGTCTGAATTAATCTAAGAGTTCTAAAATGTAAATTAAATGGGGATAGTTCCAGTCGTACGTGTTTAATAAAGGAATACACGGCATAAGATTGAAGAATATCATTTATTTCTACAGCCATTCAGGTTTACATTTTTTTTAACTCTAGGATCACGTCTAAGATGATTACAATGTAAGAAAGTAAAAAAAAAAAGCCCTGTTATTTTGATGCATCCCAGGATACCTCAAAATATTATGCTCTATAAGCAAAAGATTGGTACATATGTTGGAGAAAAATGTATATTATTAAACGTTATACACTTAACTATTTTTAATCTCAAAGTGTAAAGTCTTAGATTTTTTATTCTTTGAAATGTTAAGGAAAGGTGACTTAATAGCAAATTTTAAGAAGAAAAACATGTATTTATATATTGAAAATGAGATTAAGTTTTATCAAATATATATAGTGTCTAATAGGTCTGGAACTCATTGAGAATTCTGGTTTCCATGACTAATTTATGCTGATCTAGATAGGAAAAAAATGTGATTTTGCTTATATCTATTGTTTATAGAGTAGACTTTAATAATACTTGGAATTTAGAATTAAAATGTAATTATCAATGTTAATTTCTGCACTATCTTTACATTAAAGGAAGTTTGATTTATTTATTCAGCTCAATAAATGTTTGAATATGTACTACTGCATGCCTAATTAGAAAAAGTTACATGATATTCATACTAATCTCATTTTTTATTAATAAGCAACAATTAAGTGTATAGAAGAAAACTAGAAAGATGAAAATCAAACTGTTAATAGTAATTATCACTGAATAGTAGGATTCTGGGTAATTTTTATTTTCCTTTTACTGATTTGTAGTTTCTAAATTTTCTACAATAAACATATGAGTTTATAATAAGAATTATATTTAGAAATGTATGGAAATTTTTTTTTTCTCATTGGCCCTGTAGATCACTACTGTCTATTCAAAATGTAAAGTGAGCCACATAGAAAATTTTCAATTTTAAGGCCATATTTAAAAAGTAAAAAACGGGTACAATTTAATTTTAATATCACTTTATTTAGTCCAGTATATCCAAAATTTCATGTCAGCATGTAATCCATATTTTTAAATTATTGAGATATTTTACTTTAAAAGTTTTTTTGTACTAAGTTTTCCAAGCTGCACGTATTTTACTCTCACAGCTGCCACAGTCTGGACAAGCCACACGGCAGGTGTTCTGTGGCCACATGTGGCCAGCGGCCGCCGTATTGGACAGGGCAACTCTAGACGCCATCTTTGCTCTCAGACTCGTTGGTAGTACGTTTGCCAGCTGTGAGAAAAGACATAGTTCCAGACGTACCAACATTTATTTATTTGGTAGCACTTATCTATTTGGGGCATGGGATATTGATATCTTTTTCTAGATTCAAATATCTGAGGTTCGGATCCTTTCCATAAGCCAGTGGACAATTTCAGTCCAGTATACATTCTATCTGCATATTTCTGAGTGTCTGTTATGTGTCATAGTTGGACTAAACATATTTATTGTATGGATTAAAATATTTGTTATCTACTAAACTTACCATATTTCAGGTACTATATTGAGGTTAAAAGGGGCGATCCTGAGAATGGCATTTCTAGACACAACAGGCTGCTTAGTGCCACCTGCATATGAACCCTGGAGAGAACACAATGTTCCTGAAGAAAAAGATGAAAAGGAGAAATTGAAAAAAAGACGGCCGGTCTCTGTGTCCCCTTCCTCTTCTCAGGAAATTAGTGAAAACCAGTATGCAGTGATATGTTCTGAAAAGCAAGCGAAAGTAATCTCACTGCCAACTCAGAACTGTGCTTATAAGCAAAATATTACAGAGACCTCATTTGTTCTTCGTGGAGATATTGTAGCATTGAGTAACAGTATCTGCCTTGCCTGTTTCTGTGCCAATGGACATATTATGACTTTTAGGTAAGAGAGATTTATTTTTAAACATCTGACATTTTCTTCCTCAAAACATAATATTACAGAATTATATTCAGTTTGAAAGAAATTATTTGTTTACAGTTTTATAAACTGAGAGTGTAATTTTATTGAGTTAATAGAGAGCAAGTATATGAGAAATACAAATCAGTTTTATCTCCCACTCAAGTGCACTAAATCATAAGGTTTGTTTGTTCCCTGTCATTTTTTCTCTATATATACTTTTAGACTAAAACCTACTTTGTTTATTATTAACACGTTTTTCCTCTTTTTCTCAAGTTTGCCAAGTTTAAGGCCTCTGTTGGATGTGTATTACTTGCCCCTTACCAATATGCGGATAGCCAGAACGTTCTGCTTCACCAACAATGGACAAGCATTGTATCTTGTTTCACCGACCGAAATCCAGAGACTCACTTACAGTCAAGAGACCTGTGAAAACCTGCAGGTAAATAACTAAAATATTACCCTAGTTTCTTCAGTGGTGAAATATTCTCCATGGCCCCTACAATATCCATAGCCTTTATTGAGATGTTCAGAGCCCATGCTTTGAGACTTGTGCTAAAGTGTCTTCATCGGGCTCTTGTTATAAGAGAGAGGGACTGCATCTCATTGATCCATAGTTTTTCTCTTCTGTAATGGCGAAACTGTATGAAATGTTACATATGTTTTATACCCACTCCCTATATAAAATAAATATCTATTATACACATGCACCCAAAAAATCCTTCATAAGGAAGTATGTTAATGTGAAAATAATTATTTTAGGGCAAATTGTTTCATCCCGTCTCTGTAGTGGTAAGGATGTATATACATATTTATATAAGAAAAAATAAGGCGTGATAGTTTCCCTCTAAATATTTTGTTGATCTATTTGTGAGATACTACATATTTCTTTAAATATAAAACTTTTTTAATTATATGCCTGTGTGCTTGATTATATTTATATATGTATATATATTAGAAATGATTATTTTAGCTTCACCATTTAAAATAAAATTGCTCTTGAAATATTGAGCTATAATATTAATTGATATTTGATATTTAGAAAAAAATCATTACTGGGGCACTTTATCATGAAAATTTTTGCAATTAATTAGCATTACTTGTTGGTAAATTTCAATGTGGCTTATTTTTAGAACATGAGCTTTAGAGTCAAGAAAACTAAATCTAAGTCCCAACCTTGCTAATTATGGAATTCTGTGACCTTAGACAAGAGACTTCCTGGCTCTGAGCTTCATCATCTCTAAATTGTAATAAAAATAATACCTATCTGCACAAGAAAAGAAATCTCCAACAAAACAAAAAGGCAGCCAACCCAAACAGGAGATGATATTTGCAAACAACAGCTCCGACAAGGGATTAATATCCAAAATATATGAAGAACTCATACAACTCAACACCAAATAAACAAACCAATTAAAAAATAGGTAGAGGACCTAAATAGATACTTCTTCCAAGAAGACATGCAAATGGCCAACAGATATATGAAAAAACATTCAACCTCACTAGCTATTAGGAAAATAAAAATGAAAACTACAATGAGATACCACCTCACATCACTTAGAACAGCTGTTACCACTAAGACAGGTAATAACAAGTGTTGGAGAGGTTGTGGAGAAAAAGAACCACTCATTAACACTGGTGAGAACATCAATTAGGACAGCCACTATGGAAAACATTATGATGGTTCCTCAAACAATTAAGAATAGAGTTACCCTAAGACCCAGCAACCACCCTTTTGGGTATCTACCTGAAAAATTTGAAAGTGTTTATTCACAAAGATATATGCACTCCTGTATTCATTGCAGCATTATTTGGGGTGGTCGGGACACGGAAACAATCAGCGTGTCCTTCGGTAGATAATTGATAATAAAGATGTGATGCATATATACAGCGGAATGCTGCATTTGCAACAACATGGATGGATCTTGAGAATATTACACTAAGTGAAATAAGTCTCTCAGAAAAAGCTAAGAACCATCTGATTTCACTCATGTGCAACTGAAATGCATGAACGACAGGATAGTTAGTGGTTACCAGAGAGAAGGGGGGTCCAAATATGTGGTGACAGAAGATGATTTGACTTTGGGCAGTGGCACACAGTGCATTATACACAGCATGTATCATAGAAATGTATACTTGAAACCCATATAATCTTGTTAACCAGTAAATTTAAATTTTAAAAATGTCTCTAACATAGGTATGGTATGGAGTAAGAGAGACAGTGTACATAAAGTGCTTAGCATGGCGCTTGGCGGAGAGAGTGTGTTCAGGGTCAGACTTTACGTTCTCTTTTCGGTAAGCTGCCCTGCACGGAAACACTCTCCTAGCGCGCTGTTCACCGAGAGAAAGAAACTACTGCATATCTGGTATTGGATTCAAGTTTTATGTAAGAGTTCTAAGTTTCTGAATGAAAATTTTGCTTTTTTGAGAAAATGAAACTCTCCTTTCATGTTTTCTTTCACTATTAAAATTTTATTAAGAAATGTAAATGGACAATTGGATATATTCTTAATTCATTTCAATCTAAAATGTCTCAATTCAACTCTTCAAAATTCTAAATGTCATTTTTTTCTAGGATCAATTTATTCTATCCTTGATCAATGCTTTCTCTTACTATTTCAGTAAAATCAATAGCAGCAGCAATAAAATTTACCAAGTTATGTTTAAATGAAATGGCCATTTAGTAGTTACACTCAATTTATTTTAATAACTATCTGCGTTGAGCCTTCAGGATAGGAAGATAAATGAAAAATAGATTCTGCTCAAAGATTTTGTGATAAAATGTTTTCTTCAGACAATATTGACATTATATTTACCTCAATATTTTCAGTATCTAAGAATAATACCTTGGTCAAAATCTATTGACTAACAAATACCATGAACTTTATAAACACTATTCCTTGGTTCCCAGAGTGCCTTGTTACATTGTGCATTCATTTAACTTTAACCCAAAAAGCAGCCCTTAGACCCCTGCGTACATGAATAGAGTTTCCAGCCACGATGAAATAACAGGGACAGAATTCTCTCCTGCCTGACACAGGAAAAACAAACAAACAGAAACCATAGTCTTTAAGATCTGGACACTAGGCAATGACAGAAAACAAAGGAGCTGCCCAGCTCTAATGCCTTGATAGAGTTCTCAGAAGGTGGCACAGGGAGAAGGTACCAGGGCAAGCCTGACTCACTTCCCAAGTTGGGATGATATTGAATAGAACCAAGAGTCTGGGAAGACCAAGTAAGTGAGAGCTCCTAAAACAGAGACCAAGAGGAGGGAGCTTTGCAGAGAGAGAACACTGGGCATCTGCCGAGGGCCCAGGAGTACTCGGTAAAGTACTGTGAGCACCTGCAGGTAGGTAAACTCTAGCTGGAGAAAGAACCATCTGAAGCGGTTTTCAACCACTGGTCCAGACTGGTGCTGGTCCACCAGAAATCTGTTAATCAGTATAATTCACCGTATTAATAAAGTAAAAAAATAGAAAGTAATTGACAAAATCTAACATCTATTCCTGATTTTTCTTTAAAAATCTCAGTACTCAGAAAATAAAAGGGAACTTAAAGGCCACCTAAGAAAAATTTATACCTAAGATAATACTTAGTGATAAGATACTGAATTCTTAGTCCTTAAAATCAGAAGCTAGAAGGGGATGTTCACTCAACATTTCTATTCAATGTGTATTTAAGTTTTTAGCCACTGAATTCAGGTAAGAAAAAGAAAGAAAAGGCATCCTGATTAGGAAAAATAAATAAACCTATTGTTATTCACAGATGACATCATTATCTATATAGGAAATATAATGAAATCTACACAGAAAGCTACTAGAAATAACAAGTAAATCTGACAAGGATGCAGGATATGAGATTGATGTGCGAAAATATAATTATTTCTGTATTTGCAATGGACATTTGGAAATTGAGATTTAAAAAACACCATTTACAATAGTGACCAAATATATGAAATGTTTTGGGAAAATCTAACAAAAATATGGAAGACTTTTACACAGAAAGCCACAAAATTCAGGGTGGGGCAAAAGCAGTTTTACAATTCTGAGTACATGAAATGCAGAGTTTATTCTTATATTATTGTTTATTAATTATTATATTATTTTCCATATGAACAACTGTAAACCTACTCTGGCCCCACTCTATACTGAAAGACATTTTTAATAACCTGAATAAAGTGAAAAATATACTTTGTGGATCAGAAAGTTTAATGTTACCAATTCTCCGAAAATTGATCTATAGATTTAAGACAATCTCAAGCAAAATTGCAGTGACGTTTTTGTGGAGGAATTAATAAGTTGGTTTAAAAATTCATATGGAAATACATGGTACTTAAAAAGCATGAACAACCCTGAAAAAGAATAAAGTTGAACGACTAACACTACCTGATTTTAAGAATCATGGTGTAGGCCCTGGCCGGTTAGCTCAGTGGTAGAGCGTCAGCCTGGCGTGCAGAAGTCCCAGGTTCGATTCCTGGCCAGGGCACACAGGAGAAGCGCCCATCTGCTTCTCCACCCCTCCTCCTCTCCTTCCTCTCTGTCTCTCTCTTCCCCTCCCGCAGCCAAGGCTCCATTGGAGCAAAGATGGCCCGGGCGCTGGGGATGGCTCTTTGGCCTCTGCCCCAGGCGCTAGAGTGGCTCTGGTCACAACAGAGCGACGCCCGGAGGGGCAGAGCATCGCCCCCTGGTGGCCAGAGCGTCACCCCCTGGTGGGCATGCCGGGTGGATCCCGGTCGGGCGCATGCGGGAGTCTGTCTCTCCCTGTTTCCAGCTTCAGAAAAATACAAAAAATAAAAAGAATCATGGTGTAAAGCTACAGTGATCAAAAGAGTGTGATGGTGGTATCAAATCAGATAAGCAGAGTAGAGTCTGTAAATAAACCCACACACACATGGACAACTGATTTTTGAAAAAGACAGTACGGTGGAGAAAGGATTTCATATTCAACAAATGCTAGAAAAATTGGATATTAAAAAGCAAAACATTTATCTCTGAACTATGCCCCACAGTATTTACAGAAATTGACTTAAAGTGGATCATAACCCTACATGTAAATCCTAAAGCTATAAAACTGATGAGAACTCAAGAGAAGAACTCACCATCCACAAAGAACAAAGTGATAACTATAAAAAATGTTTTAAATTTTTGATCTTCAAAAAACAAAAAATAAAAAGACAGACTGGAAGAAAATCTTGGTGAAGCATATATCTGACAAAAGTCTTGTGTCCCAAGTGTGTACAGACTCTTAAAACTCAACAGAAAGTTTAAAAAAAAGAGAGAGAGAGAGAGAGATGCCCTGGCCAGATAGCTCAGTTGGTTAGAGCATCGGCCCAAAGCACAGAGGTTGCTGGTTTGATCCCTGGTCAGGGCACATACAGGAACAGATCTATGTTCCTGTCTCTCTCTCTCTCTCCCCTCCCCCTTTCTCTCTCACTAAAATCAATAAATAAAAATATATTTTAAAAAAAAACTCAACAGAAAGAAGACAGATAACTGAATAAAAACATGGGCAAAATATTTGAACAGATGCTTCACCATGAAAAGATGCTCAATGTTTTTAGTCATTAGAGAACTGCAAATTAAAACCACAGTGAGTAACATTAAATACTCACTAGAAGACTAAGATTAAAAAAAATAATGACCATGCCCAGCTTTGGCAAAGACATTAAGAATCTAGAACTCTATACACTCCTGATGGGAATGAAAACACACACACACACAAAAACTAACAAAACCCAGTTCCACCACTTTGGAAAACAACATAACAATTTATTTATTTTTTTATTACTTTTTTATTTAAATTTTATTTAGAAAATTAAATCTTATGAGGTGACATTGATCAATAAGAAGAGTACATAGGTTTTAGGTAAACATTTCTATAGCGTTAGAACTGTTGATTGTTGCCCATCAATTCTTACAGAAATAAACATGAACCAAAGACTAGTTTTTTAACTCAAGAGGAAAGGAAATTTATATTGATAGCTGTTTTATTTGTACTAGCCAGAAAACTGGAAACTACCCAAATGTCCATAAACAAATTAAATAATAATTAAGTTACAAGTATATCCATTGAATAGAATAAAACTTAGCAATAAAAAGGAATTTTTTCTTTTTATTTTCCTCTTTATTCCTTTTCAACGGCATGAACTGTTGAAAACATTCAATGTCAGAGATGAATTTCAAACTAATTATTCTGAGTGAAATAAGCCAAGGAATAAAAGGTGTACATACTGTATGATGTTATTTATATAAAACTAAAGAAAATACAGATAAATATGGAGTGAGAAAGCAAATCAGCAGTTACTTGGAGATAGAGATTAAGGAATGTTTCTTTGTGCCCCTTTTTACTGTAGAGCACCAGGAAATACTAGTGACGGGTATGTTCATTTTCTTGACAGTGGTGGTGATTTCATGGGGGTCAAAATTTGCCAAATTTTAAATTTAAATATGTGCAGTTTAGTGTGTGTGTGTGTGTGTGTGTGTGTGTGTGTGTGTGTGTCTGTGTTTTAATGGGTTCTGGGAGGGACATTTTATAATCAATGAGAGACAGTCAAAAATACATATCTTTGCTTGAAATGTAAGGAGAGTAATTAGCCAAAGTAGCAAACAGCAAGTCAGTCTTAGTCACTTTAGTTCTAGTAACTTACTGTTTGACTGAGTCAGTCTGTTTTGGATCTGATCACTTGAAATGTGCTCTTGTTTGTGAATCTCAACAGATTATGTTATAAACTTGAGTTAAAGAGTTTACCGCGATGGTTCGTTAGTCATAGCTTAGTTTCCCTGAAAGTCTAACAATTACACTTTGTTTTGATGTTAAAGGAAATGCTGGGTGAACTCTTCACTCCTGTGGAAACACCAGAAGCACCAAACAGGGGGTTCTTTAAAGGCCTATTTGGAGGTGGTGCGCAGTCCCTGGACAGAGAGGAACTGTGTAAGCTGGCTTATTTAACTTGGGTGACATATCTTATAACAGAAGCATTCAAACCATATAAAATTTTTACGTGCACATATTACGTTTGCCTTTTTCATCTTTGTCATAACTAGTATATCCATGTTTTAGCAAAATACATGAAATTATTTTCTGTTGCTCTAACCCAAACCAGGGACTATTTTACTCAGAGACCCAAAATCAGAATAGCTTCAGGTAGCTCAAATGAGTATTCACAACTGATAGGAATAATGTAGAAAGTATCTGTATTTTTATTAAATGTGATCTTTATTATTATTTTAATTCCATAATTGACGATCTTCATTTTGAAGAAGTTTTTACTTAAGCACTTATTTTACTTTACAGAATTTCCAGAACTGTTGTCATCTCACTAGAAGGTTATTTAAAATAGCAAAAGGGTTCATTTACTACCTTCCACATGCTGAGAACAAATTAGGAGTTGGTCTTGGGTGAACTAATGAATCAGTGAATGCTTGCCCTGCCTGTGCACAAGTCCTGTTATATATAGAGCACAATATTGATAATGTATATTGTGTTTTGCCTGTTTGAAAAAGAATCTAAAGATTAAAACCATCATAATAAAAGAAAGCATGTATTAATTATAAAGTCAAATATGTATTTTACTTTTGTTTCAGTGGTATCAGGTAGGAGTGTTTTATATTAGTAAACTTCTGTATTGTGAGTGACTTACTCATTTGTCATCTGGTTCAGTTGGAGAGTCGTCCTCAGGAAAGGCTTCACGAAGTCTGGCTCAGCATATCCCCGGCCCCGGGGGCATCGAGGGCGTCAAAGGAGCCGCCTCCGGAGTGGTGGGTGAATTGGCACGAGCCCGGCTGGCACTCGACGAGAGGGGGCAGAAGCTGGGGGACCTGGAGGAGAGGACCGCAGCCATGATGTCCAGTGCAGATTCGTTTTCTAAACACGCTCATGAGGTATGTCTGTCAAGAAACCTGGAAACAGGAAAAACCCAGTAAAACAAGTATGAAAAGTACTGTCTTTTTATAGCTATTTTATATCTGCACATGGATTTCTGTGTTATTTTCTGCGCAATTGCAAATTCCTGATTTTTGCCACCAGGGGGCCCTATTACAAGCATATCTCTTAGTAGCTATTGTGGTCCTTGACTGAGGTTTATACATCCGCCCAGCTTTTTTTTTTTTGCAACTATTTCTTAGCAAATGTAATAACAAAACTAATTTTCCTAAATGCCTCAGATTCTATCAGTTTCTCCTAGGAAGGAAATCACTTTACTCTCTTCATCTAAATAACAAAAATTGGCAGACACTTGTATTCAAAGAAACAATACTAAATCTCTCTGTAGACCAATTTAGAGGAGTGGTCAGGCACATTTTTGCAGGGAATTCATCTTGATGGACCAGGAAGTCATGGTGGAGCTTAGAAAGGGATTCTATAAAGTCTGGCTTTCTACCTGGTCCTCTTACAAATATGCCTTCTTGTCCAGCAGATTACACTGAACACTCCAGGCCTTCTGGTAGAACACACGTTCTGCATTTTGACACACAGGTCTGCCATTCCAGGGTCCTTTGCCCTGTGCAGCTTAGCTTCATTTCCTACTTTACTCCCTGAGGACGTTTCAAGTTGGTTTTCCGAAAAATCCTATTAAGTTTTTATGTTTGAATACCCATCTATCAGCAATCGATCAGTAAACTTTTCAATCAAAAGTCATCTCTCTCTTGCTCAAGAATGCTGACACCTAGAATACATGAAAGAAGTACTTGGACTTGGGAAAACTTTGTCTAGGGCTTCAGAGAAATCCAGAGATACTTTGTCAGTCCTTGTAAGCTGACACACACCTCAGATACAGCCTAGCAGCCTCCCATCCAGGGCAGGACTTTCGCTGGCATAACTGCACCTGACTGTGCTCTCTAAAGCATGTAACACTCCAGTCAGCTTCAGATATATTCACACTCCGTATGTTTATCCAAGAGCTCCCTCTCAAACTGGTAGCTTTTCCTCTTACCAAGTATTCTTGAGTCATGTTTTAGAGAAAGGAAGACGGTGCACTGAGTGGGTAAGATCATGAGTTCTTGAATCATACCACATGGCTCAGCCCCCAGATTCCCCATTGTGTTACCTTGGGCGACCCCTTTGGGCTTCAGTGTCCTCGTTTATAAAATGGGGAGAATAATAGTGCCTAACCCACAGAGTTCTTTTCAGAAGCAGATGCAGGGGAATTGTGTCTTACAGTGCTGGCTCACGGGAATGCTCAGTAAATTGTAGATGGTAGTAATAGAGTACTAATTCCCAGGTTCTTAAAGCACCATTTTTAGTTAAAATTAGAGAACTGAAAATTACCTTATTGATAAGTTATCAACTTAAATCACTAAAGAATGCACTGAGCCAAAATTGAATTATATCACATGCCTAAGAAATCTGAAAATCTTTTAGGCCGGCCCTTAATAGTTATGAACTTTTTTTTTTCTAAGTGAAATAGTTCTTATTGCTTTCATTATAAATTGCTTTCAAGTAAACGATGCAGTCACACTACAGAATGTTTCAGAGTGATATAACATTCTGGGAACATGTAGAAATCAGTTATAACTTACAAATATTGTTCTGGCATTTGTAAAATCATGTTTTTCGTGTTTCTCTCCTCAGATGATGTTGAAATACAAAGATAAGAAGTGGTACCAGTTCTGACCACCAGAAATCCAACCAAGTCCAACTTCAGCCAAAAGGAAAAAAGAATTTTCCTTTTTTGTTTCATTGATTTACTTTCAGAAAGTCACCATTAAAGGACGCTCATCGCTGGACACCGTTCCTTCCTAGCACAATCATGCACTGCTTTCCCTCGGCCGTGGGCTGGGACTGAGGCGTGTCCACGCGCCCGTGGACGGAGCGGTGTGTGCCCGCTCCGAGGTGACAGTCTGGCAACTGAGCAGGCCACGCGTTACAGATGGAGCACCAAGGAGGATGGTGAGGGCACGTGGCAGAGACCATTCCTGGGTCATTCCTTATCAAACTTTCACATGCCAAAAGATTTGTGCAGGCGGACCTGCCGTCAGTGTGTGACCTCTGGGGGGGGCAGTGACTCAGCAGTTCTGGCGCTGAAACCCTGTTTGACTCATGGACTGAACTACAAAGAGCTGTCTTGGACTTTCCCTCCCTTAACCTGACTGGTCGTCAGTATCATTAGTGAAAAAGAAACAAACTGTTTGTCACCATATCTTTAGACAGATAAGCTGAATGGTGGGCTTTAAATAATAAAAACATACACATACTTGTGTATGGGCTACTCTTGGATTCTTGTTATTGTATACTTGTGTTTAGTCCATATTTTGTCAAAAGCAAAACAAGGTGATAATTCACTTTTCATTGAAAAGAAAAGTGTAGAGCATGACTGAACTGCTCATCCTTCTGGGCGTTTCCATGGAGTGGCTACGCAGTGTGGGAAGTGAGAAAAACCTCCATTGTGGTGAGGAGAATACTTCAATGTCCTTTGTCCTCGTTCTCATTAATTCAGCAAGAGGTGGATTTGACCAAAATAGTTACTGGTTAAATTGGTAGAAATGTTGAAATTGGCTAAGTTTTTAATTTTGCTTGAATTTTTATAAGATGTTTAACCGGATGTACCTTTGCATTATTTAATTAAAATTGCTTAAAAAAAAGTTTCATTATTTCCAGTGCTCAGTAAAGTGCTCAGCTCCCTTTTCAAAAGGCCCTTGATTTGCTAACAGTTCCAGTACACTCAGGTGATGAGCCGATTAAATCTTAGTGCACATGCCGTCGCATGGAACATGACAAGCATCTGTTGTCAATAATTATCTATATAAGAGTCTAGTCTGATGACCTACAAAATATTTTCTGTAGAAATATACTATACATCTGTACATGTTCTTTCAAGGTTTTAAGAAGCCAAATGAAAGGAAATATGTGCACTTTGTAACTAAATTATTTCTGTATTGGAAAATGATGCAAACGAGACCATCAGTGGACAGTACCTGCCTGGCTCCTAAAAGCATTGCAGACAGGAAAGAAACACCGGGGTAGACCTTGGAAGGAAGCAATCTCGTAGCACTGGCATCGGAGACTCGTACTGATTGTTGTTAAAGCAACGAAGGAAGAGCAAAGCGGAAGCATTGCACTTGGTGAAATTTAAATACTTTCTTCTATAAAAAATTGTTTGAAGCCATTTTCTTTTTTCATTGAGATAATCAGAGCACAAATTGATAGCAAACGTGGTTGTTTTTCTATTTCAGATGATCATTAAAGGTATATGTAGAACACCTTAATTTCATGCAGTCTGTTAATGCATCTTTTCCTCTTTTCATTCACAACGCCTTTTTGTTTACATTTTATAATGTGTACTACAGAATACAAAAGTTTACATTAAAATTTAAGTATCATTAGAGAGGGACTAAATGTATGTGATAGAGATCATTGATCAAGCCAAAAGACATATTTTAAAAATACAGAACTTTTCCAAAGTTTTTGAATTTGTAGAAAGTATCTATTAATAACATATTTCTATTTAGTTAATGTCAGCTGTATGATGAACACTCAGCCGTTTACAAATTGCTTAATTTGTATCACATATTATCTACTAAACCCATTGTTCATATATCATAGGAACTATTAGGCCCTTTTTAGAAGGGTATAGTTACAGATTTGAAATGGAGAAGCACTAAATAAAGTGGTATGTTGGTTGAGTACCCATTCATGGGGAAGGGCGTATTAGCTCTAATTATTTAATTTGTGGTATTGTGTTAATTATATATCCACGTCATTTTTACTGTCATTTTTCCTGTTGTATATAAAATGAACCAATCTTGTAATTTCAAATAGAGAAGTAGATACGTTTACCTGAGATGGATTTTATAAGAAAATTGTAAATCAATATTTTGGGTTATTTTATTTCATTTTTAAATTAATCTACAAATTATGCACAGCACACTAGAAATTTAGGATTAGAAAGATTGAAGTATTTTTGAAAATAGAAAATAAGCTTCTCGAAGTTATACTTGATTCAGTCTGTAGATAAGAGACAGTCTGCAGTAATAACTAACCCAGGGAATTTATTGTAATTTGAGAGACAACACCTCTATTTTTTTCTTTTTAAATGCAGAAATAGTCACCAGCAAGCCAAGATTTCAGGAAAACAAACCAAAAAAAATCAAAATAGAAAATATTGGAAAAACGAAAGATTACGTGTGCTTCCTTCATATCCTCAAACATCATCCTTCATTGCATTTGTCCTTTGCTCTGAAATCATTGAAGTATTCATTGATTAGCAGTTTGTGACCCGGAAGTGGGTTCCCTGTATGTACCCGCGAATCCCATTCATTTCTCTCTTCGGACTGAAAGAGTCCGTGTTTTTGCTTAGAAAGTTATTTGAGATCTCATATTCTGACCAATTCTGTATGTGACAGCCATTTGAAGTTTTGCGCCATCTTAGTCCCCTTGGTTTACATCTCAGTTGTGCAGAGTGTTTCCAAAAATGTCTATAGATATAACACTGAGCTATTGCTAACTTAATTTGATTTTTATATGGATGTGAAAAAAGAATGCTGCTCCTTGTCTATATGTTCTGTCTAGTAGATTCCAGTTTGATTAAGTACAGTGCTTTAAAGAAAGAAGCATTTCTTTAACTTCTCAATTGTAGGCACTTCTGAAGTTATTTCATGTAGATACATGAGTGTTTTAAACAAGTCTGAAAGTGTTACATACCTTTAGGTTTTCGGGGGCACTGGGAGGCAGCTGAGGAAAGGGAAAATACATGGAAGACAGCATGGAGTTCAAAGTTTTACCTTGAGTTCTGTATTCCATATATGTTCTGCTTAAGGCATTTTCTCATGTGACACTAGAAAAGCTATATCCAAAGGTAAATTTTTTTGTGGCAAAGATTTATTTTACATTTTAACTTTTGGGATTTTGTTGATTTGTTTTTTTTCAAAATAAAGAGCACTGAACTTTAAACTTGAATTTTTTCTGCACTTTTTTAGGTAACAAAAACTTTTTATTATCATTTAATCCACATTTCTCCGTTCAAATCAAGTGATGCATATGTATAAAACATACCAAAACCACGAATATGCTGCTAGCTGCACCTTAAATAATTCAACTGATCATAGTTTTAAAACCTTTAATAGGGTTTTATATAGTTTTCAAGAATAAAATGTAGTAGAATCATTTGCTGTGCGTTTAAGTATTCTAGATTTTAAATTACTGCAACACTTTCAGATTTGTTTGAAGATCATACAGTAACATGTTATATTTATACATACTGCTAGAGAATATACTTTTAGTTTTAAAATGGAATTTTTATAAATGTACTCTTTAATTTTAAAAATGGTGAACTTGTTAAGTTTTAAGTCAAAGTACTTAAAAAGTATGTATATTATCCATACAAAGAGTTATGTTTTACGCTTATAATAAGAAATACTGGTATCTCATATAGAGATACAATTAATTTTAAAGAATCATATGTCATTCAAAAGCCTTCACACATGACAGGAAAGATATAAAACCTTCTATTGAGCATTTTCAAATAGGAATTTTATTTTGGGGAAAATGTCCACAACAATCATTGCAAGATCTTTCTCAATAGCTGCAGCTTGCTGTTGAATGCCTACCTTAACTGTTGTTTTAATATATATATATATTAAAATATATATATATTTAAAATAGTTTTCCAAGTATTTTCTTCTACCTTTTTTAAAAATAAATTTCCAAAAATGAAAACAAGAGTTTATGTATTTTTGTCAATGAAGGTTTTTATTTTGTAGTTTATAGAATTTTTTCCTTATCAGTTTGATACTTGATCACTATTCCTAGAATTTTTAATCTGTATTTAGTTTGAAAAAGAGCACTCTATCTTAAGTGTCCTTTTTTTTCTTTTCTCTTTCAGGGTCTTTGTTCTCTTGAATGGAAATTTATGCCCATAACTTTATTTTTTCATTTAAAAATGAATGTGAAGATACTATTTACAGCTTTTGTTAATTACATGTTTCACAACTCTGATCAATTTCTTGTAAAGTGCTATGGGGATTATTTTTCCTGTGACTATTAATGATCTTACTACTGCCACAGAAGTTTTAAAAGTTCTGTGAGTAGAAAATAGTTGTAACAATGAAAATTAAATGGAAAACTTTAGCTTACCTTTCTCAACTAAATTAAAATGGTTTTAATAACTTCCAAATTATCAGGTTTAAAACATTGCTTTCCTCAGTTATTAACACAGTCTTAAATTATTAGGCACAATTCATTTACAAATTGAGTACCGTAGTCCAGGACTACATTTAGTTGCTCTTTTTATTTCTTTTAAATAAAAAAATCATGAATGTCAGTTTCGCCAGTATTTTGCAAAGAGGCTCATAGTTTAAAGTTTTATAGTGTTTGAGATGTAAATTAATCAGTATTTATTGTAGATTGTTTTGCTCAAGCATTTAAAATGGATATCGGCTAATGGTAAGGGAATCTTATTTGGGAGTTTCATTTCTTTTTAAATACTTTTGCTATGTGTTTTGTGTTTTTTAAACTGCTTCAACTGAAGACCATGTAAAGGAGTTGACAACAGACTCGTATCAATAGGAAGCAATGCAAATAGGGTAAATCATGTCTTAAATTTTTTAATTATTATTTTTTTGTAAATAAATGGTTCTGTGATACTTTCGGTGTGACCTCTGCTTAGCACAGTAGTTAGAACCAGAAAAACATTTTGCTTTCTAGTTATACTATTGGTTCATTGTAAATGCATCACCTAAAACAATGAAAAAGGAGCAAGATTCCATTTTTCCTCACATTCAGGAGCAAGCATGCTGGGTAGAGCTCTGGCTTGTGTACGCCTTACTGCACATGCAGGCAGGCTTCAGTTGCTGCACTTTATTGATTTTTTTATATCTTGCTCAGTCTGGTAAGTATCTCAAAGATGATTGCTGGAATTATGCATTTTAAATACGGTAAAATCTCTGCGTACTATTTCATTTAAAACAAAAACATCAGAAAAGCACTATTGCAAACACTAAAAGTGTGTTCAACTTTGTAGTTATTTTGCATTCCTGTAGTTTACAAACTGTCGTCACAGCAAAAGGTTTCAAATTAGGTAATGAAATATTTTTGTAAATAAATACCATTAATCTGGTATTTTAAAAATGTATTATAAACTCATGTTTCTGGAAAATGTTCATATATCTGTATATGAATGTCTCTATGCTGAAGGGCTCTGATTGGGCAAAATAAAATACTCTAAATCTCTCCTCAAACTAAATAAGCCCTTTTTTTTCTGGAAAATTTGTTTACATTTTTGCTCTGAATTGTGGAATTAATCCATTCGTTTAACGTAAGCAGAGGGAAAGCCAGGTTAGTCAGCTAATTCAAATAAGACCAGCTATATTTTTCTAAATTATCTGGACTTTTTGGTAAGTCTCCTGCCCGTTTATTGTTGATCTGGTGGGGGCACAGTAGGGGGTGAGGGTCGAGGGGACAGGCACCAGTTGTGGAGGAACACTTCTCCGCCCCCCATCTTTGGGGATGCAGAACTGGACTCGGTATCTGGGGCGGGGTCTGATTCTGCATCTCGAATCAGCTCCTGGGTAACAGATCCTGCTGGTCGGTGGAGCAGACGTGGAGGAGCAAAGCTGTAGAGAATTGGTGTTTTTGGCAGTATCGGTATCGAACTACTTGTACCAAAAGCAAACTTCACACGAATGGGTCTAATGTTACTGAAAGTAGATTTTCATTTTTATCGTTTTCTTTGCATTCTCTAGAATAAAGAATATGGCAATTCTCTCAATAAATGAGGTTTGATTTTTAAGTCTATATAATACGACTGCCCACATGGTGGCAGTCACATCTCACCTTCTTGTGAGCCTTTGCAACAGCTTACGGAAGTGGTTTCCAACCTTTTTACACTTGGGAACCGGTGAAAATAGAATTATTCCAGGGACCACTAAGGCAGATATGGCCCTGAGCATCAGCAAGTTCGAATAAGATCATTGAGTTTACAATCTTCACACGACATGAGGACGGTTAACTCTCGCGGACCAGCACAAATGTCTGACGGAATGGTCCGCCTACTAGTGGTTGAAAGACGCTGTCCTACAACACCCTGAGACAAGAAAACCACAGATGTCACAAAGGCGAAATGCCATGATATTTCTAACCTAGAAAATTATTAAAGTCTTAGATATGGAACAAGCTTACTAAGTTATTTGTGACAAAGTGATGTAGATCCCTTGGTACAGTGACCTGGTTTATTAAAAGCAATTTTAGTATTTTTCCAGAAAATATAGGCATAAATTGGTAAAATTTTCAAAACTAGATTATTATTATTATGTGTTGTAGGTTTTTAAAAAAATAATCAGGGTGTGTTTTGTCTAAATGGGACAGGACCATCCACTGTTTTAGATAGAATTACACTTGCCGTTGTAACTTCACGTTTATAAAGATAAATTTTTATTTTCTCCCATTATTTAAAAAACATGATTTGTATGTCATACTTTTTCACTTTTGTAAAATAGGGTCTTTTAAAGAAAGGACTTAGTTCTAAGTCATTTTTTCAAATTTTATTTGTCTAACATCAATACTCTAGTGCATATTCTATTCACTTAAAACTTAATTGAAATATTCTAACTTTTAGTTTTGGTCATATCTAACTTTATACAATGTATTTTAAAAAACAAAACCCCATAGCCTTTTATAACAGCCTTTAAAAACAACATAAAAGTAAGGTACACATCTCTTAAAAAAATAAAGTCAGATAATACAGAAAATATTACTGGCAAAGGAAAGTAAATACTTCTGACTTCATTCGAATATCAAAATCAAGTTCTTCATTTCCTTGTCTGCTGCAGATTTCTGTCGTCCATGGGAGACCTACAGTACTGCTGCTCAACAGATATATATTCTGAGGGCGTTAACCAGTGGCGTTACTGTTCCCAAGGCGTGTCTCGTGTCTCCTCCCAAACAGGGCATCCTTTCTGCTTCTCTCCTTGACTGAGGTTCTCTCTCCCTGGCTCCTCCCTCTGTTTCAGTCTGTCTCCATCCCTGAGATCTCTCGCCCTAAATCTCTTTACTCTTTGATAAAGATTATGTACTTTAACCAAACTCATTTCTTTGCAGATTGGGGGGGGGGGGAATACTGTAAATCTTTATGTTTCTCGGGGTCCCCTCTAAATATTGGGTAGATTTGGAAATTTTATAAATAGTAATGCCATCTCTACTCTGGACACTCAAAATCTCAGCAGAGAAAACAAAGACAACTTAGACCCAGGAGACCTGTGCTGAGCAGAGACTTCCAGCGCCGGCACTGAGGGAGTGCAATGAGAGGAGGCAGGTGCCGCAGCCTTCGGGCCAGCCCTAGCCACTTCGCCGCCGGGGCATTAAACCAGATGATGGCTTCACTTTCAAGTTCAAAGATGCCAAAGAATCATTAGCATTGTGTGCATGTAAAAGAAAACCATATTTCAGAAAATAAAACCCTCCATGTTCCTTTAACAATCACGTGACTACAGATACCATTCATCTACAGTGGTTCCCAAACTTGAGCACAGAATCTCCTGGACCGACCACTTGTTAGAACTCTGACTGCTGGACCACACCCCCAGAACTTATTACCCAGCAAGTCTGGAGAGGGGCCCGAGGACTGGTGTTTTTGACAAGTTCCCAGGTGACACTCTTGGGGCTGGACCGCAGACCGCATGTTGAGAACCCTGATTTGGAGCAATGCCCTAAAACCAGTTTCCCCTTTATTTCACAGACATTTGGGATGTTTTCTTTAAATGAAATTTATAGATAACATGTTTGTCTATACATATAATTTTTAAAGCTTGATATAATGTCTTAATAAACCAGAGATAAGACATGAGCGTGATTTATACTTTAAAAAATGTATTTTAATATAAACATTCTAAGGTTATACACTAGAACAAAAAAAAAATCCCCACAAATTCCCAAAATACCCCGGATAGGGTGACATCTCCTCTGTCCACCTCCCCTTCTAGCTAGCACTTACCCCACCCTCTACCACAGGGGTCCCCAAACTACGGCCCACGGGCCACATGCGGCCCCCTGAGGCCATTTATCCAGCCCCCGCCGCACTTCTGGAAGGGTACCTCTTTCATAGGTGGTCAGTGGAGGAGCATAGTTCCCATTGAAATACTGGTCAGTTTGTTGATTTAAATTTACTTGTTTGTTATTTTAAATATTGTATTTGTTCCTGTTTTGTTTTTTTACTTTAAAATAAGATATGTGCAGTGTGCATAGGGATTTGTTCATAGTTTTTTTTATAGTCCGGCCCTCCAATGGTCTGAGGGACGGTGAACTGGCCCCCTGTGTAAAAAGTTTGGGGACCCCTGCTCTACCACATGGAGCACTGCCCAGAGAACAAGACCAGTCAGTAGCGGGACATATGCTTTTTTGTGTCCACATCCAGAGGGGCTGTCAAAATATGTTCATAGATGATACGCCATGATTTTTTTAAGAACTTATAGAAAAGAAGTCTAAACTGCTCAAATGCTAGTTTGGTTTTGTTCGTTTTGTTTGGGTTTGGTTTGGTTTTTAATGTATTTTCATTAGTTCTTTGTAGGAATACGCTATGAAAATATGCAGAGTTAGGACAACAATTAGGGACAGTGAGGTTCCCTAGGGGTAAAGCCCTGAGCGGACAACAGTCCAGGGGCCTCTCCGACCTGAACTGGAAGCAGTGCGTGCTGGAAACAGCAAAACAGCAGGGTTCGATTCGGTAACAGAAATGTTTAGGGTCTCAGAACAGAGGTTAGGAGTCAGCAGGTTCCTTGTCCTTTACTTCACCCCCTGACAACTTCTGCTGTCTGCTTCCTTGAGCTATTTGTACTGGCTAACAAATACCTGAGTAAGGCTGGGGATGGGCTTCGGTCCTTCGGTCTGCTGACCGGCGCTGTTACCTCCCCTGGGCACTAAGAGCATGTCATCTGGTCTCTGGGTAATTCATTGTTGCCACCTCAGTTCCTCTTACAAGTTCTCATGTTCTCTCTTTTTTAATATGCTTTTGAGCTAGTCAGAGTGGATGACATAGTCAAGACTGTATGTTTTTTCCTGATGCTCAGGGATCTTAACAGCAGGTGTAGTTCTCACAACCTCTCCTTTTGATCAGATAAACAGCAAATCCATGTGTAACAGTCTTTACAGAACCTTAACAACGGTTAATCTGTTAGAAAGCTTATGCCCTCTGATAACCAAAACCCAATGAGGGACTCTTGGTTGATAGTAAGGTAAGTGCATTTTCCTTCTATTTGTAGTTTTATTAAAAGTGGGCATCATAGATAGCTCCTCTCAAATGCCAAGCCCATCAGCCTGAACTGGAAGGCCAGTAATCTGTCCCTAAGTTTAGTGCTAGCTATGCCTAGGACCTTTTCCAAGTGACTCACCTCTATTTCCCTGTTTCCTTATGTTTAAAACTAGCATCTAAATATTGGCTTTATCTGCCTCACACTACTAGTAGGGATATAAAAAAAGAACCTCTGAAAATTGTTAGAAAACAAAAAATTAGCCCACAAACACAAGGCTCTGTGATCTTTAAAATGTTAGTCTCTTAGAGGCTCTGCAAGCCAGAAATATATCAGAATAGGGAAGAGCAAGTAGCAAATCTTCTATGAGGATCAGAAAATCCGTGTATTAAAACGGCTATAACCAGGATAAGAAAACATTGATACATTGTCTTTAGTAGAGATCAATGAATTAAAATGTATATATTTGAATTAAACCAGTGCCTTTGGTTTCGAGTGAATTTCATCTCTGTGAGGTTGTTACTCCAGGGAGCCAATTCAGGATGCATTTGTTGCCAACTATCAAGATATAGTATCTTATTAAAATTAATATGCAGCTGCCTTTCAAAACAGAGTAATCAGCTTTCCAGTGCCTGCCAATTATTTTTAAGTAACTACATTCAAATTTACAAATGTTAGTGTTTACTCTCTGGTGAAGACAGTAAATACTTTTCACTATTCAGTGGTAGTGTAATTAACCTATTTTTTCACATATCGTTTATAAAATGCCTCTATTGATAAATTTAAAAATCGATAGTTTTAGGAATCCAACTCATAACCCCCAAAACACTTCCCCTAGCCATTTGCTTTTGAATTTTTAATTGCTGCAGACGTAAAGTTACCAAAACCTTCAGTATGCTGTCTTCCTCTCTGCCTTAGACTCTGGCTCCCGAGAGGCATTAGGAAGAATGAATGGCCTATATGCTCTCCCCTTCCTGGGGCTCAGGTAAGATGCTGTCCTGTGTCACTCTGGGTTGCTGGAATCTTGGGGAGCTCTCTCGGTTCCTTGCCAGACCATGCCACCCCCACGTCTCCACTGTCACGCCATCATGGTGCAGGGCACTCCTCTGAGTACAGAGGGAAATGGGGCCTCACTTGTCCTTCCTCTTGGCTCTCTCGCTTTTCAGTGAGCTCCATCATTCTTCTGCCCTCCTTGGTGCTAGTCCCTGGCGGTGCCAGGCTCAGAGCCCTGTCATCTTTGTCCACCCCAGCCTGTACATTACCATCTCATGTGTGCAGATGGGAGAAGATCACTCTCTATGCTTCCTGTTTAGGCCAGAACCCCCACTCTGGCTGAGGTGGATTAAACCTACGCTAACATTTACTGGAAAAAATATATATACCTTTTTTGCCTCCAAGCCTTGTCTATGCCATGAGCTCCAAAATTCCATTTTGAAATTCAAATGTCAGCTTGCTTTATTATTCAACAGATCTCTGTTGGACACCAGGATGTGTCAGATTCCGTGCTGAATATTGGAAATAGAAAAGGAAACAAGAACAGGAGTAGACGTCTACTGACAGTGACATTTTTCTTTCCGTCTGTTTCTCCAGGAACAACCCTGACAACGTGAGGACAAGCAGGGCGATGCGCCTTCGCTACCCTGAGCAGGAGAGGACGGGAGTGCTGTATGTGGGCTGGGGAAACACGGCGTCAAACACATCAAACCATTCCCAACCATAGATACTTACTGAGCACTTCTTCCTCAACAGCCACATCTAATCTGTCACCAAGGCATTTTTTAAAGTGCGTTTTAATTTTTTAAAGTGAATTTTGCTGTGATAAGAAATCCCTTTTATTAATTTTATTTATTGAGTTGATTAGGGTGACACTGGGTAATAAAATGCAGTATACAGACGCAGCGTTGTAGAGTTGTGCGCCCGAAACCTGTAGAATTTCATTAACCGATGTCACCAATGCACCTTTTTGACCTCACAAGTGACTCTCACATTGACCCTTCCTTCTCTCCCGCTCAGGGACTGCCTCTGCTTCGGCACATTGTTACCGAGTACAGTCCTGACCATCTCCCATTTTCAGTCTCCTCCCTCTACGGTATCTTCTATTCCAGCTCCAATTATACTGATCTCTTTTTAAACCTTTCAACGGCTCCCCAAAAACCTATAGTAAAGTTCAATGTATTAATTTGGCAGCATGGCTCTTTAATGGTCCTGCTTCTTCATTCCATTATTCTGGTACCATGCACCGTCCTGAACTCATTCCCCTCAGGTGCCTCTGCCCCAACAACACGTGCTATTGAACCTCCATGCTCTTGTTCATGTTTGGAATGGCCTTTACTGTTTTTCTTAACTGAGGAATATCCCACTAAAGCTATATGGCCATGCCAGTATGTCATTTTTTTCTCCTGGAAGCCTGCCACGCCCCCAGGAATAATTCACTGCTCTCTCCTCTCTGCTACAACAACCGTTTCCTCGTGCCACTCGTTGGACCTTTATCACAATGTGGTTGAGCTAGCTGTTCATGCATCCACTGCCTCTCTAGATGAAGAGCAACTGGAGAAAAGAGACTGGCTTATCCATCTTTTCAACTCCAGTGTCTGTAACCACCTGTCAAGTAGAAGGTGCTAATTCAGGGGTCCCCAAACTTTTTACACAGGGGGCCAGTTCAATGTCCCTCAGACCGTTGGAGGGCCGGACTATAAAAAAAACTATGAACAAATCCCTATGCATACTGCATATATCTTATTTTAAACTAAAAAGACAAAACGAGAACAAATACAATATTTAAAATAAAGAACAAGTAAATTTAAATCAACAAACTGACCAGTATTTCAATGGGAACTAAAAATAAGACAGCCCCCGTCCTTTGGGGGCAAAATTAATATAAGACAGGGTCTTTAGGGGAAACATGGTGTGTAGTAATGTGGGGGGAGACTTTTGGACAAAGGGAAGTTATAGGGGCCATTATGTTGTTGTACATTTGGGGGAGTATGGGGGCCGTTGTACTGTGTAGTAATGGTTATAGTGCTCTGCCTTTCTTCCTACTTCTGCTGTTATTTCACACTGCTTCCGGTGATGTGGGGCACCGCAGCCGCACACCAGACGTGCGTCATATAACGCGTGTGTTCTGTGTCACCAGAAGTAGTACTGTACATGAGTGCCGCGCCAATGAAAGAGGTGCCCCTTCCGGAAGTACAGCGGGGGCCAGAAATATGGCCTTAGGGGGCCACATGTGGCCCGCGGGCCGTAGTTTGGGGACCCCTGTGCTAATTAATACTTGTTGCTAAACTGATAAAGCTCAAGAGCTTTCATATATATGAAAAAAATATATAAAATCATATGCATATGTATAAATATGTAATATATATTTCATATTTATGCATTTATATATATATGTGATATATATTTCATTTATATTATGGAAAAAGGAGACCAGTGAGGAGCATAATATTTATATGAAACATATATCACATATTTACACATTATGTATAGCCTTTCATGTATACCCACATGCACATATGTTTATATATTCCATATTTTGTCTAAATTTTAACATCTCTATTTCTGTCATACCTAGTCAATAGCTGTTATTTCTTTTGAAATTCCTCCATAAATATAAAATATATAATTATTTTTTTATTTTAAAAGGACTAATATTTTATTTGAAGGATTTTATATTTCTTGACTGGTTTCTGAAAGCTTATTGTTAACTCTCTAACACTTTATATTCTGTACTGTGTATCCTTAGTTATACTCTGTTTATTTATTTTTTTATTCAGTGAGAGGAAAGGAGGTAGAGACAGACTCCCGCATGCGCCCTGAGCAGGATCCACCGAGCAAACCAAGTAGGAGGCAATGCTCTGCCCATCTGGGGCTGAGCAACAGAGGTCTTCTTAGTGCCTGAGGTGGAAGCAATGGAGCCATCCTCAGCACCTAGGACCAGCTTGCTTCAATCGAGCCATGGCTGCAGGAGGGGAAGAGAGAGAAAGAAAAAGAGAAAGAGAGAGAGAGAGAGAGAGAGGAAGGAGAGGGGAGGGGAAAAGAAGCAGATGGACACTTCTTCTGTGTGCCCTGACCAGCAATCGAACTCAGGACATCCACACACCAGGCCAACTCTCTACCACTGAGCCAACCGGCCAGGGCCAGTTATACTCTGTTTAAACAAGCTTGCCTGCAGTGTAAATAAGACACAAATCAAGGGTGTGAGTCAGAGGAAGGAATCTAGGCAACGCTACTTCAAGTCAAATGCTAGTTTGAATGGAGTAAGCAATCAGATTCTCATTCTAGTCATGCTCACTAATTACTCCGAGAAGAACATTTCAATTCAGCTTTTTAGATGGAAAACTAGAACACGATAATCCACGGAAGATCATTTTAGCCTATGTCTCTTACTGTCTTCTTTTCCTCATTAGTCTGTGAAACAGTTTTACAAGGAAAGACAAAGTCCTCATTTGAAACTCTAGTCCAAAGAAAGGTGGAAATTGTAATTGAGTAAACTAATAACGAATGGCTTTCTGTGCTGGTTTATAGACCCAGAGCAAAGAAAGTCACCGAGGAGAAGAAGGCTATTCCACAACCAGGAAGAGTTCGTTCTGCAGGAAGGCATCACACCCTGTCCAGGGCTATCGCAGAAGCAGTCTTTGGCCTCCTTAACTTACCCACCAGTTTCCTTTCAACTTGGGTCAGTTTGATGACGTGGGGGACTTATCTGAAAACTGCCCCACGGGCCTCCCCCTGAGGCTGGAGCGGAGCAGAGTGCTCTGGCCTCTGCCCAACGCTGGATCTTTGCAGCATGGGGCTCCTTATTTCACTGCTCCCCTTAGTGCTGAGGCTGCAGAGGGAGCCAGCCGCTGCTTGGGCCCCAACGGCGCCCGGTTTGCGGGCGCGATGCTCTTCCCCTTTCTCCTGTGCAGCCCTGAAGGCCAGGGTCCCGCGCAGCCCTCGGGGCCTGGAGGAACGTTACTCTTTGAATGAGACATTTCATCAGCCTCCCTTTTTCTGTAATTAGTACATGTTTCTCTTCTTCCACCCAAACCGTATTCTTTCCGTTCCTGTTACACGCCTCGCCCAGAGTGTCATAACCGACCGTGGACGTGAAGCTCGGGCTTCACTTAGAAGCTGTCACCAGGGGTGCCCATTTCTGAAGCTTCCCTTGGCTTCTGAGCCCAGAACGCAGAGGGGCGTGTCCCGGCCGCACCCACTGTGTGTGCGGGAACAGAACCGACCTGCCACTTGGGGAGGTTAGTTCTCTTTTCCTAAAGCGGTCATTCTGTTCAAAACCCATGATCACAGCATGTATTTTCTCACCAGGAATTCCCTCGTGGGTTGTCCGTGGGGCCCCCTGGGCTTCTCCGGGACACTGAGACCTGGTGTCCCGGGTGCCTTCCTAGTTCCAGTGGCTATCCCCAGTAGCGGTGACGTCCGCCTTTCCTCCGGTGACCTGCGGGCACGTGGGTCCCTCGCGTGCACTCCGTGGGGTGCAGCGCACGCCGCTGCGCTGAGCGAGACCCGCTGTGTCAGGCTGCACTGCGGGCGGGAGCGCGGCCTCCACACGGGTCACAGTCCTCTTCTAGCTCCCAAACCCTGACGACAGCCTGTCCGCGGTTACGGCTGGAGACACCCCAGAGCAACACCGATCCTGTTTATCTCTCATTTTTTAAAGAGAAACCAGACACCATGCTCCAATGCTAATGCTATTCAGCTCAATTACTCAGACGTTGAATTAGGTTTAGACAACAACACCATGGATGCAATTCATTGTAGCAATTGCACCGAAGCCCACCTGAAGCCCCCCCCCCCACCGGCCTTTCTCTGCTCCGCCAGCCGAGCCAGGTCATCTCCTCCTCTGGGAGTTCCTCCTCCGGGCCCTGTCCTCACCCGTGCCCCTCGCTGGGGTCACGCTGACTTTGAACTCCACCGTCTATCCCGATCAGCCCTCCCTTCCTCGCACGGGTCACTCCAGCCATAATAGCTTGTGGGTCCTGCTTCAATTTCACTCTCCCGAATGAATTGCCCTGGTTTGAAATAGAGGTGTGTGTTTAGCTTCCTCCGCACAATTACCTCTCCGGTGCCTCTTCCTTCATGCTTCCCTGGGCCGATCACTCATCCTCCCTCCCCCAACCCCTCCTGCCAGCCGCCCGGGAGCACCGCGGTCCCCCTTTCAAACTCATTTCACAACATCCCAATGGGTTTTTTGTTTTTTTTAAGTTACTCCTTCTGTAGGATCGCTCTTTATTTCTTTCCTGTGTTTAGCAAATGTTTCTTGAGATGTCCATGTTCGGAACAGAGAAGGAAAGCCAAGTCATCGTCATCATGAGCCAGATGTGTTCCCTCTCGTACAGGAGAGAGAGGACTGAGCGAGGAGGAGGCTGCTGGGTTCAGGAAAGAGATTCAGGAGCTTGTCCGGGGTTTTCTGGCCGGTAAGGTGCAGAATTCAGATTGAAACCCCGAATGGAAATGATTCCACAACTCCTGTGGTCATTCCCTCATGCGATCCTGCCTCTATAACATTTTTTTATAATAATTTTATTTTATTAATGGAGCGACATCAATAAATCAGGATACATATATTCAAAGATAACAAGTCCAGGTTATCTTGTCGTTCAATTATGTTGCATACCCATCACCCAAAGTCAGATAGTCCTCTGTCACCTTCTATCTAGTTTTCTTTGTGCCCCTCCCCCTCCCCCTTTCCCTCTCCCTCCTCCTCCCCCCCGCCCCCCCTAACCACCACACTCTTATCAATGTCTCTTAGTCTCACTTTTATGTCCCACCTACGTATGGAATAATGCAGTTCCTGTTTTTTTCTGATTTACTTATTTCACTTCGTATAATGTTATCAAGATCCCACCATTTTGCTGTACATTTTTTATATTAACAGATTGGGCTTCAGGTAGAAGTACTCCGAGACATGGATATGTTTAAATTCTCCTGGGAGTCCTCTGAAACATGCAGTGCAGAATTTCAAACTGCACCGAGGTGATCCCTTAGCAAACATTGTCTCAGAATCCAGGATTCTAGAAGCGGAAAGGCCCGGAGAGAGAGCGTTCCGTCTCGGCTCTCTGGGACACTCAGAAACCCCAGGAGGCGGCACGGCCACGCTGTGCGCTCCGGGAGGCCAGGCGTCCTGAGAAGGAGAATTACTCTGCGGCTCTGCGGGCCTCAGGGAGGCCTCTCGCTGGAGGGAGAATTTCGTCCAGTGGCCCCGCGCCTGGAGCGGAGCTGAGCCATGGTCCGGCTTCCCCAGACGCCTCAGGGCTCGTCCACCGCCCCAGCTCTCCTCTTCTCCCTCCGCGGCCACGTGGCCACATGACCACAGAGCCAGGGCGCCTCCATCACCAGGATTCTATTCCCACCCTTCTTCCTGCATCCCTCCCATAGGTGCCCCCACCCGACACACACACACCTTCCAACCCCTTCCTCTGTGTCCCGAAAACTCACAATTATTTGCAAATGTCCCTGCTGTTTATATTCTCTCTTCCACCTCCTTGAGGATTTGCCTCCAATTTCCCCCTCCCCCCTCCCTGCATCAATTTCTCTCTCTTTTCTGGATCGTTATCACTGGCACATAAACATACTCGTCTATCTCCACTTATTTGTTTGTTTGTTTGTTTATAGGGACAGACAGAAGAAGCATCAACTCATAGTTGCGACACCTTAGTTGTTCATTGCTTACTTTCTCATAAGTGCCTTGACCAGGGGGTTCCAGCTGAGCCAGTGACCCCTTGCCCAAGCCAGCAACCTCAGGTTCAAGCCATCGATATTTGGCTTCAAGCCAGTGGCCTTTGGGTCCAAGCCAGTGACCATGGGTTCATGTCTATGATCCCACGCCCAAGCTGGCAAACCCGGGCTCAAGCTGGTGAACCCATGCTTAAGCCAGTGGATCTTCAGTATCCCAGGCCAATGTTCTATCCACTGCACCACCGCCTGGTCAGGCCTTCTCAACCCCATGCCCTGTCTCTCCAGGTGCATCACCATTTCACAGCAAAGTGATGAAAGCTGTCTCTGCTCTCATTTCCCTTCCCCTCTCAGCTCCCTTCCCCTCTCACTTCCCTTCCCCTCTCACTTCCCTTCCCCTCTCACTTCCCTTCCCCTCTCAGCTCCCTTCCCCTCTCACTTCCCTTCCCCTCTCACTTCCCTTCCCCTCTCACTTCCCTTCCCCTCTCAGCTCCCTTCCCCTCTCACTTCCCTTCCCCCCTCCCCACCCAGGCACCTCTCACTTCCCTACACCTCTCACCTCCCTTCCCCTCTCACTTCCCTTCCCCTCTCACTTCCCTTCCCCTCTCACTTCCCTTCCCCTCTCTCCCCCTTTCCCTCTCACTTCCCTTTACCTCTCACTTCCCTTTCCCTCTCACTTCCCTTCTCTCACTTCCCTTCCCCTCTCACTTCCCTTCCCCTCTCACTTCCCTTCCCCTCTCACTTCCCTTCCCCTCTCACTTCCCTTCCCCTCTCACTTCCCTTCCCCTCTCACTTCCCTCCCCTCTCACTTCCCTCCCCTCTCCCCACCCAGGCACCTCTCACTCTCATTGTCCTAAACCCATCTTGTCAAGGTCACAGATGGCTTCCACGTAGTCACACCCAGTGGAGTCTTCTCTACTCTCTGCTCTTAATGTACGTCCTTCACTTGGCTTCTGCAACGTCACCCTCTTCGGTCCTCCGTCCTTTTCCAGGGGAGGCTTTGCCTCGGGGTCCTTCGGTAGTTCCTGCTGCTCGGTCCACCAGACACAGGACATCTTCTCTGTAACCCCATGATTGCACGGCTTTGAATACCACGCCTCAAAATTTTGTCTCTTCAGCCAAGATCTCTCCATGAACCCCAGGGTCACGCATGGAGTGGTCTGTGTGACAAAACAAAGTGGACATGCTCAGCACAGAACTTCTAGGTTTTGCAACAAGGTAGAGGTGGCAGTTGTACAACATTGTGAATGTACTAAAAATGTCACTAAACAGTTGATTTTGAAATGGTTGATTTCATGTTATGTGAGTTTCATCTCCATTTCTTTTCTTAACTAGAAACCCAGAACTTCTGATTTCCTTCTCCACCAAAACTTAGTCCTTTCTCAATATTCCCACCCTCCCCACTTCCCCTCACACCCAGACCCTGACCAGTGCAGTCACTGCCACCTCCAGCCTCTGCAGCCCGTCCCCTCCCTGTCCCCACCCTCCCCACTGCCCCTCACACCCAGACCCTGACCAGAGCAGTCACCGCCACCTCCAGCCTCTGCAGCCCGTCCCCCCCCCCACCCTGCCCACTTCCCCTCACACCCAGACCCTGACCAGAGCAGTCACCGCCACCTCCAGTCTCTGCAGCCTGTCCCCTCCCCGTCCCCACCCTCCCCATCCCCACTTCCCCTCACAGCCAGACCCTGACCAGTGCAGTCACCGCCACCTCCAGCCTCTGCAGCCTGTCCCCTCCCCGTCCCCACCCTCCCCACTTCCCCTCACACCCAGACCCTGACCAGAGCAGTCACTGTACCTCCAGCCTCTGCAGCCCGTCCCCTCCCCGTCCCCACCCTCCCCACTGCCCCTCACACCCAGACCCTGACCAGTGCAGTCACCGCCACCTCCAGCCTCTGCAGCCCGTCCCCTCCCCGTCCCCACCCTCCCCACTTCCCCTCACACCCAGACCCTGACCAGAGCAGTCACTGCACCTCCAGCCTCTGCAGCCTGTCCCCTCCCCGTCCCCACCCTCCCCACTTCCCCTCACACTCAGACCCTGACCGGTGCAGTCACTGCCACCTCCAGCCTCTGCAGCCCGTCCCCTCCCCGTCCCCACCCTCCCCACTTCCCCTCACACCCAGACCCTGACCAGAGCAGTCACTGCACCTCCAGCCTCTGCAGCCTGTCCCCTCCCCGTCCCCACCCTCCCCACTTCCCCTCACACTCAGACCCTGACCGGTGCAGTCACTGCCACCTCCAGCCTCTGCAGCCCGTCCCCTCCCCGTCCCCACCCTCCCCACTTCCCCTCACACCCAGACCCTGACCAGAGCAGTCACTGCACCTCCAGCCTCTGCAGCCTGTCCCCTCCCCGTCCCCACCCTCCCCACTTCCCCTCACACCCAGACCCTGACCAGTGCAGTCACTGCCACCTCCAGCCTCTGCAGCCCGTCCCCTCCCCATCCCCACCGAGGCCTGAGGTCAGTTCCTACAACTCTGACTGGCCTCCTGGCCTCCACTCTCTCTTCCTATGATTTGTTCGCCATGCAGCAGTCAATGCAATATTTTAAGCATGTAAATAAAACCATTTTACTCCCTGATTCAAGCACCTAATGCAGGGGTCCCCAAACTTTTTATGCAGGGGGCCAGTTCACTGTCCCTCAGACCATTGAAGGCCCGGAGTATAAAAAAACTATGAACAAACCCCTATGCACACTGCACATATGTTATTTTAAAGTAAAAAAACAAAAAACAAAATGGGAACAAATACAATATTTAAAATAAAGAACAAGTAAATTTAAATCATCAAACTGACCAGTATTTCAATGAGAACTATGTTCTTTTCAATGACCACCAAGGAAAGAGGTGCCCCTTCAGGAAGTGCAGCGGGGGCTGGATAAATGGCCTCAGGGGGCCGCATGTGGCCCGCGGGCCCGTGGTTTGGGGACCCCTGACCTAATGGATTCCCATAATACTTAAAATAAGAGCCAACCTCCATACTGAGACCTATAAGACTGTTCACGGTCTGACCCCCACCTGTGCCTTCTCTGCTCTGAACTCTAACCACTTAATTCTTCGCTTACCATGCTTGTGGCAAGCATGATCACTTTGTGATTTTTAAAAACTCCATAAAATGAAAATGAACAAAAATTGAAAGGAAAAACTCATCATGATGCCATAGAGCTAAAAATTAATTTGCTACTTTTCATTTATATTTCAAGCGTTCCTGTCAATCATCATCATCACCATCATTACCACCTCTGGGTTGGTGATTGATTACAAAATGTAGCCAGGCAGTTCACATGTTTTGGTTATCCCAGTTTATTGTTAACATTCTTGTTGCCATATGTACTTCAAATTGATTATGGAAAAAAATAATTAAACTCTTTATTCATACCTTAACACTGAACACAAAATGAATGCATGTTACCAGTAAGAAAAGATCAAACTAAATCTGAATCCAAGTGCAACTTGCTATTTTTCTTTTACTCTTGGGAGGTTACCAAAAGAGCTCTAGAACTCGAGTCAGGAGAACCGCTGAATCCAAGCTGAATGTCTTTCTAACTCTGCTGTGCCAGTGAACGAATTATTTCTCCCTCGGAGGCTCAGGCTTGCCCATTTACAAAAGGGGACCAAAAATCCTAACCACACCTATTTCCAGGATCGTTAGAAAGCCTAAATGAGAACACGTGTGAAGACAGCGAGATTATGTCTGCCACGTGAGCGCACTCGCTAGATTCCAAGCGTCATGTGAAAGAAACAGTGAACAGAGAAAAGGGTTGAGCACCAAACAAGGGTTTTTCCTCAGCCACAATCTAGCTGGACAGCTGGGGCCACTCCAGGTCACCGCTCCGGGACTTAACTTCTCCAACCTCTCAAACAAGCTGATGATAGGGCTGATAGGTGCTTTATTTCTAATATTCATAGGAAAACCCAATTCTCAAACTTACAAATTTAGAAACTTTTTTTTTACAGATTGTAATTAAAGATTTGTATTTTTTTTTTTTGAGGGAAGAGAAGAATTCTTAAATTCTCTAACTATCCCCGTAAAGCTAAATGTCATTTTAATGTACTTCACGCACATTCCGGCAGCAAGCCTATTTCTTTAGTACTGAATGATAATGAAAAGTATTTCACGAGACCCAGATAACAAATGAAGACAAATGTTTCCATAAACCTCTTTTCATAAAAGTACACAATCTTCATTTATCTTCGGGGCGGTGACATCTGTTCCTTTAAAAAATATTTCCTTTATTAGATGCATTTTAGTGTCTGACTGCCTCCTCGCGATTCTGACATCTATTATAAACTGCCGAGCCCCGGAATCTCTCAGCTGAGACCCGGTTCTGCTGACTTCCTGCATCCCTCCTGCTGATGGATGGGCCTCGTCCTAATGGAGCTGCCCACAGAACGCAGTGCGGAAACCGGGCCTCGCCCCTGTTGTGATTAAGGTCCCACAGAACTCTCATCATATACCAGAGTGCACTCCTGCCTCTCCTCACAGAAATGCATGGTTTTCATAATTAGCAGCGTGCTTTGTAAATGAATATAGGTACACTTGCATTCAAGCTAACTTGTGAGTTTTTTGTTTTATTTATTTATTTATTTATTTATTTATTTATTTTTGTATTTTTCTGAAGCTGGAAACGGGGAGAGACAGTCAGACAGACTCCCGCATGCGCCCGACCGGGATCCACCCGGCACGCCCACCAGGGGGCGACGCTCTGCCCACCAGGGGGCGATGCTCTGCCCCTGGGGGGGGGGCGGGGTCGCTCTGCCGCGACCAGAGCCACTCTAGCACCTGGGGCAGAGGCCAAGGAGCCATCCCCAGCGCCTGGGCCATCTTTGCTCCAATGGAGCCTTGGCTGCGGGAGGGGAAGAGAGAGACAGAGAGGAAGGAGAGGGGGAGGGGTGGAGAAGCAAATGGGCGCCTCTCCTGTGTGCCCTGGCCGGGAATCGAACCCGGGTCCCCCGCATGCCAGGCCGACGCTCTACCGCTGAGCCAACCGGCCAGGGCCTGTTTTATTTTTAAGTAACCTAACATCTCTCTTGACACGGGTTTCTGCACGGCACCCACCTGCCCCGAATATCCAGTGGCTCAGAACAGATAGCTCTGTGACGCTTTATTTTCCGTGTCAACCTCACTGGTCCTCGGGCTGCCCCGCTGTTTGGACACATTATTCTGGGTGTGTACGAGGATGTTTCTGGTTGAGATTACCAGTTAAATTGGGGGAAGGGGGGCTGAGAAACCAGACTGCCCTCGCCAGGGTGGGCAGGCCTCATTGGGTCACTTGCAGACGTACGTGCGTTGGACACAAAGGCTGATGGAGGCGAGGTCGCCTGCCTGGTCGTGAGGGCCGGGCGCGGTCTTCTCCTGCCCTCAGACTGGACTGGAAACCATCAGCCCCGGGTCTCCAGCTCGCCAGTCTCAGATCCTGGCACGTCTCAGCCTCCATGATCACGTGAGCCAATTCCTGATACTAAATCTCCTCATGTATCTATCTAGGCTTAGATATATTCATGTATATTCTAAAATATACCGTATCGGTTCTGTTTCTCTGGAGAGCCCTGGTTGATCCACCTCCATACAACCTGAACTATCTAGCTTTTAATCATTTTCTTAATATTTCCTCACCCTAATATCCAGCCTCATCTCAGAAGACTTTTATATGACTATAAAAACAGTATTACGGCATGCCACGCGCTGTGGTAAGAGCATGGTAATGCATTACCTCAATCTTCATAACGATGCCTTGCAGTACGCCTGTTTTTATTTTCATTTTACAGATAAAGACACTTGGACTCCTAGTAATTCCGGGAATCCAGGCCCACTCTGCCTGACTCCCCAGTCCTCATTCTCAGTGTGGCTGTACACAAATCTGCACTCCTTGTTAAATGAGCCTTGCGATAATGAGGCCACATCTTACCATTCATTTCGGCCTCATCGTCTTAGAAAGATGATCGTTTTTAAATTTGAACGCGTAACAGAATCACCTGGAAAATTTGTTAAAAATCTAACTGGCTCAGCCTGGCCTGTGGTGGCGCAGTGGATAGAGCATCGACCTGGAACGCTAAGGTCACCGGTTTGAAACCCTGGGCTTGCCCGGTCAAGGCACATACAACAAGCAAGCAGTGATCAACTAAAGTAAAGCAACTCTGAGTTGACACTTTCTGCTACCCCCCCCCCCCCCCCCTTAGAGGCTCAGGAAGCTGCCCTTACAAGTTCCCAGGTGATTCTCACAGGTCAAACCACAGGTCACTATCTGGGAATAAAGGCCTTAGGTTGTGCCAGAGGTTCTCAAGCTTTAGCACAGGTCAGAATCCCCTGGAGGGCATGTTAGACACGCGCTGCTGCGCCCCACCCCCAGGGTCTCTAATCCAATAGAACTGGGGCGGGGTGGGATGGAGGTGGGGTGGGGGGTGATCTGCATTTCTAACAAGCTCCCAGGTTGTGCTGCTTCTGCTGGTCCCGGGACCACATTTGAGAACCATTAGGTCAGGCAATTCTCCTTGCTTTGAATAGACTCCTTTGTACACTCCCTCTAATCCAGATTTCTACTTGTTCTTCACAACACCTGCTGCCTCAGCTCTGAACCTCCCTCCTCTTCCGTTTCCTGCGTCATCTGGTCTTACTGGGACCCGCAGCTAAGAACAACAGAAGAAAACAGCATTCTTTGTCAGTTTCTGTCCTTTCCTTCCATTGTAGGACTTCCAACCTCCCTTTTAAAAAAGCCCAATAAATATGTTTAGGGGTCACCTGGGGTGTCCACTTGTGCACATGCTTTCTGCCATGGGCTGCACCCCTCCAGTGTCCACCCCATTGGTCTGCTTCAGTTCCCTTAGATGGCACTTTCTGTGAGACTGTCCGTGGAAGGAGCAAGCAGGAGGTGTGAAGGTGTCCGCGGTCCCCAAACTGTCAGCGTTCCCACGGATCAGGCCACACCTTGTCCCCAGCGCTTCTCAGGAGTTTCCCTAAGACAGCCCAAGGCCCTCGCACAGGGACCCAGATGTGGGGCAGAAAATTGTGTGTTCTGACGCTCAAAGCCAAGTGTTTAGGCTGTGACTGAGTCTTCATCCAGGACAAGTTCATTCTTTTTTTATTTTTATTTTTTTTGTGTGTGACAGAGAGAGAGACAGAGAGAGGGACTGATAGGGACAGACAGGAAGGGAGAGAGATGAGAAGCATCAATTCTTGGCTGCAGCACCTTAGTTGTTCATTGATTGCTTTCTCATATGTGCCTTGACCGGGTGGCTACAGCAGACCGAGTGACCCCTTGCTCAAGCCAGCGACCTTGGGCTCAAGCTGGTGAGCTTTGCTCAAACCAGATGAGCCCATGCTCAAGCTGGCGACCTCGGGGTTTCGAACCTGGGTCCTCCACATCCCAGTCCAACATTCTATCCACCGCACCTCTGCTTGGTCAGGCAACAAGTTCATTCTTACACGCACCTTGGTCCTTCTTGTTAACAGAGCTCCTGACAGAAATACCCTCCTCATCCTCAAAATTCCTAACTGTTAGAAGCTGAGGCTGTGTGCACCTTGAGCTCAGGATGGGGCGGGAAGCACATCTGTGATACTTTGTCGTGTTTAAAAATACTTCTTGAAGCCCAGGATTACTCGTTATAGTATGAACTTTTTGCTGCTCCCATTTGGCCCACAGTGCCTAGAAGAGTGTTAAAACAGGCGCTCCCCTCATAACGCACCCCCAGCCTATCACCAGCCACCTTTCCCAACACCTTCTGTCCAGCTCCCTCCGCCCCCCACAGCACACTTTGCACTTGGTCACCCCTCCTCTTCCGAGGCCGGCCCAAAGCCCTCTCCTTTAAGAACCTGTCCCCCCCATCCCCAGCCTCTCCCAATAGATTCTTTCTTCCCATCAGGAACCAGAGAGGGGAGTTTAGGGCCCTCTTCCGGCACCTGGTTTTCACCCATTCCAATCCCCGCCCCCTCCCGCTGCGCCCTCCCTGCTGGGAGCAGGTTGAGCAGAGGAGTTGCCCCCGTGCGTGCCCCTTCCTCTGCATCCAACAGGGGCTGAGCTAGGCAGGTCCCCGGCCCGGCGAAAGCACCCCACCCACTCCATACCCCACACCCTGGAGACTGAGCCTGAAATACAGAGACTTTTACATTTATTTATTTATTTATTTATTTACAGAGACAGAGAGTGAGTCAGAGAGAGGGATAGACAGGGACAGACAGACAGTAACAGAGAGAGAGATGAGAAGCATCAATCATTAGTTTTTCATTGCGCGTTGCAACACCTTAGTTGTTCATTGATTGCTTTCTCACATGTGCCTTGACCGCGGGCCTTCAGCAGGCTGAGCAACCCCTTGCTGGAGCCAGCGACCTTGGGTCCAAGCTGGTGAGCCTCGCTCAAACCAGATGAGCCCGCACTCAAGCTGGCGACCTCGGGGTCTCGAACCTGGGTCCTTCCGCATCCCAGTCCGAAGCTCTGTCGACTGTGCCACCACCAGGTCAGGCGAAATACAGAGACTTGAAGGTGCCGTCTGAGAAAGTGGGGGAGACTTTCCCTCCCTCGCTTTGTTTACCATTGCCGTGGGGTCCCCTTGACACGTGGCCAGCCCCTGGAGGCGGAGCCCTCGCTCTAGGTCAGATAGATGCTCTGCCATCCATGCACCCTTCAGACCCTTTGATTCCCGGACTAATGGGACTTTCATTTCTGTTGGGTCAGAACCCTCAAATCCCCAAAATACGGGTCACCGTTGCCAGCTCTGTGCCCCTCGCTGCCAACTTCAAAATACTTTTATAACTTTAATTTTGTTTCATAATTAAATTTTAAATTGTTTTGCTCTAATCTTACCAACACAGTTCAATCCAGATTCTGTTCGTATACATACGACATATGCAGAGATTTCAGTGTCTCTGTACAGCCGACAGCCAAGAGCTCAGTGCGCTGGTTATTCCTATTAGCTCTAGATAGAATATGGCATTCTTTCCCCCACCCCCCAAATTGAACTGGATTTGCTTCACTTAACTTGTGAATGTCTCTCCTTTACATCGTCCTTCTTGACAGAATGGCTGCTATTTAGTTTGGGGGCTAGTCATGGTATCCAGTGATGAGACTTAAGTTAGGTGCTTTCCCATGGTCCTTTCAGCTTTACTGTCAAGCTTGGGTGTCTCTTCAGATTTTAGACCTCTGTGTCTTTTGTAATTATTTTTGACTCACAGTTCCATAATTTGCAACATTTAAAAAGCACCACCGTGCTCAGGACTCTCAAAGTGTACCCTAAACCTTACCGAAGAAGACTTACAACAAACGCATGCAAGAGGCTCTTGGTTTGGCTCTCCCCTGCTTTCACTTGACTGTATCAGAGATGGGATGAAGGCTGACAGCATTTCTCACTGATAAAACGGGCCAGGAATGCCGAGACTGTGAATTCTGGCTATGGCATATTTATAACCCCAGGGAAATTATTTAAGCTTTTTCTCTGGTCCGTGACACACTTGTCACATCCTGTAGGATTTATGATAAATGTCATGTGTGATCCAGGGTAGATGCTGAAAACTAAACACAGGCTTAGCTCTTTAGCGGGATAGAATAATTAGCAAATTCATTTACTACAACAATGGTCTCCAAACCCTAACAATGAACAGAATCACCTTTTGGGATCTTTGAGGAATTCGGGTATCTCAGCCCCACCCAGACCCATGGCACCTGATGGGTGGTAAGCAGGACTGCTGGTGCGCGGCCAGGCTGGAGGACCCCTGGAGGACAGCCCTGAGAACTGCGTAGGCAGTGGGCTCTTACCAACCATCTTCCAGTGAAATTAATTCCAACTTTTTCCATCCTGCCTGATTGATCAGTGACTAATGAAAGATGACCATGTTTGAATAATTGCCGACAGGGCACATGTTGAATCCATGCTGTTCACAGCAAGATTTAGGCCGTCAACCGTGCTCATGGACATTTTTATGAAGCCAGACATGCGGGTTTTACTTAAACCGGTTAATGATTAGTCTATATTTAAAATAAGACTCTAAATAAATGGAAAGAGAAGGTTGGAGTTAGTGTTCTGTATTACTTTGTGTTGTATATTTCAAGACCTCCAAAAGGTTGGATCAAGTGAAATTTAGCCAATATATTACACTACCCAAAAGGAGAAGAATCTTTAAGGAAGAAATCAGATGTGGAAGTGTGACTTTGGGGATTAGGATGTAATGTGGCTACTCAGCAAATTTACCGCCTCGTAGATAACTTTGTGCCAGAAAAAAAACCACCCCAAAAAGTGAAAATTTCCCCCAAAAAATGTGTTCTTAAATTTTTTTCTCAAGAAGGCATGACCCCCTCCATTTTACCCTTTTATACATTCTTTTTTTCTTTCTCCACTTCAAAATAATTTTCTCAGTTAGTGGTGTCAACATCCAAACCTGTAAAAATTTTTATGAATTTATTTGAGCCAAACTGTAGACAATTGTTAGGAAACAAAATCTCAATGGACTGAGAAAATGCTCCAGAAAAATGGCATTTCACCACTTATTTTATACATTAGAATTAAAAGGGAAGACTTCAGGGGGTTACATGCAATTGATTGGTAATAGATTAAAGAGGCAAGAGAAAGCAAAGCAGCGAAATTCCTGGGATTGGATAAAAAGTAAAAATGTGTATACTGAAACTTCCTTTACATAGGCAGCCATTAGATAGTTAACAAATGAACAATGAACATGATGACAATAACAATGAAGGGGTTTATCAGTTCCTGCTCTGGTGGGATTGCCTGCCCTGAATTGAGGGACAAGAAAAAAAGATGACTCTTAAACTTCAAAGGCATGTTATCAGGCACGTTATTGTAGATGCAAAAGACAACAGAGGCTCAATTAAAGTAAGCATTGACTTTTGTTAGAGAAAAATGTCTCCCTAGGACATGACTACCCAGCATGACCTGTTTTTAGTCAGACTATTTTAATTTCAGGCCATCCTGTGCGGTCACTTAAGGTCTGCAAGGCCACCTTGCAGGCCTCCCATCAGCTGGTCGGGTTGAGCATGTGGCCCCCTTTACACCCACAGTGGCTTAATGGGAACCAGGGGTTTAACCTCTTCTCATACAATAGAATCGTGGGTTGTAAAGAATATTTATAACAGGCTAATTTAGTTGGATCAAATCCCTGTCCCTCTTCCCAAATCAAATGTTTATCTGGCAGACACTGTGTCCCTCTAATAACTGTCAGTTAAGGCTAGAATTTCGGTCTGTCTGCTGGCTTACAGGCAAAGCAATGTCTTGGGGTCTTAGGAATTTTCATTGCAATGTTTTACAGGTTACTTCCTAAATATCGCTAAGATTTCCCCTCATCTCTTTTTCCCGAGTGCCTGCTTTGCTTCAGACACCCCACCTGCCTGGTAACGGCAGCTTTCTAGCATCTCACTGTTATTTCTAGCCATCCGTATGTAACAGCCTAAGTGATCTCGCATCCCCTACACAGGGCTAGTCCTTCCTTAATGTCACCTCAAAAGCTAATTCCCCAGTCTCCACAGCAAACATTTCCAATAGGTTTTGTATTCCAACGCACCTAAGGAAAACCCTTGCTAACAACAGTCACACCTTTTCAGTGGTAATGATCAGCAAGCTCCACCCCATCTTAGGGACTTGGAACAAGGTTTCTGTTACTCCATCCCACACGGTTCCCTGTAACCGCATCCCCTCCACAAGGGGCAAACACACATGCAGCATTTACAAGGAATTTCTCGTCAGAAGGCAGGTCCTTCTGTACCTCTGGGTCCCGGTTCATGGAGGACATTCTGTCCCATGGGACACGCTGTGGGGCTCCGTGATCAGTTATGTGAGGCAGAGTCTGCGTGCTGTCCCTGGCCGGTGCTCCCTCTCATAGCCGTCCTCCCGGGTCCTCCAGGGGACCGATGTGGCCCCACTCCACCAGATCTCGGGCTCTGGAGAGGGTTTTGCTGCTCTACTAGGGGTTCGCAGGAAAACGGACTTGGGTTTGAGGCTGGGACTCTTTCCCGTAAAAACTTCTTTAAGGTCAACAGAATAACTAGGTCAAGGTTGGAAGATTTGTATTCGGACCTGAAAAGGGTGTCGGAGGAACTGAGGGGAACCCGGGGAGAAAGGACACATAGACCGTCTTTGGAGATGGTTCCTTTCGCACTAACTTGCCATTCAAATAAAGGATTGAAAACTAAGGTGAAATTCTAAAACACAAAATGAAAGTAAGACAAATACAGTCATAGATACACCAGATAAAATGTTTATACATAAAATAAAATAGTGTATAAAGAAGAGATAACGCCAGACAATCTGTTCCCTGATTTAAATACCTTAAAGTTACTGAGGACCATTGAGCAGAATGGAGCTTCCCCTGTTGGGTGGGTATTTGGGAGAGATGGGTTAGTCTGGTGTGGTGCTGCTCTCGCAGAAAATACCTAACTAGTCACAGAAAAGGGAGGGCCTATGGCCATCCCCTCCCTGCTCCTCCCTGGGGCAGCCCCAGGGGGCAGGATGGGACCTGGTCCACATTGTGGCTGCGTCTGGGACCCAGTGGAGGGATTCCTGGGCCTCCCGAGACCGGACACTAAGAAACGCAGTTCGCTGGGCCCCTGAGGCCCCTGGCATACTCCTAAGTGACCACGGTCAGTGAGTGTCACGCTGGCCCGAGCGGTGAGCAGAGAAGGCTTCGCTCCCCCTCCACCCAGCAGCCTAGGGACGGCGGGACAGAGCCTTCAAGGTCACTTTGCTGCTGTGCATGGCTCGTGAGTCAGCCTCATTGTAAAAGCCCATCATTTATGATTTAGGAAGAGATCTGTACTTAGTTCCACTTTGGGAACCTGAAAATTAATCTTTAATCAGACTAAAAATAAAGGTGTGAGGTCTGATGCCACCGAGGCATGCTAACAGCAGTCACAAGGAGGCCACGTTTTCACATCGTGCTGGATGAGACAGACCGAAAGGTTAAAAAAATTAAAGAAAAATCGGAATCATCTGGGATCTGACAACATTCTTCTGGGACTGAAGAAGGCCTTGGATGGCCTGTGTTTATATAATGACTTGACTTTTGTTCCTCTGTTTGTCCCCAACTAATTAGTTTAGAATGGCACTTTCATTCTGCTCTTTAGGACTTACTGCAAGGTCGCTAGCTCCCAGGCCTGGGACCTGTCCTGGGCTCTGTAAAGTGCTCTGTGGGGGGAGGGAGGGAAGGAGGGCCAGGGTGTGGAGGAGGAGACCAGGTAGATACCTGCGATTTCCCATTTAGACCTTTCCGGCTAGCATCTTGAGGGAGGAACTTGGGGGGGGGGTTCGGAAGAACCATGAACCCAAACATTTTCCTTCTCTCTATGTATGTGTTCTGCTTCTCATCATACTTGCAACCCACCATTTTTAACATCCACTTATGCTTTTTAACCCAAATCCATCCCTACTACGGTGGGTGTCAAACGGTGAGCCTCAACCTCCTCCATAGCATGAGCTGAAAATGTCAAGTTCCAGAAGATAGAAAAGGGTAATTCAAGAATATCAAACACAGTCAATTTGTCATTAAAATAAGAAGACTGGGGATAGGGTTTCTAATGGGTTCTTTGTAAAAACAAAAATGAACTAAAACAACTAAAGCAAAAACAAAAATCTGACCACATTCAACTTATTTATGCTCTCAGACCCCCACTTTGGGGGTGCCTGGGCCGTCTGCGCTGTCCCCATGGGCCCCAGAAGCCCCAACCCTCCTGCCTCCTGCGCACAGCAGATGGGGCCCCGAGGAATGGAAGCAGCTCTTCAGCCGGACACAGCCTCAGGGGTTCCGGATCATTAAGAAATCATTAGCGAGGAGGGATTGCTGGGTTACATTGGACTGACACTGATAGACGTATAATTAGTAGAAATGAAAATTGTTAATTAAAACTGTAGCTTATTTCCCCCATGTGTGATCTCTATTTACCATTTGGTTTGAATGAAAATCAAGCCATCTAATAGAATTGGTCGACCCAAAATAAACATTAAAAAAGTAGGATAAAAAGTTAAAGCCTCTTTTTTTTTTTTTTTTTTTTTTTTTTTTTTTTTGGTGACAGAGACAGAGAGAAACAGACAGACAGGAAGGGAGGGAGATGAAGAGCATCAATTCTTCATTGCAGCACCTTAGTTGTTCATTGATTGGTTTTTCATATGTGCCTTGACCAGGGGGCTACAGCAGACCAAGTGACTCCTTGCTCAAGCCAGCGACCTTGGGCTCAAGCTGGTGAGCCTTGCTTAAACCAGATGAGCCTGCGCTCAAGCTGCCGACCTCAGGGTTTCAAACTTGGGTCCTCCGCATCCCAGTCCAATGCTCCATCCCTTGTGCCACCGCCTGGTCAGGCAAAGCCTCTTTTTTTTTATTGAATGTATTGGGATACAGGTTTCAAATATACAACTCAGCTGCACACACATTATGGATTTTCCTAAAAAAATTAAAAATAGAGCTGCCTTTTGACCCAGAGATCCTACTTCTGGGGATATGTCATTAAAAAAAGTAGCCCCACTTTCTAAAGTTAAAAACATACCTCATTCAATGCTCATGTTTAAGTTAGATGGTGGTTCGCTGGACTTTTAAAAAATTTATTACAACTTTTCCCACAAATGAGGATAGGTCACAAGGAATTGTTGATGACGTCCACCGTGTATGCACAGTGTCTCTATAAGGGGAACGACACCGCACTGATGCTTAGAACGCGGTTTGGAACCACAGCCGTTGGTTCCAGATATGTGCTGCATACCGTGGGCTGTGCCTTCATAGAGGTATCAGTAAGGCTCGTGTTGTTATAATCAAGAGACAGAGATCTTCGCTATTGTGAACAATGCTGCCACAAACATGCGGGTGCATTTCTCCTTTTCGAGCCGTTCTATGGTGTCCTTGGGGTATATTCCTAAAAGTGGGATAGCTGGGTCAAAAGGCAGTTCGATTTTCAGTTTTTTGAGGAATCTCCATACTGTTTTCCACAGTGGCTGCACCAGTCTGCATTCCCACCAGCAGTGCAGGAGGGTTCCCCAAGTGTCTGTCAGAGGACGAGTGGATTAAAAAACTTTGGTACATATATACTATGGAATACTACTCAGCCATAAGAAATGATGACATCGGATCATTTACAATAACATGGATGGACCTTGATAACATTATCCGGAGTGAAATAAAATCAGAAAAAAAACTGAGATGAATCCATACATAGAAGGGACATAAAAATGAGACTCAGAGACATGAACAAGAATGTGATGGCAACAGGGGCGGGGGGTTGGGGGAGGGGGGATGGGGTGAAGAAGGAGAGAGGAGTTAGGGGAGGGGAGGGGCACAAAGAAAACCAGATAGAAGGTGACAGAAGACAATTTAATTTTGCGGGAGGGGTATACAGCCCAATCAAATGTCAAAATAATCTAGAGATATTTTCTCTCAACATATGTACCCTGATTTATCAATGTCACTGCATTAAATTTAATAAAAAAATTAAAAAAAAAAAAAAGAGACAGAGAGCACAGGAGCCCCTGTTACAGACCCAGGGACTGACAAGTCCATTGTGCCCAGGTTGTATTCTGAAACGACCAAGGATTGACTTGCCGTCGTGATGGAGAATGAAGTTTATTGATTCACACAATTAGACATCCAGGGTTGGAATATACTACAGGACTTGACTTAACCTAGTGGTTCCAGCTCCGTATTTCCGTAATTTCTTTGGCTTTCTTTAACTCCATGTATTGGTCATCCAGAGGGTTCCAGATGACCGCAGCACTTGCTGGGCTCATTTCTACTCACAAGCGCACTCAGGGGCTTCAGTGGGCCCTCTCCAGGAGAGTGATGGACTTCTCTAGTCTTAGCTAACAGCTCATCACATCTCATGGAGCCATGACTATTCCTAAACTAAACTCTATGATGGGGGATGGATTGGTCTTAAACCAATTAGGTCCATCCCAGGGGATGAAATCAGCCTTCCCTAAGGAAACATAATATAAGACAGAGTAAACCAAAAGCTTTTCTATTAATAATAAAAATGCTGGTCAGACAATATATTCAACCATAGCCATAAGAAGCCTCATGAAATGGAGACATTCTGAGGTCAAGCAGACATTGTCTTCTTCAGAATAAGTACTTGGACATCTCCGCACTGAGATTCGAGCTTTCTGAGAAAGGTGACTGAGATGCTGGCCCCTCTGTGACATTCAGTAAATTATACCCTAGCTGCTTTGGTTTGGTGGATTCTGAAGGCATGGCTTTCTCTGATTGCTTTTCAGTAACTCTTGGCAGTTCTTTAGTTGTATAGTAAGTGTGATTTTGTTGCTTCCAACAGAAAATTTCAGTTCTTTTTCTCAAACAACAGAAGCCCATTTCTTAGGAAGTCATTTTATCTACTCTATTGTTAGCTACTTCCAACCTCTGGTTTCTGTGGAGCAAAACCCCCATAGGTTCCAGAGCTTCCAAATTCACATTCCAGTGCTCTTCTTGCCATATTTATAGGGAAATTTAATCTAATAATTTTATCTGGGGTGGCCTGACCAGGTGGTGGCACAGTGGATAGAGCATTGGACTGGGATGCGGAAGACCCAGGTTCGAGACCCCAAGGTCACCAACTTGAGCGCAGGCTCATCTGGTTTGAGCAAAAGCTCACCAGCTTGGACCCAAGGTCACTGGCTTGAGCAAGGGCAGGGGTCGGGAACCTATGGCTTGCGAGCCAGATGTGGCTCTTTTGATAGTTGCATCTGGCTCACAGACAAATCTTTAATAAAAAAAATAGTAACATTAAAAATATAAAACATTCTCATGCATTACAATCCATTAATTTCCTACCACTCATGTTCATGGTTGCGGGTGGCTGGAGCCAATCACAGCTGTCCTTTGGGACAACACCACATTTTTATTAGATAATGCATAATGTACACGGGTCGTTGTATGGCTCTCATGGAATTACATTTTAAAATATGTGGCATTCATGGCTCTCTCAGCCAAAAAGGTTCCTGACCCCTGAGCAAGGGGTTACTCAGTCTGCTGAAGGCCCACGGTCAATGCACACATAAGAAAGCAATCAATGAACAACTAAGGTGTTGCAATGATGATTGATGCTTCTCATCTCTCTCCGTTCCTGTCTGTCCCTATGTCCCTATCTATCCCTCTCTCTGACTCTTTCTCTGTCTCTGTAAAAAAAAAAAATTATCTGGGGTGAATTGCAAATGACTTCGTGAAAGTAATGATGTCCTGACTTTGATGAGCCTCAAATTCTACAGTGGAGTTTTAAATGTTATCTCGCTTAGTTTTTTTTTTCAACAAACCCATAATAAGAGTTGCCAGTATGCCATTTTCAGGCTGAGACAAACATAGCTCAGGCAGGTGTAGCAGCTTGCCACCTGTTACTTTATCTGGAAATGTCAGAGCTAGACTGGCGTAGGCTGGTGCCCAGGGGTTTGTGTTCAATCCACTTCCCAGGATGTCACCATTGCCTCCTAACACTTCATCTTCAGATACTTGACAAAGCCTAAACTCTGAATGAGCCCATCCACTTTGACTCATAGGATGGGAATTTCTTCTAATCTCTGAATTAGACTCAAATGACAATCCATTACCTTCTAATTCTCTTTGTCTCTTCTTTTTTTTTTGAATAATGTCATCATCATGACGACTCCTGAGCAATTTCTCCTCCAAACTCAATAGATTGTCTTATTATTTTTGTGGTGTTTTTTGAAGCACAAAAATTTTAAATTGTGATAAACTCGTTTATTTTTTTACTAACTTCTTTAATGTATCTACTTTTCCCATTTGGTTCCTTATACTTTTAATGTCATATGTAAGAATTCATGATCTAAACCAGAGGTAGTCAACCTGGTCCCTACTACCCACTAGTAGGCGTTACAAATTTCATGGTGGGCGGTAGTGGAGCAACCAAAGTATAAATAAAAAGATAGATTTAACTATAGTAAGTTGTTTTATAAAGATTTATTCTGCCAAACTTAGCGAAAATGCGACATAAAGTACTTGGTAAGTAATTATTATTATATGCTTTAACTTGCTGTAACTCTGCTTTATAAATTTTATAAAGTAAAGTTACTTCCCTACTTTATAAATCACCATTACTGTGGGACTGGTGGGCGGTTAGAAAATTTTACTACTAACAGAGATACAAGAGTGGGCGGTAGGTAGAAAAAGGTTGACTACCCCTGATCTAACTAAGGTCATGCAACATTATAACTAGGTTTTATCTTAGACTTTTCTAGTTGTAGCTCTCATATTGAGAATTCTGAATCATTTTGAGTATACAGTAGGATATCTATTTCATTCCTTTGCATCGGATACCCAGTTGTTCTGACACTGTTTGTTGCAAAAACTATTCTTCTTTCTCTGAATGGTCTTGGCATCCTTGGCAAAGGTCAGCTGACCTTTAATGTGAAAGATTATTTCTGGACTCTCAACTTTATTCCATTGATTTCTACATCTACCTTTATGCCAGTACCACACTGTCTTTATTACTGTAGCTTTGTAATAAATTTTAGAATCAGGAAATGAGAGCTCTCCAATATTTTGTTGTTGTTGTTTTTAATATATTTTTGCCCCATTCTAGGTTCCCTGAATTTATGTATAAATTATAGATGGGATCATCTTGTAAATTCATTCAAAGATACCAACCATAATTTTGATTGTGTCAAATCTGTAGGTCAATTTGGGAAATATTGATATCTTTTATTTTTATTTATTTATTTTTTAAATGAGAGGAAAGGAGATAGACTTCTGCATATGCCCCAAATGGATCCACCCAGCAACCCCCATGTGGGGCAGATGCTTGAATTAACTGAGCTATCCTCAGTGCCAGGGCTGATGCTTAAATCAATCAAGTCACTTACTGTGAGAGGGGGTGAGGGAGGGAAAGGGGAGAGGTAAAGAAGAAGGAGAGGGAGGGGAAGAGAAGCAGATAGTCGCTTCTCATGTGTGCCCTGACCAGGGATCAAATCGGGATGTCCACTTGCTGGGCTGATGTTCTATCCCCTGAGCCAACTGGCCAGGGCCAGTATGAACATCTTCACAAGTCTTTTGAACCAGAACATGAAATTATTTAGATCTTCTTTAATTTCTATCACCAATGTTCTGTACTTAATAGCATATAAGTTTTATGCTTCTTTCATTAAACTTATTCCTAAGTATTTTATTTTCTATATTATTATAAATGGAACCTTTCTTTCTAATTTCATTTCTGCCTTGCTCATTGACTTTATTGAATTTTAATGTTATGTGCTATATTTTTAGTTCCTGGAAATCCTTTTTGTATTTTTTCATATTGGCTTAGTTATTCATGCTTCAATATTTTGGTTAACATAAAAAACTATCTGACCCAGAACCATCAGATACAGAACTTTGCTGTAGATTATTATTTCAATATCTGAAGTCTCCACAGGTATGTTTTTCTCACTTGTGCTCCACTATGTCTCTCTCATGTAGGTTTCTCTCCTCCTTTGCTCAGTTCCTTAAAACAATAATTGAAGGAAAATGTTACGACTTAGTTTGAGAGGGTCAGCAAACATGATGTGGATTGCTTCTGCCAAATCCTTGGGGAGACTGCCAACACATGACCAGTTAGTTGTAACTTGATTCTCAGGGGGAGTTTCAGCACACAGGAAGGAAGTTTTTCTGTTCCTAAAATTCCTGAATGTTAGGAATCTTCTGGGAAAACTTGTTTTTGTTTTGTTTTGTTTTGTTTTGTTTTTCCACCCAGAGTCAAATTAGTGATGTTTGCTAACTCTCTTTGGGCGGCACTGAGATCCTACTTTACCCATTACTGAAATTGTCACCCTTTGTAAGCTCCAGCTTTCTGTGGGGTTCAACTCTCGAAACCCCTACTCTGCTTAAGCTTCAGCTTATGTGTGTGGCCCTTTAAATTCCAAGTTTATGGCTCCCAGGGATTGGCAAGCACCACGGACAAATGCCACAATGGCACCTGCATGCCACTCTAAATTTGTACCTTCTTATCATTTTTGTCCTTATTACTTGTACTTTTTCCTGCCAGCTCAACCATGCATTATAAAATACTTAAGACAAAATTATACTGCAATTTTCTTTCTTCCGAACATTTAGTCTGCAATGTTGCCTGCAATGGAACCCATTAATGTCTTTTTAATTTCGCTCCAATTAAAGTTAGGAGGTGTGGAATTTGATTCTGGTTCGAGCAGCAGGACCTTTGGTAAGTCTTTGATTTTTCTCTCTCTGTAGCTTAGTAACTCCATCTGTGAAAAATGAGCATTGGACTAAATTATCTTTATGGACCCTTTCAGCTGTAAATGTTCGTGACTCCTAGATGCAATAATTCCTAACTGAACAGGAACTTTGATAGTTATTAATCACATCCAGGGAGTTGTTTTATATTGTCAGGGATGAGCTATTTCTACTCATAGCTTTCTTCCAACCTGAGTGGCTCATTTATTTCCTCTCAGATAGTGGGAGTTCTTCTTATTTTGTGGCCTGAACACCTGATTGATGGCTAGTGTAAGTCCACTACAAAATACTATACAAGTAACGCAAACTATGTCAAAGTAAAAGTTTATTTTCTTCACATAGATTGTAATAGCAATGTCCCCCACCCCCGATGTGAAATCACAATGCTGTATTTTTGAAAGGTATTCCATAACTACTACTGATGTCTTCTTTGTTTTTAAGATATGGTTTGGATTTCTTTTAAAAAGTTGTGGGTTATAAACATTCTCCTAAAGTTTCTGATGACATTCAGAGATAACTATATTTTTAACAGATCCAACACTTTTCAAAGCCCTTCATAAAACAAACCATAAATCGGCAGCGGGCATTGAAAAGGAAAAATCCTCCGGAAGCAAACGCTCTGTCTATCGGCAGCTGAGAACCCATGAATCACAGAGAACAATATAACCCCAAATTGCATTTGCCTCCTGCTATTTAAAGTTGCAGGAGCAAACCTGTGGTCCTAAGTAATGAAATGCACCGAGACAGCGCAGAAGTACACGATTCAGTTGCTTTTCACAGAATGTGATTTAAATTGTCCTTTGTCCCATTATCCTCGGCTCTTGGGCACTTACATTGAGGCAGATTATGAGTATTTCATAGTTAACAAGTGTTTCTCTCTGACAAAGGATGTAGCCTAATTTGTGGGGAGGATAAGAGGCCTCGCTCTCTGTCCATACAGCGCCCCTTCCCTACCTCTGCTGCCCACCAGCCTATGACTTCATCAACCTTTAAAGCAAATTAGAATCTGGCCTCTTTAACTGTTCTCACTTTGCTGAAATCCAAAGCCACTTAATTAGTTTGCTTCTAAGAATATGTGAGTACGATAATGACATCTAATATAAACAGTATAACATGATGGTCTAAGACTACCTGGGTTCAGAAAAAATAGTTGGACCCGAATTATGCTCAATACTTAATGGACATCCTGGAGGAAGTCTATGATTCTATCTGTAAAGCCTGTAGCCATGGCCACCATCACAGCCGCCTGGCCAGTGCAGGTTTGCATAGGATTCAGACAGAAGGTTATGAAACAATGGAGCCAAGAACTGTGGGCCATTTGCTTTAATCCTAGCTTGCACCCAGCGGGCAAGAAATACACACAGTGGGAAAACACTTTGCTTTCCATTCAGGGCTCCCAAAGCCACTGACTTATCTGAGTTTTCTAGAATCAAAGGTTTCTAGCTCACCAGACTTATTCACTTCTGTTCCCCATCTCCTTCTCTCTGTACAAACTGGCTTCTCCTTCAGCACTCCGCCATCTTGACTGCTTCTCCTCTCCTCCACGTGGCCTTTTTCTGCTCTCCTACAGTATGGGCTTCTCCTAGAACGTAATCACTCTTCTCCTGGAACAACATGATCTCTCTTCCTTTTGAAACATTTTGGTGTGAAAGCCCTCCCTGAACATATATTAAAATAATCACGCCCATCCCAAGCAATCACCTGGGCAACGGGCTTCCACGTGGGCAGTGCCATCTTTAACAAAGTGAGCATAATATATTTTATCTGCCCAACACTGTCCTACAGTTGGGAGGTTGTCACCCATAAATAAAGCCTTAAAAGATCCATTTGCCATGTAATGTGTCCCTTAACAAAAGTAAAAGTTTGAAAGTTTCTTTCCCCACAGTGGTTTGGGTGGAGCCTGCTTATTATTAACAAATGTGAGGGGTTCTGGAAGGAAAGTAACTTACCTGCTTCTCCTACCCTGACTGCAAGGTGCCCACACCCAGCACTCGGGTACTGAGGACCCCCTGGCAGGGCCACCCCAGTTAACTGAGCTACTAAAGAGCTGGCGTGACCTTCAACATATGAGAATGAGATAAGAAGGCTCTGACCCGTTCCTGTGCCACCTGATCACTTGAGGGGAAGCCCATGGCACTTCCTGGGCTGTCATCTTTGCTCAGATTTAGAAGGCAGGATGTGCGTCCTGCTGTGTTTCCCAGGATGCTGTGATGATTCAGAGACCAGGAAAAGGAAGTATTGCCTGAAAAGGGAGTGGTTCACTGCACTGAGAACAGAGAAGAGCATTAGGATTTGAAACGTGAAAGTCACCGGGGACTTTTCCAGAGAGTAGAAAGGAAAGAGGTTTGACTGGGAGGGGCGATGGAGAAATAACGAAATAGAGACTATGTGTAAAGATAATTCGTCATTTTGCTGTAAAGAATAACAGGAAATAGTGGTGTACCTGGAAAGGGTCATGGGGGTTCAGGGAGTGTTCTTAAGAAGGGAATTATCAAGGATGTTTGTGTGCGGAGGAGAATAACCCAGTGGACATGGAGAAATTGATAGAGGAGGGAGAAGGGGAAATTGCAAAGTCATGGAGAAAGTGGAGAAGGGGGCTCCATTGCTCTGAACAGCTGGGTGGAGATCTGGGCACGAATACTTCTACTGAAATAGAAGGTCAAGCAGGCGGAGGTGTCAATTTTATTGTATGGGAAGTTGTCAGCTGATTGTATATTTTCATTAGAAAGTAAAAGGAGTAAAGAGGACACTTACCCTATTTCTATGCATCAGAACTTGAGGCTTATAATAGAAAAAGAATCTTCTACTTAAAAAGGGTGCAGTGAGACAATATGAACTGGGAAGATTGAAAATATTAAGTGACATGGTTACTATAATTAAAAATAACTGCTATATGCAAATGACTGGGGGAAACAAAGAAATGAATGAACTTGAGATAAAATTATAAGAAAAAGAAATAAATGGCATTTGCCTGAACAGGTAATGGCACAGTGGATAGAGCATCGGACTGGGATGCAGAGAACCCAGGTTCAAAACCCTAAGGCACCCAACTTGAGTGTGGGCTCATCCAGCTTGAGCGCAGGTTCACCAGCTTGAGTGCTGGGTTACCATCTTGAGCATGGGATTATAAGCAATGACCCCATGGTCTCTGGCTTGAGCCTAAAGGTCACTAGCTTGAAGCCCAAGGTTGCTGGCTTGAGCCCAAGGTCGCTGGCTTGAGCAAGGTGTTACTTGCTCTGCTGTAGCCCCCCTCCCCTGGTCAAGGCACATATGAGAAAGCAATCACTGAACAACTAAGGTGCCACAACAAAGAATTGATGCTTCTCATCTCTTTCCCTTTTAGTCTGTCTGTCCCAATCTGTCTCTGTCGAAAGAAAGAAAGAAAGAAAGAAAGAAAGAAAGAAAGAAAGAAAGAAAGAAAGAAAGAAAGAAAGAAAGAAAAAGAGAGAAAGAAAGGGCATTAAACAATGCAAAGAATATGTCTTCTACAAATATTTTAATTAGAGAAAGAAGTTGAGATGCAGAAAGTGAAGTAATGGTTAGGTCAGGCATAACCAACATACAGCCCACGGGCCAGATCCGGCCAGCGTAATGAGTTTATGCAGCCTGCGATTAAATGTTTAATATGCTCTGCTACTTTAAAATCTCAGCTACTCAGAAGCAGAAGTGTCTTTGATTATTGGAAATCGAGATATTTAAGAAGATAGTGATACGTGGAAAAGAATCCACATGTGACTAATCTAGGGTTAACTTCCAATAATTGGTCGAATGGATTCGTGATACTTCTTTATTTTTTAAAAAAATTTCATTATAAAGATTTACAACTTTTTACTCGTCTGTACTCGATATGAGCTGTTTGACGTTTAGCGGCGATGTGAAACCCACATTCTTTAGGCGGAGTTTGCCAGTGCGCACCCAAGGTCAAACAATTCGTTATTTTTGTGGTCAAGTGTGCTGAATCAAGTGGCATTGTAGCATAGACAATAGCTGCAGTTGATAACTGAAAACGTGTCCAGGCTGTTTGTAAAACGAAATAATTGTCTCATTTGCGATATAAAACCCCTTCAAGCTCATTCTATTAATTAAATATTGTTTCGAATGATTGTGATACAGTTTGGATATTTATACGGTGTGTAATTATATTTTTATTAAAATATATTTTTATTAAAATAATTTTGTATATTAAAATTTTTTTCACTCACATTTATTCATAAACAAATTACATAATAAAATTTTTTTTACTTAAATGAATCATTTTTGTATTTAACATTTTTTAATTTTAATATTTTGTCCAGCCCGTGAAAAAAGTTTTTTTTCTTATCTGACCCGGGGGCAAAAACTGTTGGCCACGCCTGGGGTAGGGTCAAAAAACAAAAGAAATGTCAAACCAAGTAAAAATTAGAGATAGCACAGAAAGAAATAAAAATAGAAAGAGTTGAGCCAAATGGCCTCCGTGTATCCTGTCAGCATTTCTGGCAGCCACTGTGAACAGGAAGTTCTGTGGGTTAAAGAACCCCCTGAATACTCAAAAATAATTATAATTTTATTAAAGACGTAAGAAGGAGCTTATAAGTTCAGTAAGACTCTCTATGTGGTTGGTTGTTAAGCAGTCTTAATAATGTTACAATCTATTGTGCTATTTCTTTATAGCAGTCTTATGAAATATTTCAGATTTTTTTCTTACATTATAAACATATTTGCTTGATTTTTGGCTACCATATTCGAAATCAGTGCTCAGAAAAATAATGAACACATTATTAATTTGGACATAACTAGAATTTTAAAAATAATGCTACAGCTTTGAAGATATGAAAATTATTCCATTAATAAATTGAGTGCCTTGTGAATTTTTTGCAGTACAAGAAAATAAATATCTTATAAAAAACAAAGTAGCAGACTCTCCCGTTATAGTAAATTATACACCCAGTATATCTTGCTTCTTTAATATTTCAGGGATAAAACAGTTACTCTAAAAGATAATCATGAACATTAACTAAAATTATTGTGTTGTTTGTGATACCATTTTTAACAGAAATAAGTTTTTGAGATTTATTGGGCTTATTTTAAAATTTTCAAAACAGAGTATATCATTAATTATACACAAGGACAAATTACACAGTTGTATTCTAGGCACCAGTTTTGTCATCTGTTTGACTAGATTCTAATGATGAGCTTATAAGCTGGACCAACAGGTATTGGTAAACTATTACATTTTATATATTAAGAGAAGTATTTCTTAAACATTTTCTTTACACACTTAAATTAAGATGAACCACTTTATCTGATCATAATTCATACAATTGTATATGTAATGTAAATATATACAAATCCATTTGATTGATTTGTATACCGTATTTTTCACTCCATAAAATGCACCTCCCCCCAAAAAAAGTGGAGAGGGAAATGCCCGTGTGTCTTATGGAGCAAAAAATATGGTATTTTATTAAATATTTTAACACACCATTTGGTTTAGAATATTTTTTTCTTATTTTCCTCCTTAAATCCCTAGGTGTATCTTATGGTCAGGTGCGTCTTATGGAGCGAATAATGCGGTATTCATATGTCCTACATATAGGTCTAACAGTAAGGTAAACAGTTACTTTTGATTTTTTTTTTTATAATAAATGTGGCCTGCAAATTTTATTTTTTCATCTTTAAAATTTTACACTAGATTTTGGACTACATATTTTTGCCTTAAAATAGTGGATTTAAACATCAAAATTCTTTTACCCTCATGCCTTTGGAATGTTTTTAAAAAACAGTTTACTTCAGGTGCTTTAATTTTTGATCAAGGATCAATTAGTATATTAACCTAAAGCAGTAAAAAGAACATATAATTTAGAACTCCGAGACATGGGGTTGATAATCCTTTGTCATTCACTTAATACTTATGGGACCAGAAATGACTCATAGCCTCTCTAAGCCCTGATCTTCAAATCTTAAAGTGATAAAAATACTTATTTCAAGGCTTATTGTAAATGAGGTGCACCAAGGATAAAGTTCTCCAAAATGCTTTGTACAGTGAAATGCTAACACCATTATTTTAAAACTGTAATGTTTCTGACTTTGTCTTCTCCTCCTCCTGGTGTCTCTGAGGTCTTCTACATCTATAATTGAATCTGCTATTTTCTCTTTGTTAATATTCTAAGTTTATGCTAAAACCTAAACGCCACCATGCTCGGGAGCCCACATATTAGTGACTTATTCTTTTCCGGTTTATCTATAGGGTACAGGCCCTGTGCTAGGCAGAAGAGCATGCAGTGTGGCACACTGAACTTTAAACAACGGAATGACAGAAACAAATTAGAAAAATGCTAGGAAGAGCTCGTATAAATGCGATCGGTTTTTATTTTATTGCAAAGTTCTTTGAGATCACTATTTTATTGCAAAGTTCTTTGAGATCATTCCGCTATACAAAATAGACACAGAGTGTTACAAAATAAAATAATGCAGAGGGATACTCTAAGAGAGCCAGGTAACTTAGATGTCTTTAAATCTCCTAATAACTGTCCTTGAATTCTACGGTATCTGTGTTTGCAAATAATATAATTGTAGTTATATATATGTTACTCCAATAATAGATGTTACTCCAGTTAACGCATATAATTGAAGTATTTTCTTTACCAATAATTTACAGAAATTAAGCAAACTCTTTAACACAAGTTTGCTAGGTCTAGAAGTGCCTTGTAGATTTTTCCACCAAGCATGTCTCTACTGATCTTTCTAAGAACATCTACCACTGTGCACCATTGTGTCCTTCGTTCCAAAAATATTCCTTAAATATCTACTATGTGCCAAGCGGCATTTTAGACAATGGGCACGAGGCATACACAAACAGCTACTACCTTTTCCCCCCGAATTCCTTTCATTGAACCTACCTTAAATATTGCGTTAGATAATAGTAAGTTCTGGGAAGAAAAATAAAAGCAGGGAAGGAAGCAAACTGGGTGAGGGAGAGAGAGTTTTTATTTATTTATTTGCTTGTTTAGTTGGTACTTGAATAGGATGGTCAGGGAAGGCCCGCTTGAGAAAAAGACACGAATGAGGAAGCGGAGAGCGGGCCCTGCAGCTGCTGCCGGAAGAGCATTCCAGGCGCAGGGAGCAGCGTGGGTGCGGGCGGGCTCGGAGGGGAGAGTGAGGAGCAGCAAAGAGACCGGTGTCGCCGGACTGGAGTGAAGAAGCGGGGAGGTGGTTGGAGCTGTAGCGGTGCTAGTACCCGTAGGGCTCATAGAGTGCTATGCATAATGCATTGGCTACTCCTCCGAGAGAAAGGATGTGTGAAAATGGAGGCTACTGGGCAGAACAGTGGCATGACATCTTAACAGGATCACTCTGGCCGCTGGGTGGGAATACAGGGCAAGGGAACAGGGCAAAAGCAAACACTTAAGAGGTGACAGCGGTCAACCTGGCAAGAGGTGATGGAAAGATGGGGGTGATTCTGAGACCACTTGAAAGTGTTAAAAACTAGGGTTAAGGTATTATCATCAGGATCATCAGAAGTGGTGGACAGAAAGGATAATAAACATACAATTCAGAAATACCTGTCCTGCCTGACCCAAAGCCATGGATAAAGCATCGACCTAGAATGCTGAGGTTGCTGGTTCAAAACCTCAGGCTTGGCCCTGGCCGGTTGGCTCAGTGGTAGAGCGTCGGCCTGGCATGCAGGAGTCCCGGGTTCGATTCCCGGCCAGGGCACACAGTAGAAGCGCCCATCTGCTTCTCCACCCCTCCCCCTCTCCTTCCTCTCTGTCTCTCTCTTCCCCTCCTACAGCCAAGGCTTCATTGGAGTAAAGATGGCCCGGGCACTGAGGATGGGTCTGTGGCCTCTGCCTCAGGCGCTAGAATGGCTCTGGTTGCAACAGAGCAACGCCCCAGATGGGCAGAGCATTGCCCCCTGGTGGGCATACTGGGTGGATCCCTGTCGGGCACATGTAGGAGTCTGTCTGACTGCCTCCCCGTTTCCAGCTTTGGAAAAATGCAAAACAACAACAACAACAACAAAAAAACCCCCTCAGGCTTGCCCAGTCAAGGCATATACAATAAGCTACTACTATGAGTCGATGCTTCCTGATCACCCCCACCCCACCTTTCTCTCTCTCTCTCTCTCCTCTCTTTAAAATAAATAAATTTTTTAAAAATCTTAAAAAAACAACAACCCTATACTCCTCGGAACAGAAATATATCAATCAAACAAACAAACAAACTAAACATAGTTTCTGGATTCTAGGGTTCTAGGTCTCTGGTAGACTTCCAAAGCAGGAAGAAAGATCAGGAAGTTGCTACTATATATCATCATGGGGCAGCAAAGAAGGATATCTGTTCTCATCACACATGTTCAGCATTGTACTGGGTGCCCTACCCAGAGTAATACCACCACCACCACCACCAAAAACACATGGTTGGGGGCGGGGAGAAAGTAAAGCTCCGATTAACTATGAAATAACATGATCATTTATGTAAAAATCCTTGAGAACATACAGAAAAAGCCTACTAAAACTTAATATAGTAATGAGTTTAGCAAGGTTATAGGTTACAAAATTAATGTGAAAGAAATCAATTGAATTTCTTTATAATGTCAGTGAGTACTTAGAAATTAGACTTTAAAAACAACATTTACAATAACAACACAAATATGGAATACTTAAGGACAAATTTCTACAAAAATTTGTAAGACCTGCACATTGAAAATTACAAAGACATTGATAATACATATTAAAGAAAATCTAAATGTGTATAACCTGTTCATGGATTGAAAAATTCAAAATTGTTGAAATGCCCACTTCCCCCATTTAATTTATAGATTCAATGCAATCCAAAAGGCTTTATTATTATTATTATTATTATTATTATTATTATTTTGTAGAAATTAATAAGCTTGTTCTAACATTTAAATGGAATTGCAAAGTTGATAAAAATACCCATATCAACTTTGAAGAAGAAGAATGAAAATTGAGAGATTTACACCATCTGACTTCAAGGCACAGACAACAGTGTGGTGGTAGCCCGAGAGAAAGGGGGAGGGGGAGAGAAAGGGGGAGGGGGAGGGGGAGGGAGAGGGAAATGGGGATGGGAGGGACTTGGCCCGGGGTGATGGCTGCACAAGGCAGTATGAAGAGAATGTTTTGACTTGTATATCTGAAAACTGTACAGTTTTACAAACCAGTGTTACTCCAATAAATTCAATTAGAAAAACAATTCTACAGCTCCCAATTTGCAGGCATTGGAATCATTATGGAATCAGCCTCAATTCTCAAAGTGTAATTTTCGTAAACAGTAGATTGTATGAATAAATGTCCCAGTCTGTGGACCGGGGGGGGGGGGCGGGGAGGGGAAGACAGGGTTACTAAAACAACAGTAATCAAGACAGTTTGAAGTTGGTCTAGATGTAGATATATAAACTTACTGAAATAGGATAGTTCAGAATTAGGCCCACACATGCATGGCCAATAGATTTTCAACAAAGATGTCATGACAATTCAATGGGGAAAGGACAATCTTTTCAATAAACGGTATTGGAAAAAATTGAATGCTCATATGTAAAACTGTAAACTTTACAGAAGATAATTTGACTTTGGGTGGTAGGCAAAAGAATAAGAAAAAAAATGTCAGCTTTGACCTTTACCTCACTATATACAAAAAAATAAAATAAAATTGAAATGGCTCATAGATCCAAGTATAAAAGCTACAACCACAAAACTTCTAGAAGAAAACACAGGAGAAGACCTTTGTGACCCTGCCTCTGGCAAAAATTCTCAAAAAGACATAAGTATGAACCCCAAAAGAACAAGTTGATAAACTGAACAATATTTTTGTCCTTCCAAAAATGATGTGAAGGAAATGAAAAGGTAGGATATTATGGGAATATAGAACAAGAAGTGTTCTTGTCATGACTATTCTGAAAAAGTAGAAGGGGCCCCCACCCATAACTTTGGTTCCAGTGTCAAAACTGATAATGCCACCCCCCATGCACACAGCTGAACAGGGTGTGAAAACATTTCCTATTTGCATGATTAAGGTCTTTGGGAGAGGACCCGGGCTCGGGTTCCTATGGCGTGTGAGGGGTGGGGTCGCGGGAGAACAGGTGGTCCGGGCTGGTGTGGTTGGAACCCCTGCTAGGTCTAAAGGAGGGGGCATCTGCTCCCTTTTATCCTCTTTCCTGGATGTGGCACACGGAGATAGGAGGGGTGAGGCTTCCTGGCTGGGGGCAGGGCAGCATCCTACCTGGAGGCGACTCGACTGTAGTCCCCACTCCAGATTTAGAAGCATGGGGTCTCTAAGGATTAGGAAGTTTTCCCAGAGAAGGTAATCCCTGAGATAATATGAGTATTAAGAAAGGACTATTTATTCATCCATTTGTTATCTATTTGTGTTTACCTATGAATATAATTGCCAAAAATTGAAAAAAAAATACAGAAAAGTATAAAACAGAAATTAAAATTTATTCATAACCTTACCCTTCAGAAATCATCTCAGCGTGTCAGTGCTATTCCTTCCTGTCCAGATTTGCCTGATAATTAGAATTATTAAATTATCAGACAATAACATGATTTTTTTTTCTGCTGTACTCTGCAGTAATTTCCCTTTTCCCCAGTGAAATCTTGATATACTTGTTACTTTCCAACTTTTCATAATGGAATGTTAACATTTCTATTCAGTTTTATTTAAATGTCTCTGGTGAGGCGATGCTTTTTGAACATGGCTGAACTGAAATTGCTATACTTTTAAGAAGTTTGCAAATATATATATTTTGTTGTTGTTGTCAGGGAAGTGTTATTTTTACCACGTTTATTTTCATTTTATTGTCAAGAAACTGCTGCAATTTAAACTTGACCTTCCCCTTTCAATGCCGCTAGTAGAGCTAAGAATTGCCAAAGGACCAAACAGCTCTCCCCTGCTCCACAAAGAATATGACATACATCGGGAGATCCACATTCTTCTACCACTTCATCTTGCAGGTGCTTAAAGAACTTGTCAAATTCAGAGGGACAATCACTGCCTTTCATGTTTAAAAAACTATCAAGGAGGGCTGTCGATGATGCTTCTAAAGATGGATAGAGTTGTCTTTATTTCTATAGCTCTCACCTCTTCAAATTCCTCACTGCTCTACCTCTAATTATCTTTCATCGCCACCACTCAGGGGAAAATAAGAAAAAGAATTCTCTGTCAAGTCTTACCTCTCACCTCTTCCTTTTATCCCATCTATTTCGCTGTATTCCGGTAGTGAACATCAACCCACATAGTCAACTATAAAATGAAATTAGCGCTGTCATAAGGCAAAGGCACTGGTCACGGCCTTGGGCTTTGCAACAAAGAACAAATGTGCAAGGACCTTGAAAGACCCTGGTCCTCCAGGTGGTCCTCAGTAAGCCCTGTTATGGCCTGTGGAGAGAAGGCTAACTTTGGATCACGAAAACATGTGGACGTGTTCCCTCTTCACTTACACAAGAGACATTTCTGTGAAATATAATACAAGCGTGTACATGGTGACAGTTATTTTTTTAGAGGGGAGAAATCCATTTTACTCTGCTTGGTGGAGTGTTTTCAGATATTTATCTAGAACACAAAGCATAAGACATTTACACTCTGGCCTTTTACAGAAAAACGTTTGCCAATCCCTGCCTCAGTTGTCCATGTTCACATAGATGGAACTGTTTGTACCAAAATTTATTAAACTTTGGTAGTTACTTTGGTACTAATTTAAAAGGAAATTATCAGTAGCTACTGACACATAAAATAACGAGGTTATAACCATTGTTGAATGTGTAGAATGGGAATACTCCAGGACGGGACAGTGAATCACACGGTGTATAAAAAAATAAGTGACTGGCTTTGAAAGAAAGCGTGTAGTCTGTTGTTTAACTTATTCTTAAGGCCTCATTAGTTCCTACACCAGAACTATATTTGAGAAAAATCAGCATAAATCCTATATACACAAATAAGTTTCAGCTTCAACTGATATCAAGTGAACTTGGCTTGGTGCTATGTGTGCAAAGCTATAAAGTCTAGTTTGCCTCTCAAGAAGCTTTATAATAATAATAGTAATAATACTGTTCATCAACATTTGTGGAGCTCTTACTATGTGTTGAACACCATTCTAAGCACTTGACCTGATTTATCTAATACAATTTCTTCCAGAAGCCTTAGGAAGTAAGTGCTATAGGCATCATGTCATTTTAAAGAGGAAATCTTCTGGCTTTGAGAAGGTCAGTAACTTGCCCAAGGCCGTGTAACTCTAGAGGTTGAGAGTCAGGATGCTACACCAGGCATTAGAACTGAAAGGCAGATACTTAGCCATGTTGTGAATCACCTCCCCATGGATCCCAGTCCTCTGCGGTAGGTCGTCTGATGAAGGATCCACTACAGAAAATGTCATGAAGAGGACAGGGTGACTGGAGCAGAGTCTGGAATGACAAGGTTTGGTGGTGGCAGTGGGAGGATACATATGAATCATCGCAAGTAATTCTCAGCTGCAGATGCTGACGATCTTGAGCCCTTTCTTAGAGATATTTCAAGTGTCCTACAATCAAGTGAAGACCAAAGGAAGTTCAAATTACTCTCCGTAGATAAGTAGAAAAAAAGATCATTCATTTCTGAATATTAATACAGATTACTGAGCTCTTTTGAAGACAGCATTGAAATATAAAATGTCAGACCCCGCAGCCCATGCTTCGTCTCCTCCTGACCCTGCTGCAAGGGACATCGAGCTCTTCTGTCACCCTAACCTCTGTGGCCTAGTGAAACACGTGAGCATGTTTCACTGTTCGAGTCAACAACCTTGTGCCCGGTTTCAACAACACGCCACAAGCTTTCCTTCAAAGCCAGTCACTTCTTTTTCTATACACCGTGTGATTCGCTGTCCCGTCCTGGAGTGTTCCCAGCCTACATTCATACAGTGGTTATAACCTCGTTATTTTATGTGTCAGTAGCTACTGATAATTTCCTTTTAAATCAGTACCAAAGGAACTACCAAGGTTTAAGAAAGAAGCCCAGTCCCTGAACAAATCTTGTTCAAGTTGGAGGATAAATCAAGAGCATAGAAACATCCACCTCCCACCTCACGCCTTCTGTACCAAGCCTGTGTTAGAGATGTCAAGCTGCAGATGCCGCCGCCTCCTGACCCTCTCTGAAATTCTTATCTGTACCTTCCATTTGAAATGCTGTGTTCCCGGTTCCTTGTTTTGTGTTCCCTCCATTATACCTCCTGACTGCTGGGTATGATGCCATGCTGTGGACCGGCCATATTGTTACCTACCCACCTGTCCAGTGATAAACACCAGGTTGCTCCAAGGCCCTATCACCACTAATAACATTGCAATGCACAAACTTAAAGACTTTGGGAGAATTTTTTAAATATTCCTAAATCCACTGGAGTGGAATTGCTGAATCTTTACACCAGTCTGTAGCACTGTCCCCCCGCCCCCAGCAATGCATGAAGTCCTCTAGATACCAATATAAACATACCAAACACTCGTACTCTGTTGTGTATGTATTAAACTTGGCATTTCCAGCCTACTCTTCGCATTGGCATCAGTGTCTAAAACTCCCAGTCAGATAGCTCGTCACTGCCTATAGGCTGCAGGCCCAGCTGCCCAGCGTGAAACTGGCTAGGCACCTCCAGCTCTGCATTCTCTGATGGACCCTTGAGCACTTAATTATGCGGTTATCATCGTGTTTAGGCCTCTGTGCTTCCTGCTGTGCAGAACGGAGACCCAGGACAAGGAATGAATGGCCTTCATGTCCAGAGGACCTTTGACAACGCCTGGCACAGGCTCCAGGCACAAGGTTGTTGACTCGAATAAGCAGAAAACAGAGGACAAAGAACCATCTGGGGAGGAAAGATGACTGTTTGGGGTAGATGGAATAGAATGATCAATTTAATTGGTAGCGAGACATTCCTGTGCATTTGTCCTTCAGACAATGTAGAACTCTGGGTTTAAAGCAAAAGAGAAAGTTTGGCCATGTACTCGCAGCTATAGCTTTTGAGTCATGGTAAGTGAATCAGTGAATTCCATGGGGAAGAAAGTTACACTGAAAAGACGTATGGAAAATAGGCTTATTTAGCAATCAGAGAAGGGTAGTCATCCGCCAAATTAGGCCCAGAGGACGAGGCTCAGTAAGAAAGGTTTAGCAGCAGGAAGGAAATCAGTGTGGTGTTCCCAAGGCCAGGAGAGGTTTGGATGACAGAAGAGCTCGATGTCCCTTGCAGCAGGGTCAGGAGGAGACGAAGCATGGGCTGCGGGGTCTGACATTTTATATTTCAATGCTGTCTTCAAAAGAGCTCAGTAATCTGTATTAATATTCAGAAATGAATGATCTTTTTTTCTACTTATCTACGGAGAGTAATTTGAACTTCCTTTGGTCTTAGCTTGATTGCAGGACACTTGAAATATCTCTAAGAAAGGGAAATTTAGAATGTGATATACTATTACAGGAAAAAATGGAATTTTACTAAAAGAAGCCAAGTTAAAGTATTTCACTTATAGATTACTCTGGACTGTGTAAGGCAGTATTTTTTTTTAACCTTTAGGTAATTCCTTTGGCTCATGATATCACAAAAATGTTCCTTTGAATGAGTTGGAGCTCTGTATTTTAAAGAAAAGGACAACCCTATATCTTTCTGCCACATACTATCATTGACATGATTTGTGTCAAAGAAATACACCCTTACCTGGAAATTTCACAAGAAACTAAAAGATATATGGACGTAAGTTCTATAAAGTTACATAATTTATCACTCTAGTCTTATTTATCATCTAGTATTTTCCTCATAAAGTTTCTGTTTTAATGGGCACCCTAAGATTTTTGTCAAAAAAATTTAAACAACTATCTCCACTAGTGTCACAGAACTTTGTGGAAAACACAGTTTTTTCAAAGATCTTAAATTTAGACTTCTTTTGAAACAGTCTACTTTATTAGCTTTTCTATTATATAAATATTGCATGGTGATTTTTCTAAGTATATCCATCTCCCCTCTATCAACCCAAAGCATAATATTTCAGAATTTTTTGGAGAGAAAAAAATGCCTAAAGTCATTTCCCATTATTTCTAAGTATAGAATTAGTGCAATAAAATTTGAAGAAGAAACTCTTCCTTTCACATAGCTTTTGTGCGCATTTATTTCCTTTGTACCTAAAATTTGTGTCTCCCTGTGTTCACACTGACTTATAAACCACCTTTTCCTGTCTATACTACTCGTCTGAGGCTCTGGGGGAAGACTTTTGAGTCCTGGGACCTCCTTTTCTGCAGCATTTTCAAGGTGAGAAGTTATATTAAGGTGATCTCACACGTAATTTGGGTTCTCTGGAATTTTATCAAGTATAGTTGCCCTTTCTTCGTCTCTCTAATGTCAAGAGTGGTACCTCTTTTAACTAGTACAATAATTGGTGCTCCTAATTATAACCCCAAGGTATCACATCGTCTTCTGAATCAAGAAAGTTACCAGTATGGTTTTGGTAGATATTTTATTTATACTAATCCTTTAAAAATTTGTAGCCCTACACAAAGGAGTTTTTATCAGCTTATTTGATCAACTAGACCAATTCTTGCTGTGGTATATGCTAGAATGATTTTCAACCTTTGTTTCTCACGCACTCATAAACTAATTACTAAAGAAAAAGGGGCTCTGACCTCTTCTCCTTTAGTAACTAATTTATTTGTGCCATGAGATGAAAATGGTTGTATTTAGTCAGGGGCACTGACCTTAGTAATTAGTGTGTGTTTGTGCCATGGAAAAAAAAGGTTGAAAAATCACTGTACAGAAAGACTGTCAACTTCTCCGTTTGTTAGATTGTTTCAGTTTTTTATGTCTTATATGTCAATCCTCTCTTAGGTTTTACTCTGGCTTTTTTCTAAGTCATGGTTCTGTTAAAATAAACCCTTAGCCAGCTCTGCCCCTGCGCCCGAGCACCTCCGTGCTGCTGAAGGAGAAAACACCGCCCTGCTGACGGGCTTATTAAATTTACAACCATCAGCCTCCGATGTGACCCCGGGGCTCCCGGCATCCCTGACCTATTTCTCTAGTCAGTTCGCTCTCCCACTCTCTACGACGATCATTTCTGCATCATCTCCTGTCTCCCTGGCCCTCCTCCTCTTCCTCAGCAGATGACCTCGCCTTTGGTTTTCCATCAGAATAGAACTTCCACATCCTCCCAGCACCAAGTCCACTGCCCCACAGACTTGGCCGGTAACGCACGAGAGGAACCCACTGGGTTTCTAAGCAAGACCAGTCCCTCTCCTCGTGCCTGGATTCCATCCCCTCAGGCCCCCCACGGGCTCTGTTCCGGCATCACCTGTTCCCCGCTCCTCCTGGATCCTTCCGCGCTCTAGCCCCCCACGCAGTAATTCCTCCCACCACTAGAACCACCCTTCCTTCACCACTCATCCTTCTCTAGCCCTTGCCCCTTTTTTCTGATTCCTCATATCTCTACTGCTTACTGAAGCTGCTTCTATTGTCACCTCTGATTCCTCCCCTCACTCTCTCCTGAGCCCACCACCGCTGACACTGCCCCTGGGGAGGCCAGAAACTGCTCTCCCGGCCGCCCAGTCCAAAGTGAGTTCCAGTCCTCATCTCCCTGGACCCCTCAGCAGCAATGGACACAGTTGCTCATTCATTTCTTGAAAGAGATTTAGCCTCAGTCTCCGGACCCCTACTCACTGCCTGCTCCTTCTCGTTTCCTCCTGGGCTTCTCAGAGGCCCTTCCAGGTTCTCCAGGCTGGGGCGCCCTGAGTTCTCATTCTTGGCCTTCTTTAATCTCAAGTTACCCTATGACCTTCAACACCAACTCTATACGGAAACGGCCCCGTTTCTATTTCTGCCATGGTGCTCTTTCCTAGCCGCACACCCATCTTGACAAGCCCTCTTAAGACATCTGCTAGGCACATGGAACTTGATTTGTGCAAATGAAGGCCCCTGCTTTCTCTCCATCCTCTCTCCCCACTCCCTCTTTTCCGGTCTTCTCCGCTTCAGAACGTGGCAACCAGTTCACCCAGTTGCTCAAGCCAAGAATGTAGGAGTCAGGCTCGGTTCCTCTCCAAGGCCTTGCAAGGCCCACGGAAGTAGTTTCCTAAGAGGCCTCACCGCTTCTCCTCTCCGTTCCTGGTCTCCGCTCCATGGAGCAGCCAGCATAGTCCTGCTAAATCGTGAATCAGCTCCTGTTTCCTGCTGAGAACCCTTCGTGGCTTCCTGTGGCATTTGGAACCAGCTCCACTGTCCTGATGGTGAGCTGGTCCCGCCTCTCTCCCTAATTCCAGCCGCCGCCGCCCTTCCCACTTTGCTCCAGCGCTCAGGCCTGCTTGCTTCTCCCCAGACGTGCCCCGTGGCTGCTGCCTCAGCACCTGTGCATTTGCTGTTCCCTCTTCTCACTCCTTCTCCCAAATATTTCATGATGATTTTTCATTACTTTCTTTTCCTTCACATTTTTTGTCTTCTGCTAAAATAAGTTACTTATTTAAGTCAGAGAGAGAGAGTCAGAGAGAGAGAGATAGGGACAGACAGGAATGGAGAGATGAGAAGCATCAATCATTAGATTTTCGTTGACACCTTAGTTGTTCATTGATTGCTTTCTCATATATGCCTTGACCGCGGGCCTTCAGCAGACCGAGTAACCCCGAGTTTGAGCCAGCGACCTTGGGTCCAAGCTGGTGAGCTTTGCTCAAACCAGATGAGCCCGCGCTCAAGCTGGCGACCTTGGGGTCTCGAACCTGGGTCCTCCGCATCCCAGTCCAACACTCCATCCACTGCGCCACAGCCTAGTCAGGCTGTATCTCCATGCTTTGAACAGGGCCTGAAACATAGCAGGCACTCAATAAATATTAAAAGACAAAAAAAAAAAATCAATAACATAAAGTATTTTCCAATTTTTCATTTCTAGTTCTGCCCTACTGTGCATGGGACACTGATCATGTTCTTTGATATAAAGCTCCATTCACAGTTCCAGTTAGAGCCTCTGTGACCTCTACATAATATCTCTAATCCCTGCCATTGTCATTCTCATTCCATGAGACCTGAGTGCTCTGTTTTTTTTGTTTGTTTGTTTGTATTTTTCTGAAGTTGGAAACGGGGAGGCAGTCAGACAGACTCCCGCATGCGCCCGACCGGGATCCACCTGGCATGCCCACCAGGGGGTGATGCTCTGCCCATCTAGGGCGTCGCTCTGCCACAATCAGAGCCATTCTAGCGCCTGAGGCAGAGGCCATAGAGCCATCCTCAGTGCCTGGGCCAACTTTGCTCCAGCGGAGCCTGGGCTGCAGGAGGGGAAGAGAGAGACAGAGAGGAAGGAGAGGGGGAGGGGTGGAGAAGCAGATGGGCGCTTCTCCTTTGTGCCCTGGCCGGGAATCGAACCTGGGACTCCTGCACACCAGGCCAATGCTCTACCACAGAGCCAACTGGCCAGGGCCCTGAGTGCTCTGTTTTAATGACAACAGGCCATCTTGTGTTCGTCTACAGCAGGGGTAGTCAACCTTTTTCTACCTACCGCCCACTTTTGTTTCTCTGTTAGTAGTAAAATTTTCTAATCACCCACCAGTTCCACAGTAATGGCTTATAAAGTAGGGAAGTAACTTTACTTTATAAAATTTATAAAGCAGAGTTACAGCAAGTTAAAGCATATAATAATAATTACTTACCAAGTACTTTATGTCGCATTTTCGCTAACTTTGGCAGAATAAATCTTTATAAAACAACTCACTATAGTTAAACAGATCTTTTTATTTATACTTTGGTTGCTCTGCTACCACCCGCCATGAAAGCTGGAATGCCCACTAGTAGGTGGTAGGGACCAGGTTGACTACCACTGGTCTACAGGGTTGCAAGTCATGCCACAGAACAATGTGATGTTTGCATCACCTACATGTTTGTTAATTTGTTACAGTGGATATTTGCAAACATATAAAATATTAAAGAGAATAGTATAATAAACCCAGTTTAATATCACTCAGCTTTAACATTTAATTCATGGCTCGTCTTGTTTCATGCATTACCACCTCTTAACTTCACAGAATATTGTGAAGCAAATATCAGGCATTATATTATTTCATCTGTAAAAATTTCATCTCTAAAATGTAGAATATCAGCATTAAAAATGGAAAACCCAGACCTGGCTGATGGCTCAGCAGATAGAGTGTTGGCCCGGTGTATGAACGTCCCGGGTTTGATTCCCAGTCATGGCACACAGGGGAAGCATCCGTCTGCTGCTACTCCTACCCCTTTCTCTTTTCTCCCTCTTCCCTCCCTATAGCCAGTGGCTTGATTGGTTTGAAAAAGGCCCTGGGTGCACATCAGCTTCAGGTGCTGAAAATAGCTCAGCACTCTGTTGGCCCCAGATGGGGATTCTGGATGCATCTCGGTTGGGGTGCATGTGGGAATCTGCGTCACTATCTTCACCTAAAAAAACAAAAAAACAAAAAAAGGAAAACCCTCATAACTGCAATGCCATTATCCTGCCTAAAAACTAGCGATAATTTTGTAGTATCAACACATATCTAGTCACTGTTCATCCTTTCCTCATTTTCTTATAACAGTATTTAATGATGTTTGCTTGAATCAGGTTCCAGGAAAGATCTATATTTTAAAATTGGTTGATCTGCCTTTTATGTCTCTTGCCACCCTTTACTGTTTTTGCTCAAGAAACCAGGCCATTTTTCTCTGCTTAACCTTCCTTCCTCGGTCTGGATTTTGCTGATTGCATCTCCCACGTGTTTGTTAAAATTGCCTATAAATTGGTAGTAGGGCTTTGATCAGATTCAGGCTGGAAGTAGATTTGATCAAAGCAGATTTTTGGCAAAACTACTTTATAGATAGTGTTTACTTTCAATAGCAAGTAATAATGTCTGAATTTCTCTCTTTTTTGTGATGTTGTCACTCACTGATATTAATTTGATCAGCAGTTATCAAACTTTTTATCTTACAAAGGTATTACACTCTTAAAAATTGAGGATCCTACAGAGCTTTTGTTGTGTGGATTTTCTCTATTGATACTTATTATATTAGATATTAAAACTGTGACAATGTTGCCCTGGCCGGTTGGCTCAGCGGTAGAGCGTCGGCCTGGCGTGCGGGGGACCCCGGTTCGATTCCCGGCCAGGGCACATAGGAGAAGCGCCCATTTGCTTCTCCACCCCCCCCCTCCTTCCTCTCTGTCTCTCTCTTCCCCTCCCGCAGCCAAGGCTCCATTGGAGCAAAGATGGCCCGGGAGCTGGGGATGGCTCCTTGGCCTCTGCCCCAGGCACTAGAGTGGCTGTGGTCGCGGCAGAGAGACACCCCGGAGGGGCAGAGCTTTGCCCTCTGGTGGGCAGAGCGTCGCCCCTGGTGGGCGTGCCAGGTGGATCCCGGTCGGGCACATGCGGGAGTCTGTCTGACTGTCTCTCCCCGTTTCCAGCTTCAGAAAAATACACAAAACAAAACAAAACAAAACTGTGACAATGTTAAAATATTTATGTGTTCAAAATAACAATGACAAACTTTTACATGTTGACATAAATAACATGTTTTATGGGAAATAACTACTTTTTAAATAAAAAATTCATAAGAAGGGAAGTACTGTTTTACATTATCAAAAATCTTTTTGATGTCTGTTTTAATAGACCATAAGATAACAGGCTTCTTCTTTCTGCTGCTGTATGTATTCAATCTGTTGCTTTAGCTGAAGTGCATCAAGAAATCCAATATCATGTCTAGTAGGAGTTGTAAGGATTATTTTAATACCCTTTTCAGATTGTTGTAGATAATCTTACTTGATACTATATCAAAACTGGACATGTGGTAGTTTCTTAAATGTTAGTTGCTGTGTGAAATCTGAAACTATGTCAATGAACTTTTTCTATTCTGCTACATTAAATTCCACTGGATTATTTTGCTGTTGTAATAGATCACTGCATGATTTTGTGATATTATTTGGAAAATATTGAGTCACTGATATATGTAGATCTTTCAAATGTACACAATTTCATTATTCAACATCAAAAAACACATTAATAATAATTTGTTATTTATTTTTTTGAGAGAGAGACAGGCAGACAGACAGAACAGGGACAGATAGGAAGGGAGAGAAATGAGAAGCATCAATTCTTCATTGAGGCACCTTAGTTGTTCATTAATTGCTTTCTCATATGTGCCTTCACCAGGAGCTCCAGACAAGCCAGTGACCCCTTGCTTAAGCTAGTGACCTTGGGCTCAAGCCAGCAACCTTGGGCTTCAAGCCAGCAACCTTTGGGCTCAAGCCAGCGACCACAGGATGATGTCCATGATTCCACGCCCAGGCCAGCGACCACCCACTCAAACTGGTAAGCCCATGCTCAAGCTGGCAACCTCAGGGTTTCCAACCTGGGTCCTCAGTATCCTAGGTTGACACTCTATCCAACATGCCACCACCTAGTCAGGTAATATATGTTATTTTTTTAAAAGCCTATAAGAATTAGGAAACTGTCAAGTTCGTGGTGGCAAGTTCAAATTTTCCAAAATTCTGATTTTTATTTGAAAACCTTAATTTTAAACACAACAAATATTATCAGTGGTTTACTTGAAGTTTCAGGTTTACTTCATTTATTTTCAAGAAGATACCTGCGAAATACAAAAACCAGAATAACCATAATTTTTGCCAGTAGTTCCTTAAGGGAAAAATTGTGTCCCGTGAAAAGTGGCTCATTTAGCTGACAACTCAATCACCACTGTTTTCAAGGAGAGGGTCATCAGAGGTCAGTGTTCAGCATAAGGACTTTATACATATTCCCATTTTATCATACAGAATTTTTTTAAAGCACTCAAACAAGATTTAATGAAATTGCCTGACCTGTGGTGGCATAGTGGATAAAGCGTCAACCTGGAAATGCTGAGGTCGCTGGTTCGAAACCCTAGGCTTGCCTGGTTAAGGCACATATGGGAGTTGATGCTTCCAGCTCCTCCCCCCTTCTCTCTCTCTCTGTCTCTCCTCTCTCTCTCTGTCTCTCCCTCTCCTTTCTAAAATGAATAAATAAAAAAAATTTAATGAAATTAATCATTTTTACTGCTTCATTGGGACACTCTTAGGTAATAATGGCCTGCTTTTTTCCTTGCAGCATGTGGTGGTAGACAATGGAATGACTACTAATGGTGCAGCTGGGGCCACTGCCTTGCTTGGTGCTGAACCACCAGCAGTTTGGCCCACCACTGATTTTGTACCATCAGTGTGAATGTTAACACAATGAAAAAGGCCAATAACATCTTAGTATTGCCATGAAAATAGTATTGGACTTGCAGTACCCATAAAAGAGTCTCAGGGAATCTTACTTTGAGATCTATCTACTGGTAGATCCATTGCTGACTTAGAAGTTGTTAGTGATATTCTGATTTCTTAGCTGGGATGCTTCTATAAAGAAATGTCTACTCATCAATGATTTTGTTTCCTGAGGATTGAACTATATAGGAAAAGCAGAAAGAGTACTTGATTCATTCCCTTTACGTACCATTAAAAAAAAAATAAGTCGAGCCCTGGCTGGTTGGCTCAGCGGTAGAGCATCGGCCCGGGTGTGGAAGTCCCTGGTTCGATTCCCAGTCAGGGCACACAGGAGAAGCACCCTTCTGCTTCTTCATCCTTCCCTGTCTCCTTTCTCTCTATCTCTCTCTTCCCCTCCTGCAACCAAGGCTCCATTGGAGCAAAGTTGGCCCAGGTGCTGAGGATGGCTCCATGACCTCTACTTCAGGTGCTAGAATGGCTCCGATTGCAGTGGAGCAACGTCCCAAAGGGGCTGAGCATCACCCCTGGTGGGCATGCCGGTGGATCCCGGTCAGGCGCATGAGGGAGTCTGTCTGCCTCCCCCCTGCTTCTCACTTTGGAAAAATACAAAATAAAATAAAAAAAATAAAGTGGTTCCCCAACATTCTGTAAAGCTCACCAATTAGGGTTTTATTAAAATATCATAGCACTTATGTGTTTAAACATATTTGATCAATTCATTAAATTATGATCCTTATTAATAATGATTAAATTATTCTATTTTTGTCTGGTGGGAGCTTGTTCCGATCAGGTCATGAGTTTTTTTGGAATGTCTAGCAGTCTTTGAAAGATACCTTGCCTTCTTGTAGGACAAAATTTTTTTGACTAATTGCATTTCCTTCATCACATCTAGAATCAGGCGTTTCTTTATGGGACTATGTAGGGGAAAATAATATCAGAGAACACAATTTGGGTGCTAGAGGTCTTAATACTTTTGGGTCATTTATTGATTTCTTGTTTTTAAATCTTTTTGTAGACACAGCTAAGAAAATGTGTGTGTGTGTTATTTTAAAGATAAAATACATAATAAAGTTCATATTGACATTTCAAACTAAAGTTTAGGACAACAGAGTTTTGTTTTTAAATCTCATTGATTTTACAACTTGATCTCCTTGCAATTCTGCCAAAATTTTATATCTCAATGAAACCAATTCATTTGATTTATACCACACTATTCACATAATCTCTGCATAATCATTCAAATATGAAAAACAACAGTCTCGTTACTGAAAACAGTTTTCTATTTGTTCCTGTGGTTGTGTGCAGTCACCCCTCTTCCTCCTTAAGTAGAGAGTAACACACTCGAAGTACTTTTCCCATCTCGCTTTTTTTTTTTTTCCTTCAGGTAGCGGTATATCCTGGAGATCACTCCATGCCAGTGTGTAGAGATAGTCTTCATTTCTTTTAACAGTAGCCAAATATGCCATTGTAATTGATTAGTCATAGCATATTCCATCAGTCCCTTATTAATGGATATTTGGGCTGGTTACAATATGTAGGTATTACAAAGAATGCTCTAATGAATATCCTTTTGAATATCCTTCTGCATACTTAAATTAAAAAAAAAAACTTGGCCAGATGTATCTTTGGAATAAATTCCCAGAAGTTAAATCAAAGGGCAACTGGAGATTAAACTTGCTGGATCTTGTCAAATCCCCTCCACCAGGGTTGTGCTGGTTATTCAGTAATTCGTGTTCTCATCTCTCCACCCCTCAGTTTCTCCTCCACTTTAAGGTGCTGGCGCTGGGACTCAGCGCATCACATTTCTGCTTTACCAGCTGTCTCCCTGGTGAGTTTTGGCCCAAACGAGCTGGAGGTTGACTGCAACACAGGATAAAGAAGGAGGTGCTTGCTGCTTGCTGCTTCGTTCCTTCTTCCTGTCAGGATCACCGTGCAACAGGTTTTTTCCAGTAAGGGTAAATTACAGTTTCTAATTTTCTACTCTCCTAGAACCCTCTTGCTGAGGTAACAACCCCAGCTGGTCAGCCACCCCCCTCAGAAAGCTATGTTCTGAGGCGTCTCCTTAGAACTCCTGAGAAACCTCGACCCCTTCCTCAGAGGCCTGATCCCAACATCCCGGCGTCCTTTTCTCCTAACCGAACAGACAGAAACGGCTTGCCTCTGTCAGAAGGCAAGGCTCTTCTTCCAAGTTTCTCTATCCTAGTAATCCCAGCCTCTCTCCCTTTACTTCCTTTACGGAAGCTGATAGCTACTTCCTAACGGTACCACATCTGGAATGCTGCGAGTGGGGGTAGGGATTTACCCCCTATTTGTCTTTTCAACTATTCAGCACCAGGTTCACAATTCTCTTCATTTTTTTGACTGACTCTCAGCAACACAGAGTTAGTATCACTTTGCATTTTTACTCTCAGTCTATGAGAATGTATGATGCTCGACGTCCTCACTGCCAATAGTTTGTCGCTCAACTTCTGGAGGTTTGCTAATCTGATAGGAAAAAAATGGTCTCTCGGTATAGTCTGAATGTGCATTTCTTTATTTTGAGGAATGTAGGGAATGTTTTAAATTTAACACTCATTTGCATTTTTACTGGGAATGTTGGCCCATTTTTCTATAGAGTTTTTGCCTGTTTCCTTCTCTATTATATATTTAGATTTTTTTTTTTGGTTGTTTTTTTTTTTGGTATTAGCCCTACCAACCCTTGATTGTCATATAAATTCTAAAATGTTCCCACAGGGTGTCATTTACTTTTTTTCCTGTGCTAAAGGCAGTTAGTTTTGTAATTTTTATTTTATTTTTTTGCCACATAAAGGTTTTTTATATTTATGTGATCAAAGGGATCAGATCATTTTTCCTATTGCTTCTGGAAATTGAATCAAACTTAAGACTGTCTTCCTTACTCACAGGTTTACAGAGAAATAGGTGTGTGTTTTCTTTTTATATGCATATTGTTTCACCTAAATCTTTAAATTGCTAATTCCTTTGGGATTTAGCCTAGTATACAGTATAAAGAGTGTATCATTTACATTGTGGGGGGGCAGGTCCTGAAGACCTCTTGTCCTTGCCCCTGACCAGCAAGTCCTCTGAGGCCAGGACACACTGAGGGGGAGCATGGTCCGAGACCATGGCCATGGTCCAAGTTGCCCGTGTCTGGGCTCACTCAGGCAGTCAGCTGAACAGCCCCAATAAAGAGCCTAACATTTATTTGCCTTTGCTAAAACTGATAAGTTTTAAAGATTTATTTAAAACATTTATTATTCCTGGGTTTGTCAACCACACTTCTAGGAACAGGGCTTTGTTGGTCTAAGGATCTGATGCTCCACTCAGGTCTTGTGTTGACATTCCATGGATGTCATATCCATACATATATCATAAGTGACCTCAACAGAGATAGTTTCAAAACTGTGATGCACTCCACTTGCCTCTCTTCAAAGATCGAGAAGATCGGGCTTTCCTAAGAGCTCTAATTGCGCGCAGGTTTCTTATCAGTTAAGGGTTCAAGAGTTAGAAATATTTCAATAGCAAATTTAAACCAAATAAGAAGGAGCAAAAAAATTTAACAAACACATAAATTTACCTTAACTCAAAAGAAACAACTTTCATCCTATCAAGAGCCCAAGAGATCTCAGGAATAATTTGTGCTACAACCTGAATGGAAATAAACTGTTAGATGAGAACAACTAATATTTATTATTCAACTTGGACACTTGGTCATAAATTGAGTGATTTTATGGTTATGGTAATGCAAATAACTTACATTTGTCTGAAATAGCTTTTGTCAATATTACTTTACTTGTAATAAGGTTATATAATCTGACTTTTAGGTATTAAGTTAATTTTAATGATTTAAATTTTTTTAATGCTACTCCTAAGAGCTGCTTATTGTTTGTTATTTAACAAAATACTCCACTTACCTTTTTTTTTCCCCATTAGGAAACACTGCACTAATCCTTATCTCCATTCTGTGAGTGCATTTTAAAATATAGAATGTTTAAGGGTTACCAGAGTTAAAAGGATAACAATTTCTTTAAAAAATGCATCTCCTTTTATTTTCTATCACTACTAGACTCTTTCTTGACTCTCTTTCTTTTAGCGACCTCCAGGTCTCCAACTTTTTGCACAATTTTTTTTTTAACTTCTCCTCCTTAAAGAAAGGCCTGTTAGAATAGCAATGAATAATCTATTGGCATCCTGCTGCTGCTCCATACTGTTCCCAGTTTCTCCTTCTTTCATATGCCAGTTGTCACACACAGTATAATGTATACAGCTCAGACGTATTAACAGATGCCCCCACTCAACCTGCCCCCCAATTAAATTGCCAACCCAACGCCTCACGCCCGGTCACCGGGGAACAGACTGCCTGTTCCATCACTCAAGTCCATTATTCTCATTTCTCCCAGTGGCATATGTTCCTTGGAGATGCTGTTTCACCTCGCGGTTTAAACAGAAGCAAAGCAGGGTCTGCATTTTAAGATGAATACGATATTTCTTTGACTTTTACAAGGCTAGGCACCCTGGAGACTGATGTTTAATAGATGCTAATGGAATTTAATTTTAATACACCCTACGTGTGAACATTTATCTTTGAAACAAAATGGTGTGAGACCTGACGTGACACCAAGAAAATTCCCGAACAAATGATCTTTCACTCCACTCCATCTTCTTAAATCAAGTTGCAGAGTCTGAGCAAAGTATAAAAACTGTTTTTTTGGGTTTTTTTTTTACATTTAGAATTTAAAACCTGAATATCATTATCGTTAATTTATTACACTGAAAGTAGCAACAGGCATTTCCCCAGAGTTATTACCATTACAAAATAGTTCCAAAGTGGTGTCTGAAAAGAATCTTTCTCCACAACTCATTTTCCCATTAATTTTCATTAGGTAAGAAGTCCCCTCTGGAAAAAAAAAAAATCTGGTCCCAAACATATTAAAAAATAATCAGCAGGATAAATGTTTTGCAAATTTTTATAAAAAGAAACAACTTTAATAAAGCAATGCCACTCGAAAATAATCTTCTAGGTACTTGACAATGTGTACTGAGTAAATTAATTTGTGTCTACGAGTATAATAGCAACTTGTTTTTTTTATAAAGTACACTTTTGTCTCGATGTAAAATATAGTCTAATTATAAGTTTTGCCTAGTGTTATGGTTTGTGGAATTTGGATAATTAATTAGAGATAGATGAAAACATCACCTTTGTAATCTTCCTAATTCATGAACTAACATATAAAGCGAGCAGTTTGTTCTCTATGTATTTAAAATGCTGAGATTTCTCCAGTTCCAATTAATGGAGAAAAACTCTGTTTGCTTCAGTGCCTGGCATTCAAGTGCCTACTTAATAAACATGTGATGAGTAAATGCATGCCTCTGACAGCAGCCGGGCACTTACAGCAACAGTGAGGTAATGCAGAGCGTTGCGAAAAACACGGGAGAAAGCTGGTCTGGGTTCCCATGCCGGTTCTGTCACGAATTGACTGTGTGACCTTAGGTGAATCACTTGAACTTTCTGAGCCTTGACTTCTTCCACACGAGGCAATGCTGGAGATGATCTCCAATGGTCCTCTAGTTCTAAAACACTAGTTCTAAATCTTAAAATTAGCCAACTGTTCTTGCCAGTTTTACGTTGGACTTTAGCCATGGATAGTGACACACTCAGGCTACAAAAGTTCAGCATTTGAGATTGAATGTGGTAGCCCCTAGAACGAAATCCATTTTGTGAAGGCAAGCGGCACAGAGATGGAAGCCTGAGGGTCTGAACACGTGTAGGAGACAGAGAAGGCAAAGGGCTATCTGGGAAAGTATCCTTACTGTCCACACTCGTGGGCTCCCGACAGCAGGCTTTCTCTGGATGTTGCGGTGACCAGGTTTTATTTATGACTGATTAACACCTGATGAATTTATAAAAGGCTTCGGAGAGAGCACCAGGATGCTTTATTTCCCGGCTGGATAGTGACACTGCACATAAATAAAAGAGAACCAGTGCTTCCTGTTGGAGAGACACTTGCACATGGCAGGTTAGTTTTCTTCTCTGCCTTGATTTACTGTATGACCTTGGGCAAGTCATTCATCTTCTCCCAAACCAGTTCGCCTAATTATAAAATGGAAATACAAATGCTTGCTGCCTTCCCTGAGGATTAATGAGACAAGGTGACTGTCTAAGCTCCAGAGGGCAAAAGCCTGTATAGAAGCAAGTGAAGAACTGCCAAGTAGCTTCGTCGGGCTTTTCCCACAACCTGGGAGAGAAAATAACACAATAATAAAACCTGGAGTTTTAAGTTTCCTAGTTAAATAAATAAATAAATAAATAAATGGGTCCCTTCTTAAAACCAGGCCACTTGCTCTGGCATGCTCCACAGCAAGCACTGGAGACTGGGCCTTCGGTAGCTGCCAACAAGCAGTGCATTTATTTCTCCAGAGTTCTAACCTTTGCTCCACCGTGAACAGTGACATCTTGGGGGGCAAATTAGTGTTTTGGTGCCTCAATTTCTTATTCTGTAAGATACTGGGTAATAATACTACAGAGAGAGAGAGAGAGAGAGAGAGAGAGAGAGAGAGATGTATGGACGTCTAACATATAGTAAATTCCAAATAAATAATCTGCTATGACTTTTGTTTTCAGCAGCATATTTCAAACTGCAGGATTATTTTCCTCCTAAAAATAAAAGGTTCCTATGAAAGAGCGATCGGGTATAAAGGTCAACGTGATGTAAGTATTCGTATTTAAAAAGGTGTCTAGGGGGCGGGGGGACTAATGTAATGCCTTGAAGCTCGCTTCCCGTGGGCTGAATAGTTTCGGGGTACCTGGACAACGCCTTTTCAAATTCCCCCCTACGATCGCGAGGGGGCGCTGTGAGTCTGCTTTGGCCAGAGAGAGGCTGCGAGCTGCGCTGAGCGGAGAGGGCTGGGTGCCTCCAGCCACCTGGCGCCGGGGAGAAACACCTATAGGACTGGCGATCCCGCCTCCGGTTCCCCAAGGGGTGTCCTGGGCGACTAGGGAAGGGAAGAGTAGGGAGGGTACGCGTTGTCCTACAGCTCTTTGCCCTCGTCCCCCTCCCTTCCCGTCCCGGTTCCTTCGCCAGCTGTTCTTAATTTGGGATCCTCGGGTCCTGGGGCTTGGGAACCCAGGCAGCCCCGCCCCCCTCCCGGCCGCCGGAACTGTAGGGAATATTTTTGGCGCGCCTATATCTGGTGGTGTCCTGGGCAAAAGAACAAGAGCTGTTGTCTGTTCTTGAAGGGGTCTGAGTCCCCAAAGGGGTTAGGCTACTCTGATTTAAGGAAAGAGGGACTCCCACAGCCGAAGGCCAAATGCGCAGGTCTGGAAAAGACTGAAATCATCATCTGTCCACCTTCAAGCTCAGGGCTGGCTGGCTGCTGGCTCGCCCCCCACGCGGGCTCCTTCAGGAAAAGTCCAGTTCAGGTCCTGCAATAGCTCAGTTGCGAATCTGAACTGCCCTTCCGCGAAACGGGAGGAGTCACTGAACCTGCCCAACCGTTACCTGCACCGACATTCTCTCAGCCTCAAGAAGAAGCGGTCAGATACTCAGGGAAATTTAAGCGAGGTTCTTACTGAGTCTGTTCCACCTGCCGCTTCTGTCCCCACCCCCGGGCGCTTGCTCAGATACTGGACACGAGGGGAAAACTCGGTTGATTTTGTTATTCCCTAGAGAGAAAGTGCCGCGGGCGGAGATGTCCGCGCGCCCCCTGTAGCGCGAGCTGGGTGGTGAGGTAGCCACGTCCACGCGCCCTAGGGGCAGGAGGAGAGAGATCTGCTCCCCAGACTCAACGACTAAACGCTTCGAAGTGTCCCTGGGGACAGTCACCGGAGCGCTCGGGCAGGATCCAGGGTGGGGGGACCGGAGAGACAGCACAGCGGAGACGAGGGTAAGAAGACCGGGCAGGAAGTATGGTGGGGAGCCGTGCGGAATGCCAACCGAGGGGCAAGTACAGCCCATTCCAAACTTTCGCAGATCCCGGGGCCTAGGCGGGGAGAGCCAGGAGGAAACATCAGTCCCTCCCGCCGTCCTGTGTGCCCAGCAGCAGCGAGGAGGGGCCGCACGCAGCGCCGGCTGGACGCGGGCGGTCTCCGCGTCGCGCCCACCCGCGGGGCAAAGCGCCGTGACTCCGGGCACTGAGCGGCGGTCCGCGGAAGCAGGCAGACCTCGGGGCTCCGGCCTGCGGGCTCCGAGCAAGAGGGAACCACCGCGGACTGGGAAAGGAGAAGGGAACTTCACAGCGTCGTCCAGCCAGGTGAGGCAGGCAGGACTTGCCCTTGGGCAGCCCGCGGGCGCGCAGGCTGGAGTCAGAGAGGCTCGGGGAGAAGTGAGCGCAGAGATTTCCACGGGCTAGAGAATCGGATTAAAAAGAAACATGAAAAGCAATCCAAGCAGCCTCTAGAGCCCGGGAGTTTAGAAGACACCCGCTCCTCCCTGGGAGGACAACAGTGACACGTCCTCGGGAAGACCAGGCGCTCCGGGACCGCCGCGGGTCTGCGCGGAGGAGCCTCCTACCCAGCGCGGGTCGTGCGTTCAGACGCCCACGGCGGCGGCCAGAAACCCAGATGCGCTGCGCAGCCCCGGGACGGCGGCCCGGGCAGGGGAAAGTCCGGGGCTGCGCCGCGCGCCGCTGACCCCGCGCGGGTTGGAGGGGTGTGCCCGGCCCCGCCCGCCTCCGCCCCCTCCCGCGTCCGCCGCGCGCCCCTCCCCGCGGCGGCGGTGGCGGCGGCGGCGCATCCAGGGGCGGCGCGGAGCGGCTCGCCCAGCCGCCAGTGCCTGCGAGCTCCCGGCTGCTCGGGGAATCCACTTCGCCGCTTTGACGCTTCTCCGTCCTCAGGATTATTCTGACGGCTTTCCTGTTTCTGGCAAAATCCTTCCTTTTAAAAGGAAAACTTTACTGCCATTTCCCTTTCCCGGGTTGGAGGAGAGGATTAAAAGTTCCCAGAACTGGTGCCGTCCGTACCGCCCGGGCTCCGGGACGGTGTTCGCGGGAGGGTGCTCGTCCCACCATGTGCACCAACATAGTTTACGAGTGGCTGAAAGCGCTGCAGCTGCCGCAGTACGCGGAGTCCTTCGTGGATAACGGCTACGATGACCTGGAGGTGTGCAAGCAGATCGGGGACCCGGACCTGGACGCCATCGGGGTGCTGGCGCCCGCGCACCGCCGCCGCGTCCTGGAGGCCGTCCGCCGGCTGCGGGAGCAGGACGCCGCCGCCGCCGGCCTCTACTTCACGCTGGAGCCGCAGCCGCCGCCCGCGCCACCCGCGCGGCCCGCGCTCTCCCTCTCCACCGGCCGCCGGAGGGAGCCGTGCGGCGGCCCGGGCCAGAGCGCCCGCGGGGACCCCCGCAGCCAGGCGACCGCCCCCCAGAGCAGGGAGCTGGTGAGCTACCCCAAGCTGAAGCTGAAGATCATGATCAGGGATAAGCTCGTCCGCGACAGCATCCACCTGAGCAAGCCCCCGTACTCCCGCAAGGTAAGGGGCCGCCGCCGGGGTGGCGCGCTGGGCGCGCGGTGGGAGGGGACTCGGCCCGGCCGCTCGGCCCGGGCTGGGCAGCCCGTCCCAGGTGACTGTGGGGAGCCTAGGAAGCGGTGGGTGTTTGGGCTTCTCTTCTATGCTCGTTCTTTATTCCTTCCTTCCTGGTGTCACTAGCGGTTGGTAAGACAAGAACTGGGTCCAGATGTGAATAGTAAACTGTGACCAAGTCTCTCTGTGTGGTCTGCGGGGCTCACCTGTCAGGGACTCGGCTGCGGGCGCTTCTCCGGCGGCAGCAAAGGGCAATTCCTGATGCCCTCGGTGGCGGAGCTCGGGTCTGACGGGACCAGGAGAAGGGGTAATATCCACGTTATCTCCACCCTCCCTTTTCTCGTTCTTTTCCTCACCCTTTCTGAGGAGCTCCCAAGGCAAATTGACGAACTCTTTCTCTTTAAAGAGTGGGAGATCACGCTCTGTTGTTCTCAGTTCTGTAAAGTCAAGTCCCAGCCCTGCTGCACATGTGAAAAGTGAACCAGTAACTGCAACATTGTGACGGGAAAGTGAACGGAACACAGGGACAGTCCATTTGAGATAAGTTCCTTCAACTGAAGCGTAGGGGGTCATAGGCGCTGAAGGCTCCAGACAGGATGGGCCCACTGAGCGTGTGCTGCCAGGGTCTTCTTGGCTGAGTCCCCTGTTTGGTTTAGTATTGATCCTGAAGAGGTGAGGTAGGTACAGCTGTGACTTGTCGAAAGTGTGAGTGGTTTTGCATTTGTCAGAGGAGGTCACAGCACCAGGAAGTGAGGGATTCCCTGGGCAGGGAGCCTCAGGGAAGGAGCCAGAAGTTACAGCAGCTGCTCCGTGAGAAAGGCTGAAAGATGGACGTGGGTGTTGAATAATGAAGTCACAGAAAGTCTTCTTTCACACAAGAGTTCTGCTCCAGCGGAATCTGTTCCTGTGGGTTTCTCCAGCCCTCTAGGCACGGGGGCCTGACTGGAGAGGGAGGGAGAGGAGGAAGCACAGGGGACCCTCCGGGAGTGACCCCGGAAAAGGGCAGCTCAGCTGGAAAATCAAGGCGTAGAGAAGCCCTGGGGGAAACGATGGTAACCATGGAGATGATGCTACAGCTGGAGGGGATCTTCAACAGCCCCCCTTCAAGGGAAAGGCTGGTTATCCAAACATGGGCGTGTCTTGGCCTCATGCTGTATAGTAATGTCTGCGTTTAAGGAATTTCAAGCAAAAACTCTGTAAAAAGATAATAGTATCTAGGGTGGACTGGAATAAAGGGTTTAATACTATCCATATGTTATTTTGCAAGACAGATAGGCAGTTCAGATAACCTGCTTGAGTGCATTAGTTTTTTTTTTTTTTTTTAAAAAACTGTACAAAGAGGACAGGTTTGGAGGACAGGTCGCCTCAGATTAAACACATGTTCCAGTTACTCTGTGTTACTGATGTCTGTCCAAAACGGGAATGGAGAGGAGAGCATAACTTTGCCAGACTGATCAAGTTAGAGTTCTAAGTGTGGATAGAGGGACTGGACCTTCAGTGTAACAGCTCATTTCTGGAGTCAGCAGGGCCAAGGAGTTCCAGGGCAGGATTTGTGACTTATATCTCAGGATGTGAGGTAGACTTAAGAGAATCTGAGTAGCGGGCACATGGTAAGTTCAAGTGCTGGCCAGAAGGGGAGGCAGAGAGCAAGGGCTGCCATTAGGGCTTGCTTATCTTCCAGGCAGAAAGCTGTGTATTGGGGCGGAGAAGGCAGAGGACCTCGTGAGGGGTGAGGGCCTGGCTGGAGCTGAGAGCGGGGGACTGGAGGTCACTCATTGAGGTTCTTTATTCAATTTTTTTTTTTTTTTTTCAGAGAGGAGAGAGAGAGAGAGAGAAGGGGGAGGAGCAGGAAGTATGTGCCTTGACCAGGCAAGCCCAGGGTTTTGAACCGGTGACCTCAGGTCACTTTATCCCACTGCACCACCACAGGTCAGGCTCACTGAGGTTCTGATACTTAACAAGACAAGCCTAGATATCAAACTTAGAAGCTGAGGAAGATTCCCTAGTGGGAGGCTGTCTTCAATGTCTGAGCATAGGCTTTGGGCTGTGGACTCCTGCCTAGATCAGTGATATGTTAATGCATTTGAGCGAGCACAGTTTATAGGAGAAAATTTCACCTTGCATGTTGATACCATTTACTTTCCACGTAAGTAATTGTTTCAGTCAACTTCTATATAAGTCCCATAATAATAACGCCTGATAATAAAGATAGGCCCCCATTCACTTTCTGTACAAATTTAATGGGGACCAAAAAAAATGGAGCTGACAAATTTGATCATAAAAAAATTATTATGTCATGTTCACATATTCGTTCCATGGAAAACAAACACTGAAATTGTAACTAAAATATGCTTAGTGTATCCCATACTGAGCATACACGTGTGTGGCAGTCAGATCATACTGGCCATTCCGAGTGTGCTCTATGGGTGTTTTTTCTTAATTTGTGCATTTTCAATTACTTCAGAAGTTGTTCTCTGATGCAGCTTACATATTTGCACACAGCGCTAGGGTTCTTTAAAATGTGATCTGTGTTATAATTGCTCCAGATTCCTTGGCTCTGTCATTGTCAGAATGTGCAGTATTTATTCTATGCATTTGGAATTCTGCTCATTAGAGTGGCCTTAATTTTCCTGTATTCCCTTTATAGTCATGTGGATTGTCAATCCCTGTGATGTGTGTGTGTGTGTGTGTACTCTGATGAGAATATTATATGGCTTGAATGTGGACTACACGAAGGGTGATCAAGGCAGGGATAGTGAATCTTGCAGAGGGAAGAAAGTTGAGAGATTTTTCCCAAGAGTTCCTGGGAGGACTGGAGGATTTAGGGTTTGCTACAGTAACACTTAATGTTCCTGGGTACTGTGCTATAGTGTTGTGTTATTAAATCTTATCTCAATTGCCATTCTTCCCTCTAAAGAGAGTTAAAAGGTAAATTAAAAGCAAGTTTCTCGGGTGACCGGAGGTGGCGCAGTGGATAAAGCGTCGACCTGGAACGCTGAGGTTGCCGGTTCAAAACCCTGCACTTTCTGGTCAAGGCACATGTGGGAGTTGAAGCTTCCTGCTCCTTCTCTCTCTCTCTCTCTCCCCCCTCTCTAAAATGAATAAATAAATAAATAAATAAATAAATAAAAAGTAAGTTTCTCTTTGCTTTACAAAGAAGGGCTGTAGCTTGGAGCGAGCACCTGGGCTCCAGTCCCTCTCCTGCCTCGCATTTAGCTTCTTTCACTGCTGTGACTTCTACCTTAGTGAGATGAGGATCAAGTGGTTTCGCAAGGTAGGGCTTACGTCAAGTGTTCATACATCATTGCATTACCAGGCTGCTCTCTGCCGAAGCCTTCTGCCCTGCTCCAGGTTGCTGTGGCTGGCTGGTTGCAGAAGCGCTGCCTTCAAGAAACTTGGAGTCTGGCAGGGAAGACATAAAGTGAATGAAGGATTATGATTCTGTGTTATGATTGCTTTGATGGAGAGCACATGCTACCATGGACAGGTGCATCCAGCCTAGTTTGCAGGGAGGTGAGGTCAGGGCAGGCTTTCCAGAACTGGTATTTAATCTGAGAACAGAAGGTTGGGAGGGTTTAGCCTGAATGAGAGTAGGGTCCTAGGGGGCTGTGTGTTCTAGGCAGAGGAGACAGTGTGTGTGCAAAGGCCAGAAAGGGAGGAAGTCTGGTGTACAACAGGAATTTAAGGGAACTTAGCTTGTCTGGAGCACAGAGTGCTGGGAGGAAGTGGCAGAAGACCATGAGACAGGCAGTGGCTGGTCCTGGGTGGCCTTGAGGTCATATTTAGGAGTTTGGAGTGTATCTCAAGTGGGAGCTATCGATGGATCCTGGCCAGAGGCAGGGTAAACAATTGGGAGGTTTCTGCAGTGTCAGACGGAGAGGTTTGCACAGTGACATTGGGGGAAGAACAGTGGAGGTAACTGAGTGGTGGAATTAATAGATCTTGATGACTGTATAGATGCCAGGGTGAAGGGGAGGGATCACATGCAGATTTCTGGTTCCGGATTGGAATGCCATTTCCTGAGACAGGGCACTCAGGAGAAGAGCGTGTTTGGGGAGAAAGATGTTGCTTTCAGGTTTAGACATGGACTATGTGCCAGTGGAGTATATGGACATAGTGGTCTACTTGGCAGTTGAAAATTTGACAGTGGGGCAGAGGAGGGATTCTGGGACAAAAGATCTAGATTTGGGAGTCAGAGGTACACTGTAGCTATGAATGTGAAGGAGCTGTGGAGAGAGAAGAGGGAAGACCAGGACAGGACGCTGGGGAGCAGCAGGACGTAGGAGAGGAGCAGAGGAAGAACTGAGGGAGGGAAGGGGCAGCAGGGAGGTAGAGGTCGGCAGCACGTGGTGTTCTGCACGGGGGCGGGTGGGGGGAGCAGCGAGGTGCAAGGAGGAGGGTCGGTCAGGAGAGCCATTGTGGTCAAGTCGGACAAGAGCCCAAGTGTAGCCCTGAGGAGTAGATGCCCTGCTGCTGGGGACTCTGAATGGTGGAGTTCAGTGATGGAGCCAATGGGAGGAAGGGGGAACAGGGAACACAGCCTTTTCTGGTGTGTGTAAGACTCTTTGTTTAGAGCAGTTTAAGGTTCACAGCGACTTGAGAGGAAGGCACAGAGATGCCCCATGTACCCTCTGCCCTACACGTGCACTGCCTCCACCATTCCTGTCAGAGTGGTGCATTTGTGACAATGGGTCAGCCTATACTGATAAATTATACTCCCCTATGAAGCCCAGAGCTTACATTAGGGGACCTCGGGGGGTTGTGCATTCTGTGGATTTGGAAAAATGGATAATAACATGTACCTCCGGTTGTGGGATCCCACAGAGCACTCCCTCTGCCCTAAACTCCCTCTTTGCTCTGGCCACGCCTCCCTCCGTTGCCCCCCCCCCCCACGATGAAGATGTTACCCTCTCTGTAGCGTTACCTTTTTCAGCAGGTCCTCTGTCGGGGCTCGTACAGCATGTAGCCTTTTCAGACTGGCTTCTTTCACTCAGAACTATGCATTTAAGTTACTTTCATGTCTTTCCATGCTTGATAGCTCATTTCTTTTATTTTTTTATTTTTAGTTTTCTTTTCATACACAATTGAATAGCTCATTTCTTTTTAGCACTGGCTAATATTTCTTTTCCTGGATGCACCAGACAACTTTTTCACAAAACTGGACTGAGAACATAGAACTGAGGCTACAGCTAGAGGAAGAAAGGAGGCTTTGGCTCGAGGGAAGAGGTTTATGGATTTGTTTTAAGGATAAGAGAAACTGGAGCATGTCTATGTGTTGGTGGTGGAAACCAGAGCCAGCGAGGAGATGAGAGAAAGGACAGAGCCTGAAGGTCGGGGTCCTGGAGCAGTTGTGAGGGGACTGTGCCCGGAGCACTGAACGGAAAGGCGGACTCACCTGCCGTGGGAGAGGAGTGGCCCCGACGTGGTGGAGGGGAGAAGAGGAAGAATGGGCGTGGAGCTTGGGAACTTTGAGTGGGAGACATCAAAGAGCCCATTTTACTGACCTCTGACAGAGGTGGTGGGGAAGATGGAGGGACTAGAGGTTTATGGGTTAGGAGGTTGTGCTGATATATACAAATACGTAATAAGTATAATGACGTGGCATTAATAGCTATGCCTAAATACAAACAGGGTAAAATAGTGTTATAGGATATGCATGGCTATACATAAAGGTACCCTCATCATTCAAAACCTGTGCTGCAGGACACAGGCTGTGAGTACCATGTCCTTGAGTCCCATGAGGTTTGGCCGTCATTGTGAGGAGGTGGGGATGGTGCGGGGGAAGGCATTCTGTTTTCTAGCAGGAGTGGAAAGTTAGAAGGCAGATACTGGGGTGAAGAATGGATAGAGGGGTAGAATTCTCTACTTCTTCACCTAAAAAATATCTCCTTTGCACACAGAACCAATTAAAACTGTTTGAGTTAGCCCTGACCGGTTGGCTCAGTGGTAGAGCGTCGGCCTGGTGTATGGATGTCCTGGGTTTAGTTCCCAGCCAGGGCACACAGGAGAAGCACCTATCTGCTTCTTCACCCTTCCCCCTCTCCTTCCTCTCTCTCTCTCTCTTACCTTCTTGCAGCCAAGGCTCCATTGGAGCCAAGTTGGCCTGGGCGCTGAGGATGGCTCCATGGCCTCCTCCTCAGGTGCTAGAATTGCTCGGCTTGTGTTGCAAAGGAGCAGTGGCCCAGATGGGCAGAGCATCGCCCCCTGGTGGGAATGCCAGGTGGATCCCAGTCAGGTGCGTGTAGGAGTCTGTCTGTTTGCCTCCTTACTTCTTACTTCAGAAAAATAAAGAAAAAAAACAAAACAAAAAAAAACCTGTTTGAGTTAGTACAACTTTATTTAATAATGTTGTAAATGTGTTAAACTCCATTCATATTTAATTAAGTGGTAAGATTCTCAGGGGAATATGGCTATTAATGGCTATTTGGAAGAGATGGCTCAGGGTGAAGGAATTTGGAGAGACGGAGGTGGCAGACAGCTTCTGTGCCCGGGGCCAGGGAGGAGGATACAGAGGAAGTATGTAAAAGGGAAAGAGAGAGGTTGGCAAGGATTGGCTGTGTCCTTCAGAGTTTTGTCTCGAATCCTGGCAGAAGCCCAAGTGATAATAAATACTTCTCCCTCCCAAGAGTTCCTCCGACTTCATGAAGTTGTCAGGGACAGACTGGAAGCTGACAAAGTCCAGTGTCCCCAGCTCAGAGCCACATCCTCAGGTGCCCTCAGCCTGGGCCAGTGAAGGTCCTGCCAGGCTTCTCCGGGTTCGGTCCCTGACGGGAACACGGTAGGAAGAAGGGCAGGGGTGGGTAGGGGCTGGGTGACCATGGCCTCAGCACTTTCTTCGTGCCCCTTGTGGTCCGCTGTCCGCGGTGTTCCCATACATGTGGACCGTCGGCCAGATAGCCATTCATCCATCTACCCGTCTATCTGTCCGTCTGCTTAACAGAGACCGGCAGTGTGCCACGTGTCTGTGTTGGGTCACACCCTTGGCAGTTCCCTGAATGAAACTGGAAACTGGCCCCTGTACATGGTGGGCAAGGAAAGGGCAAAGAAAGAGGCAGACCACCCAGACTGGCAGGTGGCAGGTTTAACAGGCAAGGGAACTCACATACCGAGCTTGTCTTGGGCGGACCCCTGCCCACCAGAATCTTAAAGTTTATATAGCAGCCTTTACAGGGCTCGGTCACATGCACAGTCCGATGGGCTCAGTAGCACATCGCCCCCTCTAGCCTGCATCCCTGCAGTGGCTCCCTGTGAGGGAACCATGGGTGAAGTGTACATTCTAAGGACAAGGGACGGGGATGGGGAAAGGAGCCTTTTCTTGGGTCCAGCTCTTGGGTCAGCTGGCAGCCGTGTCCTTTTGATGACCTCCAAAAGCCCAGCGCTAGGTTCCCAGCAGTGAGTCAGACGGACATGGTCCCTGCTCACAGGTTAATGGACGTGTCCGTGGAGGGTCTACCTAACCCAGCGTCCGACTCGTATTCGTTGTACCACATACAAACCTAATATTATTTCTACAGATGCCAAGGATTGGGGAATTTTGCAATTATGTTTATTTCAAATGTTAAAAGATCAACTTCAGGCCCTGGCCGGTTGGCTCGGCGGTGGAGCGTCGGCCTAGCGTGCGGAGGACCCGGGTTCGATTCCCGGCCAGGGCACACAGGAGAAGCGCCCATTTGCTTCTCCACCCCTCCGCCGCGCTTTCCTCTCTGTCTCTCTCTTCCCCTCCCGCAGCCAAGGCTCCATTGGAGCAAAGATGGCCCGGGCGCTGGGGATGGCTCCTTGGCCTCTGCCTCAGGCGCTACAGTGGCTCTGGTCGCAATATGGCGACGCCCAGGATGGGCAGAGCATCGCCCCCTGGTGGGCAGAGCATCGCCCCTGGTGGGCGTGCCGGGTGGATCCCGGTCGGGCGCATGCGGGAGTCTGTCTGACTGTCTCTCCCCGTTTCCAGCTTCAGAAATGAAAAAAAAAAAAAAAAAAACAAGGAAAAAAAAAAAGATCAACTTCAGTCAAAACTTGAGTAAAGATTATCGGTGATGTGATTTAAGATCAAAATGTGTTCATTAAGAATTATCAGAGGAGAACTGGGAACACAGATGCTAAATGACTCAATGGCTCCTACAGGACCTTTAGAAGGAGACCTCTGCCCTAGGGCCGGGCTACCCTGGGGCGGGTGGGGCGCCAGGCGCAGAATTCCAAAGGGTGCTCTTCTGAGGGGTGGCCCAGTCTGGGCCCTCCTAGGAGCCTGGCCTCCTTTAACAAAGAAACCACTTTTCATGATGTATCTGGTGTTGGTGGGCATTGTAGGCAGCGCTCAAACCCTGACCTGGGCAGTCACCTGCTCTGCAGACATGTCATCCCTGCCCTCAGAGTGTGAGAGCTGAGATGACCAAGCTCTCCAGCTAAGCCACACGGATCTCGTGAGCTGCGGCAGCCGCGCGTTCATCCAGGTGGGAGAGTACTGTGCATTCCTACGAGGCCCCTTTGCGGACACTGGGCGGCAGGGGTTAAGAGCACAGGTCAAGCCAAGCGGCGGAGTTCAAGTCCCGGCTTTGCTCCGTGTCTGGTCACCTTCGGCCCCTCTGTAGAAAGCAGGCCACACCAGCGACTCCTTCAGAAGGTTCTGATGTTGATTCGATGAGCTAGTTCTTTGTGAACTCATGAGGCCAAAGAGTTTATCGGTTTCCTGGGGCCGCCATAACAGAGTACTCACCCTGGGTGTCTGAAAGGTGATGCTTCTTCTTCTCTCTCCGTTCTGGAGGCTGCAAGTCCAAAGTTAAGGTGTTTGTGCGGGTCCTGTGCCAGCATGCTCAGGGGTGGCACTGGGATTTGCCTGGAGGGGCCACCAGACAGCCTCTGTCTGCTGCTCTCAGTTTGAGGCAGGGATCCCAGGGCTCTGCCAGATCCTGCGGCCCGAGACAGAGCAGCCGGAATGTAGCCGGACCTGCAGCAGCGCCTTCCCTTGTCCTGGGCCCAGCTCAACAGCAGCAGCTTTGCAGGTCTCTCGCGACATGCCCTGCAGTACACACCCAGCCGAGGGCGGTGCTGCCTCCAACGCCCGGAGAGGCCCATGCGGCCTTGTCCTCTTTTGTGGATGTAGGAAGGGCCAGATGCAACAACTTAATCCTCATTTCAGAAAGGATAGCTCTGTGTGCCGCAGGACCCCTGGGTATTTCACCGAAGTGGAAAGCCCCCGAATTGTTGATGAATTTCCCACCTTCCTACATGTAGATGTCTTACCAGGAAGTTTAGAGAGGTTGCTACTTCTTGCTCAGCAGGTCCAAGCAGCATCATGTTGTCACTGTAATGGACCAGTGTGGTGTCTTGTAGAAGGCAGAGACGACCAAGATCCCTGTGAACTCAGTTATGACATCAGGCTGGAGGGTTGATAGGCCCTTGAGGTAGGACAGTGAAGGTGTACTGCCACCTCGCCAGCCGAAAGTGAATTGCTTCCTGTGGATATTGACAGGTGTCGAGGAAAAAGCCTTGGCCACCGATTTGCCTGGCCGCGGGTGAGTGCCCCCCTCTCTTGGCTCCTGTTTCCCTGTCCCTAGCTTTGCTCGAACACGTCAGCCTCTGGTCATGTATCCTCTATATACAGAAAAGTCGGTTGTCCCAGGTCTCATTTCTGATAATAAAGGTGTTTGGCAATTAATCAGTGGTAGATTTTTAGTACAAATGGTTTGCCGTGTGCCTGAGGACACCCTAATAATGAAAATGATTTTTAAAATATATGAATGCTTCAGAACCGAAATATTCCAAGTAGGGTGGTAGTCTTAAGCACAGTCACTGGGCCAATGGCAGTGTTGCAGTGACTCAAGCAGCTCTGAGACTCTGGCCCCTGCAGAACAGCCCGTAGAGCAGGGGTCGGGAACCTTTTTGGCTGAGAGAGCCATGAACGCCACATATTTTAAAATGTAATTCCATGAGAGCCATACAACGACCCGTGTATGTTAGGCATTATCTAATAAGAATTTGGTGGTGTCTCGGAGGACAGCTGTGATTGGCTCCAGCCACCTGCAACCGTGAACATGAGTGGTAGGAAATGAATGGATTGTAATACATGAGAATGTTTTATATTTTTAATGTTATTATTATTTTTTATTAAAGGTGTGTCTGCGAGCCAGATGCAGCCATCAAAAGAGCCACATCTGGCTCGTGAGCTATAGGTTCCCGACCCCTGCCATAGAGCATCCTCAGGGGCGGCAAGCCCTTCCTTCCTCTACGGTGGACCTGGTTTGGTGACTAGCTAATGTAACTAGAAATCCAATCAAATAACTGACAGTAATGACATTGAATGACGTGTGAAGCGGAAAACAGAATCTGACAACAAAATGAGTACTTTTTTTCTTGCTATGACTTGTAAACTGGTTTTAGATTTTATGATATTTGTAATCATTTTCCTACTTTCGAGCCCTTAAAAATATGCTCTCAGTGTGTATCCATGTCACAAATATGGACATTGCTCAACAAGGTTTTTCAAAACAATAGGCAGTGTGCTCTGTTTTTGCAAAGGCCAAGGCGTTAGTCATGGACTCTCCAAATAAACAGTGTAAAGGTGCCTGTGGCCCTGGAGACAATGAATGGGATAAATTGTGCCCAGATATTGGTAAGCTGCAGCATTCGATGGGTTAATCTGGATGCCCGGGGGGTCTTCTGGTGTCCTTACAGCTTTTTAGTGAGGCCTCTTAGAGAGTGCTCTTCCCGACACTGCTTGCTCATGTTTTACCGAAGTCAGAGTCATGATCATTCTTTCTTCCTCACTTTGAGTGCAAAAAAATAAAAAAAAAGCTAAAAACAGAGGTAGCAGTATTAAGGATGTCCTTAGCTATTAGATAGTTGTGTAAGGTGCACCATAAAAAATAAGAAAGAAATAAGAGAGAAGTTTTGATTAAAAATGCCATATTTTTTAGATGATATAAATGCCAGATCCTGGTTGACCAGAACTATGTTCCAAAATGAACTTTTTGGAAGTAAGGTAACTCAGATGACATGGACTCGACCAGGCTGGTCCCTGAAATAAATAAGGGGTGCCTTAAGGTATTTGGAAGAGCAAAGAAAGCAAGCACACCAGGAACTGTGAGAGTCATAGCTTCTCAAGGTCACGGCTGGTGTAGGGCTAGAAACAGCATCAAGTCCTTGCCTATAACCAAGGCTTATTATTACTACTACTAGCACTTGAGTTGAAAGGCTTTTAACAGCTGTTTTCTCAGTTTTATGGGAAAAATGCGGTTTCAGCTCAACCACTGATTTGTACTTGGGGAGGCCTGGGAGGAGAAGGAAGGGAGTCCGTGTTTCCGGTCAATATAAAAGCGATTAAGGGTAACTGTGGATCGTGCCAAAAGGCATTAAGCATACAATCTCTCTTATGTAGAGACTAAGTGACATCTCATAGTTTAAGTTTTTATTACTGCTTCTAATTGAAATAAATAGTCTAATGAGCTCTAAAAACCTGGCTATTATGTTTCCATAAAATTGTAAATTTATTTTAAAAAGACCAAGTTCATTTGGGACATGTCAGAAAAATACGGAAAATAATTTATATATTTACCAAAATCATGATGAGCAGATTTTTTCAAATTATAAGGTGTTTCCCTAGAACATACCATAACTTTATAATAAACTTAGAAGTGTGTCTATTATAATGGACCCCAAGAGTGCATCTTATTTTTAACAGCCCACCTGTATCTGTACTTGACAAAATTATTTCAATAGTCCGAGAATAATGCACAATACTTGTTTTCTTGATATCCTCTTTAATTTTCAAGCAATTAACAATTAAAATGAAGATATGTTTCAATTTTAAAGTACGTAAATTTAGTAAAAAGAGCTCATCTATACAATAGAATTTGTACTTAAACTGAAAGATTTCATCTTTCACTTTGTACTTGTTTCACTGACTTGAATTTTCAACACAAATAAAAACTCCCACCAAGTGATCACATGAGAATAGTAGAATTGAAGAAAGTCGAGGCTTGCCTCGTTGTTTTGTGAAATCATGGTGCCGTCACTGCTCATTTCACATCGCTTGTTAAACGTTAGGATGTAGAGTACCACGGGAGACACGTGACCGCTTTTACAAACTTGATCTAGAAAAGGACTGTTATCACCAAAGCTGTGGGTTGGTTCCACAATATACATATTGAGGAGTTCTCTGACTTAGTTTCCATGTAAAACTCGATGCTTATGAAAGGACCAGTAATAAAAAGATACTAATATGATGCAAATACATAAATCATCTACACTCAACAGCAGTGGTGGCCACTAGAATGTAGGCCAGCCGAAGACTGTTTCCAGGGAGGAGTATTTTGTTACTGACATTGTTAGGCCTTATCTGTCAGGCAGGCTCAGGATTTAAAGTTTTATTTTGGTCTTAAAGACCCCTGTGCTACCTATAACTGGGGTGAATCCTTCCCTTTGTCCTATCGTTGGAAGACATAAAAAAAATATGATCATGTTAGTTTAAGAGAAGTTATTTCTTCTGCAAAACGGAGCCAGTATCTATCACACAATGTTGTAGTATGAATTAAATGGGATCATGTTTATAAAATTGGTTTGTAAATTCTGAAAGGACTTTGTAGATTCAAGGTCTTCTTATTGAGTTAATAAAGCATTATGGGCCTGACCTGTGGTGGCGCAGTGGATAAAGCGTCGACCTGGAAATGCTGAGGTCGCCGGTTCGAAACCCTAGGCTTGCCTGGTCAAGGCACATATGGGAGTTGATGCTTCCAGCTCCTCCCCCCTTCTCTCTCTCTGTCTCTCTCTCCTCTCTGTCTCTCTCCTCTCTAAAAATGAATTAAAAAAAATAAAGCATTATGTGTCTTATAAAAATTTGAAAATATCTCTGATTGAAAAGTAAGCACGCTGAATTAAGAAAATTTGGAGAACAGAGAAGCTGATCAATCAGGAATTTAACAGGTCTGTATACAGTTCCCATAGCTCCTGTCTTGTCCATATGCATAAACCGACTCTTATACTGCATGTGGGTAAGGGAAGGCTATTCCTCTGTCAGCAGATATCATTTAAAAATGATCTTAAGCCTGACCTGTAGTGGCGCAGTGGATAAAGCGTTGACCTGAAAATGCTGAGGTCGCTGGTTCGAAACCCTGGGCTTGCCTGGTCAAGGCACATATGGGAATTGATGCTTCCAGCTCCTCCCCCTTCTCTCTCTCTGTCTCTCTCTCCTCTCTAAAAATGAATAAAATAAATAAATAAATAAATAAATAAATAAAAATAAAAATGATCTTAATACAAAGATGTATTGTTGACCTCTAATTTTGTGACTACTTTTATCCTTATCAATCCTTTCTCTAGTCCAAAGATCAGTTGATATTTACTTATCTATCTCCAATTCTTTTTTGTTTTTATTTCTACATTTAACTCTCTTGTCCATTTGAAATTGATTTTGGCACATGATGGAGGGCAAAGCTGTAATGACAGACATAATCATTCACATTACTTAATTTTATCACTTACTTTACAGGAATTTTAGCTTTTATTTTTGTGCTCTAGTCTTATTTGTCTGGAATTTTATAGAATGGTATTAAACAATAATGATAATTACGTCTTCTTGTCTTATTCCAGATATAAATGGAAACACTGCAAGTAGTTTGCTATTCTGCTATTGGCTGTCAGGTTCATATATTCTTGATGTTTAAAAAGCATCTTTGTTTTTCTAACTTGTATCCATTTTTATTGGGAATGGATTTTTGATGCTAGTAAATGTCTTTTTAGCAACTAAAAGTAACTAAGAGTCTTTTTCTTACTGAGCCTAATGTTATGTGTTACATTAACAGGTTTCCTACTAGTAAACCATCCTTACGTAGTTGAGGTGAAGTAAGTAATGAAATGGGGGCTTTTGAAGTGCGAGGAGGAATTTTGACATCTTACCCCCAGATTGTCATGACATTCTCTTACATGCCATATCCTTTCTTTCATAAATAATGTTTGACATTTACCTTCTGTTTGGGAACGACTTTGACAATTATTGTCATGATATGATATGATATAGGGTTTGGCAAAAGTAGGTTTACAGTTGGGAGTATATGAAACAGGGTTTATTCTTGTACTGTTTATTCATTAATGATTATATTACTATTTGTATTATATGTCTTCTTCTTATTATTATTCTGTGTCCTTACTTATGATTTATCTCTTAAGTAATGATGGCTGGTAATTTACCAACTTTGGCCCAGCCTGTGTATTACAGTGAATTCCTGCGGATGGCTTTTTGGAAGGTGCACTCTCTTGTCACCACAAACACAAGAGGCAGGGCAGCCCTGAGATGTGGGGACTGACATTGCACCCTTGCTGCTGAAATGGCAATAGCTACAACAGGTTTTGGTTAAGAGTTCGTTTTCTGGTTGGTGCAGACCTTTTGTTCCTGCACCAGAGGGCAGAGACTTGGAAGGGGACGAGGAGTTCTCTTGAGTCCTTATTGATCTTACTGTGGTGACAGTACCTTCCCCTCCTTCTACTCACTGCCCCTACCACCCATGCCCCATCAACTTGTCCGCTCCCTTCCTACCCTGACCCCAGGCCTTTTAGTGGAAAATACAGATGGGGGCTTCTTGCCAGGTACCAGGTTAAATTCTAACCCCTTATGAGAGAAATTGAAATGACGGTCATCTTAATGTGAATGTTTGGCTTTGCATAGAAACAACAGCCCGATGTGTAACAAAGGCGAAACGGGAAAACTCTGTTGAAATATAATTATAACAAATCTTTAAATTACTCTTAAACATTTGCGAACAGCTCAAATAGAATGATTTTTTTAAAAGGTCGTTGAAGCAAGGATTAAAGATGGGGTGAAGTAAGGGTACGTTTCTAGAGAAAATCCCACAGCTGGTGCTGAATTCAGCTGAGTTTGCAGAAATGGAGTTTCCCAGAGCTCTCCCCAAGCTAACCATCAATCATGCAGTAAAGATATAGCCACTTTAAAGTAACCATGTATCAACAAGAATGGAACATTGCCGGATTATGAAGCACTCCTCTGGGAAGCTCTTGATTGACAAAAGTCAGAATGCTCTAAGTAGCAGCAATATTTTCATAACCGGGAAGTAATAAAGCCATAGGTAATCTTTATGAAGAGAAAATAGTTTACGTTAGGAAAAAAAAAACAAAATACTGAACAATTTGGGGACCTGCTTCCTTCGGGATCTGGCTAAGGTGAAAAGTAATTCTACCTAAATGTGAGAGAAAAAAAATGTTAATTTGGTAAGTTGTCAATTGCTTCCGAGGTCTTACATTCTTTTTTTTTTTTTTTATCATTTAAATAAATTTTTATTAATGGTAATGGGATGACATTAATAAATCAGGGTACATATATTCAAAGAAAACATGTCCAGGTTATCTTGTCATTAAACTATGTTGCATACCCCTCGCCCAAAGTCAGATTGTCCTTCGCCACCCTCCATCTAGTTCTCTGTGCCCCTCCCCCTCCCCCCAACCCTCCCCCTGTCCCCCCTCCCCCCACCCCTGGTAACCACCACACTCTAGTCCATGTCTCTTAGCCGAGGTCTTACATTCTAGTCACTGTCCTTTATGAGGCATCTAAAGAAAGGATGGAATCAGTTGCTCTGGGGGAGCACACCAACCCAGGTTACCTCTGGCTTGCATAGGCTTGTACAGTAGGAAAAAATTCAGGATATCACATTGTATCCATTATGGATTAGAGTTGAGCCAGAGGGTATACAAAGTAATTACTCTTTTGAGAGCTACTTCGTTATAGAGAGGTGAGGGAGAATAGGAGTTGGGTTGGTGACACTGACTTTGAGTTTTATTGCTGTCATTTTAAATCAGAGATTTTATTGTCGTTTTCTTGGCACAGCCATTTTGGCCAGCGTACTCTGTTAAAATGATCCTTTACATTGATATAGTTTCCTTGAAAATGGGTGTGGATTGAATCTTCTGATCTTTTCCTGATTGTTTATTAAAACACAGTGACAGTAAGGTGCTTGAACTGCTGAGTCGTGTCAGTTCTGTTCTATGGCAGGAAGTGTGGTATTGTTTATCGCCCTCAGCATTGCTGTTTGCAGAGTCACATGCTAAATAATATGTATCTTCAAAGTGATTTGCAGGGAGAGGGCCAGAGTGATAGTGTTCTTTCGAAAGCAGGCATATTGAAAAAGCTGGACCTTCGAACAGTAAGGTCAAGCTGTGCTCTGAAACCCTTTCCTTGTGCTTTAATTGCATCAGTTAGGAAAAGAAGACTTAATCTCAATTCAACCAAGTACTGATTACTGACAACTGCTTGGTTTTCCTCCACAGCTGGAGGGGACTTCTCTTCACTCTTGAGCTACCTCCCTCACTCTCCTGATAGAGTTTTGAAAGCTAAAATACTATTTTTCATTGCTACTGCGACTTACTCTTTTTAAGTCAGACGTGCACAAGTCAGAATAAGCTCCCTGCTGATGGAGGCCTCTTCAGAGAGTGCATAAGAAAACAGCTTTAGAATGTGCTGAATAGTCATAGTGGTAACTGAATATATTAATTGCTGAGTGCTTTACCACATTATTTCATTCAATCCTCAGAACAGCCCTCTGGATGAGATGTTATGTTTGCCATTCTTGTTCGATAGATGAGGGGAATGGAGCTTAAGAAACTTGAGTAACTTGTACAAAGTCACACAGTTAGCAGATCTCACTTGGAAACCAGGTGTGCTGACCCAGAGTCCATGGTCCTGATCACTACACAATTCTGCCTAAAAACATGGCTGAAAGGGATTTGTCTGTCCTACTGTTGGTGACATAGTTGTGGGGTACAGAGTGGATAAGTCCTAAAGATTTTTACTGTTTTCTTTTAAATGAATAACATACTGATTAGGATAAATTTCAAAGATATTATGGTAGAATGAATCCATGTTTTATATTTTATTTAAGACAAGAAGAATTTCTTCATTCTTTTAGCACATATTAATTACAAATACTGATTGACAAAAAGGAGACTAAAAAGTTATATATAAATGAAATCACACCAGGTTGGTGAGAAATGATCCGGTTAATCTTGAGCATCTAGGGATGAAGTGATTAGCAATCATTAAATATATATGATCACTACTGTGTTACATAGGGTGCAAAAGAAATACTGGTTTTCCTTGGCTTCCCTTTTCAGGAGTTTTTGCCATATTAAATGTCCTTGCTAAATTCATACCTTGGTACTTTAGTTTCTAAGTTCTTAAGATCCAAGTCTTTCCTTCTTTTAGACAATGCGGAGAATAATATGGGAACCAAGCACTTAATTGAATGATTCTTTTCTTATTTGAAGTAGTTCTTGAAGTTAATTTGAGTTGCTTTTGTAGCTTCTAGCACAGCTTTTGAATACACATAATGGCATATGGTGTTTAAGGTAGGATTTGGAAACAGTTGAAAGTCATTTTGGGCCTGACCAGGTGGTGGCACAATGAATGGAGCGTCGGGCTGGAATGTGGAGGACCCAGGGTCAAAGCCCCGGGGTCACCGGGTTGAGCGTGAGTTCATCTGGTTTGAGCAAGGCTCGCCAGTTTGAGTCCAGGGTCGCTGGCTTGAGCAAGGGGTCACTTGGTCTGCTGTGGCCCCTCGGTCAAGGTACATATAAGAAAGCAATCAATGAGAAACTAAGGTGCCTCACTGAAGAACTGATGCTTCTCATCTCTCTCCCTTCCAGTCTGTCTGTCCCTATCTGTCCCTCTCTCTGTTGCTGTCACAAAAAAAATAAATAAATAAATAAATAAAAAAGAAAACAAGAAAGTCATTTTGGTAGACAAGTTAGCTAGCTAGTGGATAGTCCTGTTTTTAGACCCAAATCCCAAACAATCAAATGGAAAACAAACAAAAATGTGATTACCAAGGGGTAAGGCTGGTTTTCTTAGAAATGTGCATTACTATGGAGAAATGAGTCATTAATAGCTTGATCATGCCTGACCTGTGGTGGTGCAGTGGATAAAGTGTCGACCTGGAATGCTGAGGTTGCCAGTTTGAAACCCTGGGCTTGCCTGGCCGGTCTAGGCACATAGGAGAAGCAACTGCTATGAGTTGGATGCTTCCTGCTCCTCCCTACCCTTCTATTCTCTCTCTCTCTTTTCTCTCTCTGAAATCAATAATAAAATCTTTAAAAAAATACAACAACAATAAAAGCACTTGATCATGTATGTATCTCCACTATTGTGATAAGCATAGTTTCCCAATAAATCACTTTTAAAGTTTTTTTTTTGCATATATGTCTTTGCTTAAAAAAATCTATTTAATCATTTGTAATAATTATCCCCATTACTTAGATTCATGCATTTGAATGGCCTTTTTTGCTATTAAAATTAAGAGTAAATATTTGAAATTCAGCAAGTAGTGATGATAAAATTAGAGAAATAGGCTGTCTTCTAGACCTTAATTGTGAAGGGCAATTAGCCTGTTCTGAAGAATTAGTTGACATATTGGATAGTTCCAGTAAGGCTGAGCCCATGTTTTACATCTGAATGTCAATATCATGTGTGTTTGAGTTGGACTTTGTCTAGGATACCTTCAGATCATCTGAGTGTCAAATACACTCACTTACTGAATATGAGGCTTAATCTTGTTGGAAGAAAAGGGAGTTTCAAAATAATGAGAAAGCCTGGTTATACTGTAATGTCCTATAGGGTCAACAGCTTGTTTTAAATAATATTAAACTCTACAATTTTTATTTCACTTAGGGTGTAGAAAGCCATGAAAAAATATTGGTTCTCCTTTAACCACGAGGAAAAAGATGGATAACCTATAATGTCCTACCTCTCATTCATTCCGTCAGAGACTTGACGTCTAGAGACAGTCAGGTAATCTAAATGTCAAGGAGAGAAGGCATTTAGGACACATCGTTGTTCTGTCTTTGGCAGAGCCCAAGCAGAACGGTTAGTAGCCATCAAAGAAGATATAAGGAAAACAACTAAAATTTTTGTGAATTCTTTAAAAGCTAATATGGGCTAGCATAAGTTCAAATTCCCTGGAACCCTAGACATAAAGAACATCTGTATCTACTTGCTATTCTTCACCACAGTCCTCTACCAGATTACTCATGGGGAGAATTGGGAATGGGGCAGGAAATCAGAGCGCCCCTCAGTGGTGCAGGCGTGATCAGTACCCCTGGGAGACAGGCACAGAATCCACCAGTGTCCCAGCACTTCTGGCATAGGGCACAAAAGCTGTCAAAAAGGCCGGGGATGGGCAGGACACCTGGCCAAACACTTACATCCAGGCAAAGATTGGCAGTTATTGGGATAAGGAGAGAAAATGTAATCTCCTCTAAGACTTAGGGTAGCTAATTGCTCAGAAGCTGATAAAACTAGGCTGTTGCCTAGTGAAAGTGACCCTTTCTGAAGATCTCAGTCCTCTAGCAAATCCAGGAGCAGTCCGTACTACAGTCGTTGTCAGTTTGGAAACTGTGACCATAAATCCATAGCATCGTTTGACATTTACTAGGGAACAACGCACTACACAAGTGCCAAGCAGTACAGTTAATGGGATACCAGGCTCTCAAGTCAGATGCAGCGGGCTCCGTCACTTTTGATCTGTGGGACATCGAGCAGGTGGCTTAACCTTTCTCTGCCACGCTTTCCTTATCTATAAGTGGAAGATGATAATGTTTCCTAGCTCATAAGATTGTCCTAGGATTAAATGAGAAAAAGACGCATCAGGCATAGTCCTTGATATATAGTAAGCACACAATAAGTTAACGAATCTAATATGTATGCAATGTTAGCTATTATTAAAGATGAAGATGATGGATCTATTCACAGGCATGTTAGCAATAGAACTGTTAGCAAAATACTAGTTTTTGCAATTGTGTAACCTTATAGAATAAAGTGGACTTATTATTCCTGTGTGATAGTATTATTGAACAGTAACTTTTCTTGGCCTTATTCCAATAATTTGACGAGCACCCATTTATTATAAATATAATGTAGGTGGATTTATGCTGTGGGAACTGAAGGTTTGATGCTGTTTGGACTAGAAGCTTTAAGCGTCTTACTTATGAAGTATGCACACAAATAAGTTATTTCTTTGTGTTGTTAAGAGACACAGAAACATCAGTCGTCATTATTGCTTCATTGTAGGTCACGTCATAGGAAGCTGTCCAGGAGTTTTGCATACAGGAAGGGTGGTACTCAGGAACTGATGAATACACACACCAGTAATCTTACTGAACCTTTTGTACCTGCTGCCTCCTTCATCTCGCCCTTGGCGTAAACGCAGTCAGTGCCGATGAATACTCTTCCTATCATTTATTTTGCTAGCACTAGACTCATCTCGAACGGTTTGAAATATCCAACAAAAATAGATTGGGGACTTATACTTTGTAATGTAACACTCTTTTGAGTCTTCTCATGAAGTCATTCCTCCAGGGCTTGCCCCGTTTGTACAGTGCAAATGGGTATCTGAGATATATACTTACGATTCATATTGCGTGTGAAAAGGAGTAAAGTTAATAAAAAAAGGTTTATTAGTTTTAGAGATGGGTTGAGAGGACATTTAGAAATGTCATATACCGTTGGGATTCTTCAGCATTATTTTTTTGGGGAGGGGGGGGTCTTTTCTTTAAGGTGGACTAGTCTTTAGCCTACATGGGAAGATATTTTTCTGACATTTAGATTCTGCTTCAAAAGAAAGACAGACAACCATCAAACAAACATATTAGGAGTTTTTGCCACAGGAAAGGAAATAGTTGTTGTCTACTATTGAGCTCTCTCTTTAGCAAGAATTAACCTTTAGATTTTTGAACTACGCACAGAGGCGACCTGGACAGGAACCGCATGGGGATGCGCGCACACAGGGATGCGCGCGCACACGGACGTCGTACTTGTTGGCGTTTACCTTGGAGCAGGGCCCGGGTGCCTGGGCAGGAGGCAGGCGCAGGCAGCTTCTCCTAAGTGATGGGCATGTCAATTCGCATTTCCTCTCTGTGGAGGAGGACGAAGGGAAGCAGCCCGCAGTGCCCTCTGAGCCACCCACCCCTTCCTGTAGCGGGCATCTTGGAGACCTGCCATCCAGCTTCAGCTCCTGCCTCCGCAGCAGCCACTGGCTTGTGGCTTTGTTATTGTTTCGTTTTGCTGTTAAAATCTTTGTGGTTATTGTTGAGGATTATGTCATTGATTTATTAAGCAGAGCAACCAGTGAGGTGCAAACCTGGCAGACAAAGGATTTGTTGTAAACGCTAAGAATCACCACCTGGAAGGCAGGGAGTGGGGCGGGGAGTGGCTCGGGCTGGAGCTGAAGAGTGAGTGAGACTTGGGGCCAGGCCAGTGTTCCCAGCATTGGGGGAGAGGCTCGTTCTGGGTTCTGAGCTCTGGGTCTTTCGCATAACCAGCTTCCTCTGCGATTTCTGCTGTTTAATGTCTTACTCTGTTATTCTAAGAACTACAAAATCGTGGTACACGTATCCAACTTAACCCGTGTCTGAACTTGACCGACGTTTCTCTACAATTAGCCTTATTTAAAATTGTAAACTGTCTTTGACTCTAGCACTGTTCAAGAGTGTCCTGTTTATAAAACACATGCCTTTTTTTCCTCCTGTAGATTGTTCCTGGCTTGAGAAATCTATATATCAAAACCAGAATATATATTTCAGCTATCCCAGAACATTTAAACTTACTAGGATTTAAAAATCATAGTTTCTCTGTTTTAAAATTTTTTAGGGAATAAAGAGGTTCTTTAAGCTCTAAAATGCTCAACTAATTTTTGCCCTGACATATTAGAAAGCCGCTTTAATCTTGTTTACGAGAGTCAAGTGCGGCCCATGCAGGAGCTCGGCACTAAGATCGTAATAGTAATGATTATGTGACTTGTAGGAGCGAATTTGGCAAAGCAGTTTCTGCCTGAGATTGCAGTATTTAATTATAATCTCGTATTATTAGCAAGGTAGTTGCTGTTTTAAGTCTGCTCAGTTCCACAAGATGTGATGGCAGCAGGCCCATGTGCTATTCAGCTGTTTGGTCCCAAGGCCACAGCTCCCAGCAAACACCTCACAGAATGGAATGCTCACTAAAAGGACGCCTGCCCACGCTTGCATCTTATTCATTAATGTATGTAAACACATCAACCAGCATTCATGTCGGAACTATACTCATTATTATAGGTCGTATAGGTTGGCTTCTAATATAAGAATTTAGCCCATGCTAACAGGAGCATTCTGTGAGAGTCAATTGGATAAGTGGAATTTACAGTATGGGATGTTATTATCCCTTTGTAAATGGTGTGCTACACATCCTTTAGGGCAGTAAAATTTATAATAAGTTTATGAATGTGTGTGTGCATACATTTTTCCCCAGAAGAGCCGGTTATTAAGTGTTTAGCAGGGCCCCACTGAGATCTTACTATTATAATAATGTCTATGGCTTTTGGTAGTAAATGTTAACTCGGGTTCTTCTGGGCTGAGATTTGAAGAACAGATGTATTGTACATCCCATGGTACATGTATGCGCAATGCAACGAGGCCCCAGGAGTGGTCAGGCATTGGGTGGGGGAGGAGTCTGACAGCATCGCTATTGGCAAGATCATACTCCAAGGGAGGGGCTTAGACTAATCCATTGAGATCCTTCCTAAGGACTAGAATACACAATTAGGTAAAAGGCTTGAGAAAACTGAGTAAGACACTGTGAGGTTTCCACTTCAAGGCAGACCTGCCTTTGATCCAGCAACTAGAGCATTTGAGAGATCAGGCAAGCTCTCAGGCGGAGACTGGCAAGGCAGACTGCGGATTGGCTAGGACATCAGGGGTGGCAGGAGACAGTCACGGCAAGTCTACCAGAATGAAGAGCCCTATATCAGAGAAACAGAACCAAAGGGCATGTGAGCGTGTGCGTGGGGAGAGAGATTGAGAGAGGAAAAGTAGAGTGAGTGAGAGAGTGAGGAAGAGGGAGACATTGATTAACTGATTGATTGGCTGATTTTAAGAAGTTGGTTGACACAGTTGTGAGGGTTGTCAAGTCGTGTATCTGCAGGGAGGCTGGCCAGCTAGAAACCCAGGAAAGAGGTGATGTTGCAGTTATGTTTAAAGCTGTGACTTCCTGATTCCTTGGGGGAGGGGGGGAGCTTCAGTCTTTTTCTCTTAAGGCCTTCAACTGATTGGGTGAGGCCCACCCCCATTGTGCATGGTAATCTACTTTACCCAAAGTCTACTGGTTTCAGTGTTAATCACATCGAAAAGATACCTCACAACAACTACAACTTCCAGGCTGCATTTGAACAAATACCACAGCAGAGCCAACTAGACACATGACATGAACTGTCACAATCCCCAGGACAAGTTCTTGGCCTGGACTGTGACATGGGGCTAGAAGGGCAGGCCCCTCCGGCCGCAGTGTGGAGATGGCCTGCCGTGAGTAGAAGGGAGTGAGTGACTGGAAGGGGAGTACTTCAGGTTTGGGCCCTGAGGGAGCTGACCCCTTTGCCTCCCCAGCCTGAGTTTTCTGCCCTGTTAAATGAGAGTGTTTGTAGATATGTGTCCGGTCTGAGGGGAAAGGACGGGGATTTTCAGTATTTTTTTTTTAATTTTCTTGTAGAACTTTTTTTGAGACAAAATCTCATAAGAAATCTCAAAGCCAAAAACAGAGTCAAAAGTAGCTTTTGTGAGTGAGTGGTTGGGGCAGGGAACAGGGGCCTTCACTCCCACCTTTACCCCTCTTTCTGCTAGAGGAGGGTGACTCGGAGGATCACGGTTTGAGAATTACTGATCTGGTGTCGTTCAAACCCCATGTCTTCATACCTGTTTGTTTTTTTTTAACCACTGTATCAATGTCCCAAGGTCATAGAATTACAAAATTAAGATTTGAAGTCCCATTCTTTCTAGCTGCAAAATTCTTTTTTCTCTGTTGAAGGATGTGCCATTTTGGCCTTGGCCTATATTGATTTGCTTAAACACACATGAACATTTTGACAATTTCACGTAAGAGCATCATGGCAGATATGATTCCATTGCTGGAGGAAGTTCTAATGAGAACAAAGTCAGAATTATATAATAACTTAACTGAATTTATGTAGAAGTATGAAAATTTTCATTGTTTAAAAATCACTGAGTCTTTGTGTTGGTGCTTGTGTGCTTGATTTGCTTGGAGCCAAATTGGATATAGTGATCAAAATATACAATATTTAGGTCCGAATAACGTGAGAAAAGGATACCTAGTTCTAAAATTATGCCAGTGTTAAGTAGTTAGAATGAGGTCAATTCTTTTTAACACTTCCAACACTAAGATATGGTATCTCTTGATGAACTTGGAGTAGATAACAAAGAAAGGACAAATTGTTGAACTGTTAAAGACGTAAGTTAAATGATTGCTTAAGGCAGCCAAGTTGGAAAATAGGGATGGATTTTCCAGTGAACTAAGAGTTTAAAATAAGGAGAATGAATTCTTCAGGCTGGGGTGATTGGGAATTTATCACCTAAAGAATGGCATTTGAGTCATGTCCAGAGGCAAGTTGGGAGGAGGAGAAGGGGAGGTCTTCCAGGAGAAAATATCAATAAAATGCAAGTGGATGTGTAGAGTGAGCAAGACTATTCAGAGGTGAGCAAGACCTTCTCTTTTTAAAGATAATAAAAAAGGAATGTTTACAATCATGAAGATACTCAAGGGACTGACACCCTTAAGGTGCCAGTATATGTTGAATAGAAATTCATAATGTATGGAATTTATAAAAGACTCCTTATGGTGACACAACCTTATAACCAGAAAATGGTTGGTTTTGCTGTGCTGTAACCTGTATTGTGGACATCAGGCAGATTAGCCAGAGTCAGTACATAGAAACTTTGGTTTTGATAGGATGACTGTAAACTGTGAATACTGTATCTACATACATACACTCATGTGAGCTCCAGAAATTACGGGGATTTTTTAAGAGGCAGCTAGGAAGTCATCCACCATTAAATGTACACAGAAAGTTAGGGTCATAGTATCGCCATTCCTTAGAATGGCTTGGGGGCTCGTCCATCCTGTGTTCATTTCTCATAAGCTCACAGGTAAGAAAGTTGTCATTGTCCCCCTTTTGTAAGTTTAATGGCATACCTTTGTCATTTTTGGTAAGGAGATTTAAAGCTGATGTTGCAGGATCTGTAGTCGTCTGGGTGAGGCTGGGTGTGACCAAAATTGGAAAAGAGATGAACTATTTCATAGCCTTTGCGGATGACATATTCAATTTGATTTTTCCATTCCATTTTTTTTTTTTTTTGCATAGTATGGTTTACTTTAGAAATATTAACATCCTGAATGAATAAGAAACCATCCACATAATTTCGCTCCAGCATCCACTCCCCAAAGTTGGCAGTGTAAAACATTCTTACTTCATGGCTCTAGACAAAACAAATGCTTTCAAAGGTAATTCTGAATAGCTGAAATTCTTTGGCAACAAAATAATTCTGAATAGTGGTAGGAAATTTATAGATTTCAATTAGACTTTGTAGGGTATCATAATTCCAGTTTTATATTCCATGCAGTACAGTGTTTTGTATTTTTTTAATGGGGCCAATGCAGTAATAATAAAAGTGATTCAAAATACACCCAGTAATTACAGAGATTTGCTTTAGCCTTTGCGTTAGAAGCGATGATGATTTACACTTAGTGAAATTGCGTTCTGTGGCTCTGTTTAGGATATTCTTGCTATGAAGCTGCTTATTGGTTATGGTCAGTGATTGAAGGCATAAGAGCTACATTAGAGGGCTGTAAAATAATTTATTCTTTAATAGATAATAGTAAATTTGAAACAGACGTTAGGTTAATTATAATCTTGTCCATTAAAGGATACATATTAGCCTTTGTCTCTTCTTAGGTCTTTGGAAATTCATTTCAGACAAATAGAAAAATGGTGCTTGGATTAGACAGCCGGGTGTATAAATAGTTAATGTCATTTCTGAATATTCAGAAAAATGATTTTACTTCTCATGGTGACTCCTTCTAGCTGTTAAACAAATGCTAGTTTTCATTTTACATTTGTCCTTGTTCTAGGTTGACATTGCTTAAATTAAGCTGAAGGGATCAGGGTGGTAGACCCTTCTCCTGATCTGGGAATGGGGGGGGGGGGTCTTAGCGTGAGGAATGGAGTTAATGATAGGCACAGTTTAAATTGACATTGCAGGAAGGAGTTTGATATTATTCCAATTATTAATAATTATGCATGTATGTGTAAATTTACATGTATATATGTGTGTTTGTATGTGTATGTATATGCATATGTATATATGATATATGTGTGTATATATTTTAGGATTTATATGCTTCTCATTATAGTTTTATGTCAGGCAGAAATCCAATGTAAATATCAGACATGTAAGAATGTGAATTTCTTGTAACAGTAATTAAATTTGATATTCAAATTCCTGTGTTAATGTCCTTGTGTAATGCTTGGATGATATACTAAATCAAGAAGAGTCACAGATGAAGAAATTCTGCCTAAACCTGTTAAATCAAATCAAATGAGAAAATATATGTATATTATTCAGGATAAGATAATATTATTAAACTACGCTATAATAAAAAAAAAAAAGTCATTCCCTCTACACCACAATCTCAACCCCTCAATGTAGAAATAATGTATTTATTTCTGGTTCCTGCAAAGTCCAGTGCATGTCGGTGGAGGCTTTCTGCCATCCAATGAGAGACCCAGGCTCCCAGCATCCTGGGGTCTTTCACCTCAACACATGGCCCCTTCAGGGACAAGAGAACTGAAGACAGGCTCAGTATATTTTTTAGGAGTGTGGCCTGGAAGTGACTCCTGTTATTTCTCCTTATATTCCATTGACAGAACTTGATCAAATCACCCCATTCTATTTGTAGGGGAGCCTGAGCAGGAAGTGGGCGCCCGGGCAGAGGAAGTGGGAGGCTGGTAGGTGGGCATGCCGTGCTTCCTCTGCCGCACTACACAGGTGCATTGGGACTCGTGGCGTACAGTCATGGGAATTCACAACGGGGAAAACGCCATAGAGGCAGGGCATCTTTTAAACAATTTCATGATCTCTCGTCTCCATGGCCCCCATACTAAAAATTGGGAAGAAAATCAGTTGGTTGGACCCCAATGCCTCTCACTTGTGACTTGGCACCTCTTAGTTTATCTTAGTCCCTCTGCCTCTTTCCTTTGTTTAGAGTGGTTGGTGGCCCAGCGCAGGCGCAACACCACTGCTGGGCGGAGTAAGTGCTGCATGTTTCCTGTCACTCGGTGCCTCTGTGGGCCCTGCCTTTCTGACACTGACCCTCCTCCTCTGTCCCTCCCTGGGAAGTCCTTCCCTTTCATTAGAATTAATGTCACCTGTTCTGAAAGTTGGAAAGAGTCATTATTTTAGCTGTTTAACAGTAGAATACTTCAACTGATAAATCTGGTTACATGTTGTATTTGTATTCTGTTGCTGCATGACAAATGACTGTGAACGTAATGGCGAAAAATCACACCCGTTTATTATCTTCTAGTTCAGTAGGTCGCTATTCTGGGAATGCTGGACTGGAATTTCTGCTCCGGGTCTTATAGGGCCCAAGTCAGGATACCAGTCAGCTTGGTTTTGGATCTGGAGAATCTGAGGGTAGACTCTGCTTCCAAGTTCATTTAGGTTTGGGGAGAATCCAGTTCCTGAGAGCTGTAGGTCTGAGGTCCCTGTTTCTTTGTTGGCTGTTAGCCGTGGGCCACTGCCTACACCTGGAAGCTGACCGAGTTCCTTCTCATGTAACCCCTCTGTCTTCCAACCGGCAGCGGTGGGTCACGTCCCTCTCACGCTCCCAGTCTCTCCGACTTTCTGTCTTCTAGCCTGAGACACACTGTACTTTTAAAGGACTAGGATTAGACCAGGCCAACCCCCAAAAATCTGCTTTTTGTCATGTGATCATGAACATGACATCTATCTTATGTTATTAGTATTTTATTTATTTTTATTATATCTATTGGGATGATACTGATTAGTAAAATCACATAGGTTTCAGGTGTACAATTCTATAATCCATCATCTGTATACTGTATTGTGTGTTCACCTCCCCAAGTCAAGTCTCCTTCCGTCACCCTTTGTCCTCTCTGTACCTCCTCCTCCCTCCACGCACCCCCTTTTCCCTCCGGTAATTACCGTACTGTTGTCTATTTCTACGAATTTTCTTTCTTCTTCTTTTTTTTTCTTTCCTTTGGTTGAGCCACAAGTTCTACTTATATTCAAAGGAAAGGGATTGGGTCATTCTTAGATTTCTGTCTCCTCTATGTATTTCTGTCCAGCATAGATTAGAAAGGAAGTTTTTGTTTAGTGGGGCCTGTATTTTGGCCCAGATACATATTTATAAGGAAAGATTTTTTTTTTTTTTTTTTTTTTTTTTCATTTTTCTGAAGCTGGAAACAGGGAGAGACAGTCAGACAGACTCCCGCATGCGCCCGACCGGGATCCACCCGGCACGCCCACCATGGGGCGGCGCTCTGCCCACCAGGGGGCGATGCTCTGCCCATCCTGGGCGTCGCCATATTGCGACCAGAGCCACTCTAGCGCCTGGGGCAGAGGCCGAGGAGCCATCCCCAGCGCCCGGGCCATCTTTGCTCCAATGGAGCCTTGGCTGCGGGAGGGGAAGAGAGAGACAGAGAGGAAAGCGCGGCGGAGGGGTGGAGAAGCAAATGGGCGCTTCTCCTGTGTGCCCTGGCCGGGAATCGAACCCGGGTCCTCCGCCCGCTAGGCCGTCGCTCTACCGCTGAGCCAACCGGCCAGGGCCAAGATGATTTTTTTTTTTAACAACAAGAATCAGATGCGGATAGGTGAAGAGAGTGGTGGCTGGGGTTGGTGAGGAGAGAGAATGAATTTTCTTTCAAAGGCTTCATTATATACAGAAAATACTTAAAAAGCAGCTCTTGGTTTTTCTCCCATGAAAATGAAGGCACAGTGTGATAGATTGTATCAATGGACTCTAAGTCACCCTTCCTTATCGCCCCTCCCTACAGGATTCTACACCTGTACTTTTTTTTTTCCCCCAGAGACAGAGAGAGAATCAGAGAGAGGGATAGACAGGGACAGACAGACAGGAATGGAGAGATGAGAAGCATCAATCATTAGTTTTTCGTTGCGCATTGCGAGATCTTAGTTGTTCATTGATTGCTTTCTCATATGTGCCTTGACCGTGGGCCTTCAGCAGACCGAGTAACCCCTTGCTTGAGCCAGTGACCTTGGGCTCAAGCTGGTGAGCTTTTGCCCAAACCAGATGAGCTGGGCTCAAGCTGGCGACCTCAGGGTCTCAAACCTGGGTCTTCCGCATCCCAGTTCGACGCTCTATCCACTACACCACCGCCCGGTCAGGCTACATCCGTACCTTTTGAACTAAAATAGGCATATGGCATGCTTTGGCCAATGAAAGGTGAATATAGTGATGTGAATCTCTTCCTGGAAGAATCTCTACAAAACCGTGTATGGTTCACAAACGTAATCATTTCCCTGAGGTCACAATGACTGGCAATGTTCCTGACAGACATTGTTTCATTTACTGTTGGGCCTGGAGTGAAGAAAATGGCTCAGAACCATAGTAGACCCATTTTGGATTTGTAGCACAAAAGAAAAATAAAACGTTTGTTATTGCTGTAAGGCGTTGAAATTGTGGGGTCATTTGTTACTACTGCATAAGTGGCCCATCCTGACTGATACACATGCCTGAGATCTGTGTGCACCAGTTTAAATCATCTAAGTGCTAAGCGAGCAATTTTGCAGAAGCTTCAACTAGCTGCATCATTAGCTTAGCCCCGCCTCTTGCTTTCTGTCCCTGTGCTCCTCTGATTTCGTCATGTACTCCTATGAGAGCTGACAAGGCACTCACACATGTGTAAACAGATAGTGTGGGGAGACTGTCACCCATGAGGCAAATCCTGAGAAATGAGCGATAGATGCTGAAGCCCAAATGTTCCCCTCTTTCTTTTATACGCGGAGGGCTGACATGCCTTTCTTAAGGCTCCTTGTAAAGTCCTGAAGATTTGAACAACACATCACCAAGAGGCCAACTCCATAAACATCTTCATGTCGGTTTTCCCTCCTTTATTTTACGCTGCGGCCCTTACTTCTACCCTCTGGCGTCACATTACCAAATAGACTGCCTGCACATAAATCTTTGTCTCAGGCTCTGGTGGAGGAACGTGACTCGTCACCAGACACACCCTCATTTAATTGATCCAGTCAGAGTGTCATCCACCATCAGAGAGAATTATTTATGTAATTCAGCAGCATAAGGAATTACATGGTACATTTATAGAAACTTGCAAGCATAAACACTTTGCCTCTCAGCCTGGAGGTTATTGTTAGATTAGCTGATTCAAAAATAAGACCTACCCCCTCCCACACACACAGATTACTCTGTCATGAGTTTCAGTCCGTCTTGAAGCCGTAACACACACACTGTTGTTGGTTGGGAGGAGTTCATGTTTTTAAGATTTTGTGATTTGTTGAATAGCTTGCTGTTAAGCAAATGTTTGTGTGTTTCAACGCAGCTGAGGTTTGGTAGACCTGTAGTCCTATGGTTTCTTGCCTTTCAGCTCTGAGCTGCCAGTCCACTGCCTGTGCCGTGTGAGGCATCTGTCTAGCATCATGGAAAATGCCTTGTTTAGGAGCTGAATTGCTTAACTTATCACGGCATCTTGGCTCTATTTCTTCTTTGCCTCCTCATCAGTTCATTCCGTGGAAATCTTAAAATCACACCATGACAGAACTGGAGGGTATCTTAAACCATCTAACCAAACCCCTTATTTCATAGGTCAGAAAACAAGTCCATAGACGTGAAGGAAAATGATCCACTATGGGAGGGGAAGAGGGGGGACACACAAGGAAAGGAATCTAAAGGAATGTACGGTAATCTTGTCTGTTAAGAAGATATCGTTCTTTTCTGACATAATTAAATTCTTGATTTGATGCTCTTAAATGAACTATGAAATTCTAAGCACTTACAATGCAAGTGTGATTTTTAACTAGGACTTCTCCCCCCCACCTCCCCCAACCTGAATGTTAAGATGGCAGATGCATAACTAATCTTAGCTGAATCTATATTAAGAAATCAGCAAGCTGTCTTTATTTAACTTGCATAATCTGTGAATATAATGTAGTGTTAAATAGCGTGACTTTACACATTATGTCCTAAAATAAAAACAACTCCTCTAAAGTGATAGTAAAATGCAGCAATGTGAAAGGTTATTCTACATTTGTTCTCAAAGGAAATGAGAAGAACTGAAGGCAAGAATTGAATAACTTGTTTCTAAATGTGATTTCAGCCGATGCATATATCTATTTTAAATTCTATTTTATCTAAGAGGACAAAGTCAGCTCTTGAAATTGCATTCTGTGCACTAGAGGGGACACTCCCATCAACAGAAGGGACGACGGTTATTTCTGGTTTTGAATTTTTTTGAAAAAGACCCAATCCACTGAGCTTCTGTGTTTTTGCTGGGGGATGTTTCCATGGATCTGAGTTTGTTCCAGGAAGTTTGGGTCCTTCCCATTATCTCTGGAACCAGGCGTGGTTCCTGCAGAAAATACATGGATTATCTGCATCCCTCTTTGACGTCTTTACTGCAGTGGGTCGATTCCCAAAGGAGAAAACAATGAAAAGTTGTAAGGCTCGACTGTGGGAGATGGTGTGGAGAGGAAAGCCAGCTCTTCTGATTTAAGACAAAAGAAAAATGTTGGCCTTTCGCTTCCTGAAATACTGCTGTAAAGTCTTCTGGCCTGGTGCACACTAACCAGTGCGAGAATGTGGCCACCACCACTCAGTGCTCTCTTGAAGTTGGGATTCTGGGACCTCACTTCCACTGGGTGAACCAATTTTTGTTTTAAGGTATTTGAATCGCTTCAAGAATGCTATTTTAGCTTCTAATGATTCTCTTCCTCTGGGAAAGTGTCTCCTAATCCCAGAAACACAGACCCTTGAGGAATTAATACAAGAGACCTGGGAATTATTTGGGTAACAATCATTGTGAGTGGATTTCTACATAAATAATATGTTTTGGATAAATTTACTTGGAGACGTTCTTAAATTCTTGATCACATTTAAAGCAATAATTTCTCTCAATCCAAGGGCAGTAAGAAAGCAAGAAAATTAGACTAGTGAAGTGCCTCTTTAAAATGTGTGTCTGTGCGCACACATATGCACATGCCCTGTGTGTGTGTGTGGGGGGGGGGGTCTGTGTCCTTAAACCATTAAGAACGTCATTGTGCTTGAACAGGCAGAGGAGGACTACTGTGGAAGTTATGTTCAGAGGATAGACTTCACAAAGCGAAGTGAAGTTTTTAAAGTTAATGGCTAGACAGTGCTTAAAGCAGGGGTCCCCAAACTTTTTACACAGGGGGCCAGTTCACTGTCCCTCAGACTGTTGGAGGGCCGGACTATAAAAAAAACCTATGAACAAATCCCTATGCACACTGCACATATCTTATTTTAAAGTAAAAAAAAAAAAAAAGAACGGAAACAAATACAATATTTAAAATAAAGAACAAGTAAATTTCAATCAACAAACTGACCAGTATTTCAATGGGAACTATGTTCCTCTCACTGACCACCAATGAAAGAGGTGCCCCTTCCGGAAGTGCAGCAGGGGCCGGATAAATGGCCTCAGGGGGCCGATGTGGCCCGAGGGCCGTAGTTTGGAGACCCCTGGCTTAAAGCATACACATTATTCATGATTTATTCTAATAACATTTGTGGATGACTAACTTCATAATGCTGCTGCACATTTGTTATGTTTTATTCTGAAAATGTGACTAAGTATCTGTGCCTCTTTAGGGATCGCTTTATATCCTTCTATGATTGCACCGTGAAGTAGAACTCCATGCCTTTCAGAAGAAAAGTGTTAGAGAAAATAATCCAGACACACACACATGCATAGACATACACCGTGTCAGGTACTGTTCTAGACAGTTTTACAAATTTTAGCTGGTTTAATCCTTATAGCAGCCCCGTGAGGTGGAGGTACATTGTTGTTCCCATTTTGTAGATGGGAAACTGAAGCACAGAGTGGTTCTGTGATGTGCCCACGGCTACCCATCCAGGAAGAAGGAAACTGGACTTTCATTCCAGCCTGAGCAGGCATCTCTGCTCTGCTCACGCCAAGGGACTTCTTTCCTGGCAGGAAGGGATTGCTTCGGTGACTGCTGAGGACTCCCTGGGGGATAGGCTGGTTTGGATTAAGGTAGTGTATATACCCCATGTGTCCTCTACCCCAATTATTAACATTACACACACACACACACACACACACACACACACACACACACCCCTACCCTGGGCTTACTCTGGGCACAATGACATTAAGCTACCTTGATTGTAACTGCAATGCCCCTTGATCTGGGCTTTAGCTCCCAAACCTTCTAGAACTGTCACTGCATAACAGCAAGTAGGTGTGGCAAAGACCTCCAGTGTATGCTGGAACTTAGTCCTATTTACCTGTTTTACTGCTTCAGGTAACCCATTTACATGTCCTCAGAGTTTGTTTGGACAAGACCAGCATTTTGAGGATTATTCCGATGACTTTATAGGTTCTGTGACTTTAAAGAAATTAGCTGATGGTCCTTGAGATGCAGAATGATGGTATCAGAGCACGTCACTTTCATGAGACTTTTGAAAGGGTCTCTCCTTCTCCTACTAAAACCAGAGGATAGGCGGAATGATAGGAACCAGCACAGGCACCTGGCTGGTCCTACGCTCTGGCTGCCAGGAAACATGCAAATGTGCTTTCCAAGGATTGGCTGAAAAAGATTATGGCAGGTGAGGGCAAGGCCCAGTGGAGGTCATGGTTCAGTGTTTGGGGAGCTCGGACCAGATACCAGGAAACCCAGGGTTATGTTGATGCTGTAGGCTACATTTCCTGGCCAGCTCAGCTGTCTTTATAAATCCTCTCACCAGACGGGTAAGGAAAAGAAACTCACCTCTTGGCAGGAAGCCTCTAGACTAGGGGTTGGGAACCTTTTTGGCTGAGAGAGCCATGAACGCCACATATTTTAAAATGTAATTCCGGGAGAGCCATATAATGACCTGTGTACGTTAAGCATTATCCAATAAAAATTTGGTGTTGTCCTGGAGGACAGCTGTGATTGGCTCCAGCCACCCACAACCATGAACATGAGTGGTAGGAAATGAATGGATTGTAATACATGAGAATGTTTTATATTTTTAACATTATTATTATTTTTTATTAAAGATTTGTCTGCGAGCCAGATGCAGCCTTCAAAAGAGCCACATCTGGCTTGTGAGCCCTAGGTTCCTGACCCCTGCTCCAGACTTTCTAGTTCCATGGGGCAGAGCCAGGTGGGGGGCCAGGAGGGTCAATGCAGAGTGATTGTCAGGAAGGAGCTCCCATTTCAGAAGGTGAACTTATATTGCAGACTAATGAGTTGGTTTGCTCATGCTGATTTTGTGACACCTACCTTGACCGTCCATCCAGAAGTGGTGTGGAGCAGGGCTTCTCAGAGTGTGGTCCTCAGACCGTTGGGGGTCTCTGAGATCCTTTTAGGGTATCTGAGGTAATAATTTTTTTATAGCAATACTATGGCATTATTTCCCTTTTCACCATGTGGACATTTGTACTGGGTATACAAAAGCAACAGTGGGTAAAAGTGCTGGCACATTAGTGCCAATCAGGGCATTGGTACCAAACTATATTAGTGCCTATTGTATTCTTCATCTGTACACATGCCAAAAAAAGAGCCATTATCCTTAAAATATCTTTGAAGAAGCAGAAGAAATTAGTAAGTTTACTAAAGTTCAACTTCGGATACATGTTTTTTTTTTTTTCTAAAAATATATACTGTGTAATAAAAAGGAACTACTGTACTCATAAAGACTTTTGTGACAAATGGCAGTGTGTGTGAACCTTGTCTCCTTGCAAACCACTTAGGCTGTTGTTCGAGTTGAGTTGCTAGCTAAACTAGCAGCTTTATTCATGGAACGTCATTTTCACTTGAAAGAAAAACTGAAGAACAGGCCATGGTTAGTTAGACTTGGGTATTTGGCAGATAATTTCTCAGAGATGAATAAAGTGGACCTAATATATCAAGAAAAAGAGTTGACTCTATTTGTTTAAGAATGAAATTAGAATATTCAAGTAAAAATTACATATTTCAAAAATTTGTATCTGCCACAGTGAGTTCAACAGTTACTAAGTGATATTCAAAGACTTTTTGGATTAGATGGGTGGTGATGTTAACAAACAGTACTTTTTTAATGTTGAATAATATGTGTTAACATCAGGAAGATCTGCATAACTCGGGAACCCAATATTTCCCAAATGACCAATGCATGATATTACCAAATCCCATATGGGAAGAGATCCACTAAGAGTAGAATATAGACTATCTTTTATGTAGTAGATAGAGTATAAAAAGTTCAGTGGTATGTTTTCATGCTTCACATTGCAACTGGCTTCTAAGAAACTAACTACCAAACTTGTAGTCTGGTACATTTACACAAAAGACTACTTACTACTCAGCTATAAAAAAATGAAGCATGAATGGACCTGGAGATTATTATGCTAAGTGAAAGAAGCCAATCAGAGAAATACATGTACCATATGATTCACTTATATGTGGAATCTAATGAGCAAAATAAACTAATGAACAAAATAGAAATGGAGAACAAATTGACAGCTGTCAGAGGGGATAGGGGTTGGGGGCTGGGTGAAAAGGGTGAAGGGATTAAGCAAAGAAAAAACTTATAGACACAGACAACGGTGTGAGATGGCAGGAGGGAAAGAAGGATGGGGAGAGATGGAGGTGGTAGAGGGGGACAGATGGTGATGGAGGGAGACTTGACTTGGGGTGGTGAACACACAGTGCAATGTACCGATGCTATTGGATAGAATTGTACACCTGAAACCTGTATAATTTTATTAACCAATGTCACACCTGTAAATTCAATAAAATATTTAAAAAAACAACAACTATATGTTGTCAATTTTGGGTATAGTTTCAAAAATAATATCTACTATTGCATCTCTTAAAAAGTGATTTAAACACTTTTCCTTTTTTAAATGATACATCTATATGAGGCCATATTTTTTTCCATGTAATTCAACTAAAAATCATATTGCCGCAGATCAAATGAGGAAGATGGAGAGTCCAACTGTCTGCCTGTAAAGAGATATACAAAATTGCAAAGCAAAGCCATGCTTCTTAATATTTTGGGAAGGGAATATATTTATTTTTTATAAAAATATGTTATTTATGTTAACATGTAGGCATTTATTATTTTTATATTTTTATTTTTATTTTTTTTACTATTTTATATTTTTAAATGAATTAAATATTTTAAACATTTCTTAGTTTCAGTTACAAATATGGTAACTATCAGTAGTTATAACCCACATAAACAAAAATTCTTTGGAATCCTCAAAGTTTTTAAAAAATACTAATGGCTCCTGGAACCAAAAGTCTGAGAACTGCTAATGTAGAATAGTTGAATATTTGCCAGCTGGAGGTGTCAAAACTGTCAGAAGAATCAAAAGAGTTGTCCAGGTTGGGAATTGTGACTGTTTAAATATATCTCTTTAGGCCTGACCTGTGGTGGCGCAGTGGATAAAGCGTCGACCTGGAAATGCTGAGGTCGCTGGTTCGAAACCCTGGGCTTGCCTGGTCAAGGCACATATGGGAGTTGATGCTTCCAGCTCCTCCCCCCCCTTCTCTCTGTCTCTCCTATCTCTCTCTCTCTCTCTGTCTCTCCCTCTCCACTCTAAAATGAATAAATAAAAAATAAATAAAAATTAAAAAAAAATAAAATAAATATATCTCTTTAAATAGCTCAATAAAAATTATTTAAATATTTTCCTCTTTAAAATAAAACCCTCATAGAGCTCAAAAATGTTTACATTGCCTATTAAACTTTTTCTCATTCTTCAGTAAATGATATCAAAATAGGAAAATACTGGCAATTACAATATATTCAATTCTAACATTGCAAATAAAAATGTATCCACACGTATAGTATGTTATTTGTAAATAGCACTGAAACCTTCTCTCTTGTCTTACAATGTAAAACAAATAATAAATATTCAATTAAGTAATGAATAAACCAGTAGATATTAAGCAAAAGGAAAATAATCATTCCAAATGCTGATTTTCTATTTTTGATGATGTAAGTAAATATCAGTCTGCATTTTAATATACATGGAGTCCATGTATAAGCTTAGTGGACAGTTTTTAATGTATTTTTATGAACCATATTTTCTTACATAATTAAACAGTTTGCATCATTTATTTAATAGATAGTAGTCAAATTTTCCTCACATAGTATGAATTACATTAAATATAGTACTATAAGTAAGCGTTATGCATAACATTTAATATTCTGAATGAAAACAAAATACCTTTTACTCAAAATCGCAAGTGCACGTGCTGCCAAAACCAGTAAAGTGATGAAAAATATTTCTAAGAGCATTTGAGAAATGTCACATTTATGTAAAAGGGTTCTGTCGTAGTTTCGTAGTTTCGAGGGCTGCTGTAACAAGGTATCACAAAATGAGTGGCTTAAAACAACAGAAATGTATTCTCTCGTGGTATGGGAGTTCAGAAGAGGGGCCATGCCCCTCTGGAGTCTCTAGGGGAGAAGGCTTCCTGGCCTGTTCTAACTTCTGGGGGCTCCTGGCATTACTTGGCTGTGGCTGCATCACTGTTCTTTGATCACCTTTCCAATGGGTGTCTCTCTGGGTCCTCTCCTCTTCTTAGAAGGATACCAGTGATAGGAGTTCAGTAAGGCCTGCCCTAAATCCAGGATGATTTCATCCACAGAACTCAAACCATCTGCAAAAACCATATTTCCAAGGCCACATTTTTTTTTTTTTTTTTTGTGAGTGGGGATATAGCGGACAGGAAGGGAGAGAGATAAGAGGCATCAACTCATAGTTGCAGCTCCTTAGTTGTTCATTGATTTATTTCTCATATGTGCCTTGTCTGGGGGGCTCCAGCTGAGCCAGTGACCCCTTGCTCAAACCAGTGACTTGGATTCAGTGGCTTGGATTCAAGCCACTGAACTTTGGGCTCAAGTCAGAGACCATGGAGTCGTGTCTATGATCCCATGCTCAAGCCAGCGACCTCAGGATTTCGAACCGGAGTCCTCAGTATCCCAGGCTGACACTCTATTCACTGTGTCACCACCTGGTCAGGTTCCAAGGTCACATTTGGGGAACACTATTCAACTACTATATGTTCCCAATAAAAAATGATTGAGAGTACAGACATTCTTTTACAAGGTTGGACTTTGATGTTGGACAGAACCACTCTACCAGATATAGATAGCTCTCTGGCCTTTCCAGGTTATCCACACTTGAAAGTCTCAGATTTCCCACCTATAAAACTGGGTCCACTGTAGCCATCATGTAGGCTTATGAGAAGTGAAGGGATTATTATAAATATACAGGTCCCTTGCCAGGTCAGGCAGATAATGACAGTCACAATATGTGCTATAAATGTACTGTTAACGACAAGTTTATTGGTGGTAATTGTGGTAAGAGTCAGTAGTTACGGTGATTTCAGAGACAATTAGTACCGAATAATGGATGATTTTACTGAGAGTAGGTAGCTGAGAGAGAGACTAGGAGGATAGAGAGAAAAGAACCCATAAAAGAGCAGCCAATGAGCCTGTTTAGAGCCAGACATTGCTATAGACTAAATGTCGGTGTCCTCCCTAACTTCCTATGTAAAAACCTGATCCTCAATGTGATGGTATTTGGAGGTGGTGCCTTTGGGAGGTGATTAGGTCATGAGGGTGGAGCCCTCATGAATGTGATTAGTGCCCTTAGCAAAGTGACCCCAAAGAGCTTCCTTCTGCCCTGTGAAGACACAGCAAGAAGATGGTACCGTGAACCAGGAAGAGGGCCCTCTCCAGGCACTGAGTTTGTGGATGCCTTGATCTTGGACCTCCCAGCCTCCAGAACCATGAGGAATAAATTTCTGTTGTTTATAATCCACCCAGTCTGTGGGATTCTGTTATAGCAGCCTGAACAGACATAGTTAATATAGGACAGTGATCGGCAAACTCATTAGTCAACAGAGCCAAATATCAACAGGACAACAATTGAAATTTCTTTTGAGAACCAAATTTTTTAAACTTAAACTATACAGGTAGGTACATTGTTATTAACTTAATTAGGGTACTCCTAAACTGGCCTTTGCACCCACATGTGGTATTTTGTGGAAGAGCCACACTCAAGGGGCCAAAGAGCCGCATGTGGCTCGTGAGCCGCGGTTCGCTGACCGCTGAGATAGGACATTTTTGTCCAGTATATTTTAGAGAGCTGCACTGGAAGACAGAACGCTGGTGTTCAGCATGCTCCAGCATTTATCTTTATCTGGGTTCCAGCTTTGTGTTGTGCATTTCTAGGCCCGTGTGTTGATCACTATCTGGGGTGGTGTTTGAAGACTCTGAGGAAACTCTAAAAACCTGTATCACTGTGGTTGCATGCAGTCCATTACAGCCGAACCAGCCCTTTCTGCAGCTGTCAGGCTGACTTCATGTCACTTCCCTTGGTGGCTATTTCAGACTCCTTCCACCAGCCCCAGCCCATGCCTCTCGCCACCCCTTCTTTAAATAGCCGTGGCTCAGTCCTTACTGAGCCAGACCCTCCCTCATTCTCCCCTTCACCTTAAGATGAAGCCTGTCTGCTCTTCTCTGCTTCTATTTCAGATGATGAATTACCCCTCTTCCCTTTAAGAGTAATCCCCCCCTCCCCTCGTGGTGACTGCTCTTGGCCCAAGTAATAATTACGGTCCATTATTACCCCTTTATTTTCTTATGTGTAGTTTCCATCGAATCCTTCCATTCCATCTATAAATATGCCCAATCTCCCTCTTTGTTTGAAGGCACTGGCTCCTCCAGGTACCACGGTATCTCCTTAACTGGACTTGAATGCATCTGGGAAGAGCAGTGACCTAGCCCCCGCTTCATGTTATGACAAGCTGTTAATTATTATAAAATTATTGAAAGAACAATCAGTTCAATCCTGATGATCTCTTCCCAGTAGAGATAAGACATGGCTGAAACTGCAGGCAGTGAGCAGGCCCTGGGCCTCTGAGAAAACCCTGGGCTCCACGACCTCGCCACCAGTGCGGGGATTTGTGTATTCAGAGTATTCAGTGATGAGTATAACAAAATGCTTTTAAGAAATTGGGATTTCCATAGTTATTCAGTCGGAAGGAATTATAAAAATCGGTTAATGCCCTGAGGATAGCATAAACAAAGGCACTTTTATCTTGAAACCCCTGAATTTGCTTCTGGGGGTTTTCTGAATAATAAGCAGGTAAAAAAATGTCCAGCCTCTCTGGTATGCTTTGCATTTGCTGAAAACCTGCAGATAAGTCTCGAGTGAAGATGAGAACCATGTGGGGTATGAGGAGCTAGTGAAAAGATGCCATATTACGACCCTCCTTGTTTATTTCAAGATCTTGTTAGTAAATTAGTATTTACCGAGGACATACCATGAATGAAAGCAGGATGGCAGTCCACGGTATGTATATAGCATTTGGTTATTTGTGTTTAAGGTAAAAAAGATATGTTGATTATTCTGGAGGAGGTCAGACATTTTTCTAGTCTATAGAGTTCCTAAAGAGTCTACCCTGTAGGAGTCATTTGGCAGAGAAAGGGACCCATGAGCCGCCAGCTGTCTAACCTGTAGCATCCTGCAGCCTGCTGGGGCCTGAGAAGCCACCTCCCAGTGTAGCAGCCAGGGAAAGCCCCTCAGCGGCCTTTTGAGGAACTTCATTAAAGGTGACCATTAAGACACATATGAGTATAGTGATAATTTTTTTTCTCCATTGTATAAGCAAAGGGATTTTATAGTCCTATCTGACTTGCTAGAATAAAATGTCCCAACAGGAACTTAGTTTACTAAGAAATTATATGTAAAAATTAAGGTATGGACAATTTAATCAGCCAGCATTGGTAGTGGGTGACGTTATATATAATGTTTCCACAGGAGATGTAAAGAAGTGTAAAGTGTGGTTTCTGCCCTGGGAGAAGTTTACAGTTAAAATGAGGCTGTGTAGAAACCCCCCCCCCCCCCCTAAGCAGATTCTCTGCCTTCCTTGGTCCCATAATGACAGGCACTGTGACATGGCCAAATGTTGGTAAGCTTAGTTTGAGAAAGCTATGAGGTGGAAACATCTGTGTCCTGTCACCAAACACCCAAAAGTTCAGCTTTGTGCCCCTCTGCCATCCAAGAGGAAAAGAGGCAACATTTCTATTGTCATTCCTAATTAATTTTTCCCAATGAGACAGGTATCCCCCAATTATGAAGATATTACATAGAGTGTTAATAAATAGTCACGAGTTTTATTTAATTTTTTATCTCAGCAACCAAATGTGAAGAATAACTTTCCATTGGTTCCACATCTGCAACTGAGTACATTCTTAGAATAATATCACAATAAAGAAATAACTTCTAAATGGTCAGGATGCATAAAATCCTTATTGCTTTTGATTAGGGGGAAATCAAAGTAAAAAGAAGAACAGACTTGAAGTCAGTTAAAAATCAAAATAATACATGGGGGGCATGTAATCTCATAAATCTTAATGTTTAGCCATAAGATGATAGTTTATTAACTAAATATACTGCTCACAAGAGTTAGGGGATATTTCAGAACGGAAATGAAGCAATAAAATATCCCCTAATTTTTGTGAGCAGTAGAGCATTTTCTGCCCTCCCTGTTTCTCAGATTAGAATTCTAACATAGGCTATGAGAATCGCTAGATATCTATGATATGAGAGGCTTTCCCCCACCCTTCCACTCTAATAGTCGAGAAAGGCACACAGTTCAGGCCCTCACACAGGAACTCTGTGACTGAGCGCGGCCTCAAAGGTGGGTAAGGAAGTGAGCTCAACCAGAACCTTTCAGTAGTGTTTCTGAGAAATAGGAAGGTCCCATTACAAAGTGCTGGCATTCGTTTCTTAGAAGCTTTGTCTATTAAAAGAAAGCCAAACTTCAGGAGCATTAATGGAACCAAAAAATACTACATGGTGCTTATTGTGCCAGAGGTTGGCGGTCATGAAATCTGAGACAGGACCAGATTCGAGGCTGTTCCTTTGTATGATTTTTAAGTCAGCCGCGTAACTACATCCAAAAACTATACGCGCATAAAAACAGGTGATTCTTTTTCTTGATGGCATGAAGAAAAAGCCTTTTTAATATGCCAGATCGTTTAGGCGGGAAGAAATATGACGAGCGCATGCTGGGGGCGCGGCTTGTTAAACGAGACTGGCCTGGCCCTGCCTATTTGCCCAGGAGACTTGTTTTCAGCAGTTCTCTCCTTCAATTTGGTCAGAATTTTAAAAAATCTGTTCATTTCTATCCCACTCGAATAGAAACGGGACCCAGCAGGAGCAGGGACAGGAGCAGGGATGTCACATTGCATGTCAGCCGCCAGAGCGTGTGTGTGTGTGGGAGCTTCCGTAACAGGGAAATTACCGGTGTTTCCTATGATCATGAAGCAACATGTGCTTGGCTAATTACTGTTCTCTGCCACTGCTCTCACATCTTGAAACTCTCCATGACCCAGCTGCGGAAATCCTGTTTGTCTGCCTCCCACCCTCTCCCCCAAAGAATGAAAAACAGCGACGTGCAAGGCTGGGCTTGTTTAATGAATGTGATTTGGTTTTCGTTGAACCAGAGACGCCAGAGGTTTCGGAGGCTGTGAGCTGGGGGCGGGATCTGTGAATGACTCCGTGGTGCTAGTCTTAGGATAAGATGAGTGTGGAGGGTGTCTGCACTTGCTGCATGATAACCTTGTCCAAGCACCTTTTCTTTATTTTCATAGGTTCCTGGAGTGAAATGACCTTTCACGGTAGGCGAGGCCGTCAGCCTGGCTTCAGGCAGAGCTATATCTAGTGTGGTGACATCTGAGTCTTTGGGTTTAATAAGAATGTCCTCAAGATGCTGCCTCCTCCTTCTTTGACCCTGTCCTTCCCCTTAGTAACCACAAATGCTATAACTAAGGCTTTCTGGTTTCTCTGATAGAAATAGCGAGTTATCTTGTACTATATAGCAATTATAGATTTTGGTGTAATATCATTTTATTTATTCTCTTGTTAAAGTGCTAAAAACCAAAGTCTTGCCTACTTTATATTAAGGTGAACTTCCTCTCACTCCCCACCAAAAAACTGAATTTTGTCAAGAAAGATTGAACGTTGCTTTTTCAATGTTCATAACAGGAGGTGATTTTCACAGAGATATTGGCTTGGATATGGTTCCTTTGAGTGACTATTTGAATATATTTATTAATAATAAGTTATTATGTAGTATTACAGGAAAACAATGGCCTGAAAGTAGCTGGATTCTCTGGAGAAAGAAACTTTCTCAGTGTGGATAGTGATACTTTCTTTCCACATAGATGCAATTGCTGGATGACATTACCCAACTAATTAACAATGACATATTTGTTAACATATTGCTGTCAGCAGGTGGCTATCTGAGCAGGGGTGAAAGTGGCATGTGCTCAAACAAATTGTTGTACTCTAGAGAAATGTGTACAATTGTTTTTAGAAGAGTCTTTTTAATGATGCCTGTGAGATGAATTATTTTTGTAAGGCATAAAACCGGGAGGCAGGTAGGAGAGATACAAACTAGAGGAACAAAACTAAAGAAAGCAAAATTGATTTCATCTTTTCCAAAAGCTTTTCCAACTGGAAACATAAACCTAGCAAATAGACAGTTGGATCCTACCGGCACAGTTTGCCTGTCCTATCGCAAAGCCAGGGAAAGACTCGGGTGTCCTCTCTTCCTCGCCCTCTTCTTCCTTCCTCTCCTTTGTCCATTTTCAATCTGTCCAGAAAGTCTTGGCACAGGGTTTAGCCGTGACAGATGGGCAGGAAACGGTCATCTGTTGCTGTCTTTCAATTTCAGAGGAATCATTGTGTCAATGAAGGGGTTAAAACTGTCAACACCTATTAGAGGTTGGAGATCATTAGTTTAATATCAATCCCAGAACACTGACGCGGAGTGACCACACAACAACAAATGAATTCCACTAGGTTACTGCTTTGTAAGAAAGTCTTATTAATCTCTTTCCAGCTCTTGTACAACCATGCTTTCTAAATGTGTACGTGAAAAAGTAAATGATTCTGCATACCCAAGATGATGATGGGTTTTATTTCGGAAGGTGCGTTTTGAATTAGCACTTGCAGATACAAGTTTAGTACAGATGCATGCTCTGAACATGAGCTCTGTAGCCTTTAGAATGTTCCACGGTGTGTTGACTGTTACTCTATCCATAGGGATGCTCAAATATAGTATTGAGGGATATGGTTTAGGCAGGCGAACTGTTACAAAATACACATGTATTTAATTTTGTGTCACTATCTTGTCTTACAAGAAACATGAAAGGAAAAAGAAACAGAGCTCTTTAGAACAAAAGAAGTAGCAGACCTCTTTAAAACGAAACTTGAGAATAGGCTTGAGAAGAATAAAATCTATTTTTTGTTTATTAGCTTCAAAGAGAAAATTGGTAGATAAAAAGCAGAGCGGAAAGCTGGTTTTCAGAAGCCCAGGTGGGAACCAGAAAGGGGCAACTATGACTTAAAAATAGAAGCAGGAATCCATGCTGAACTAGGGGAAGAATGGGTAAAGGAGAACTTCAGTAACCCCCGTATGTTCAAATCCACAGGTCCCAATGGCTGGCATCCTAGAGTACTTAATGAATTGGCCGAAGTCATCACAGAACCGCTAGATATCATTTTTGAGAACTCGTGGAGGACTGATGAGGTGCCTGAAGACTGGAAAAGGGCATATTTAGAACCTTCTTTCAAAAAGGGAAATGGATGGTGACCCTGGAAATACTCATCAGCTTAACTTTTTGCTTGGAAAAATTCTGGAATAATCAGTACACTGGGTAACTAACTTATAATAGCTAGAAATGAGGCAGTGAAATATCACACATTAAGAAGTATTGAGTTCGTTTTTAAAGGACACATCATTGCGAGAGACAGTCTTATGCATATTTGGGTTTTTTTTCTCTCTATTCTGACTTCTTGATAAAAATAAATGAGGTTGGCTAAGGTTTTGGGGGTTTAACTAATTTTAAATGTAATACCAGACAAAAATGTAGGTTTCTTGCATTAGCTAGTAATTACATCACTTTTGACTTAATCTTTAACATGAGAATAGTAGCTTTAATTTTGTATTTTAACACACTTTTTTTTCCACTTTATATAGGACCATGTTTTCATAGATTGGGATATTTTATATAATTCTATTGTAGAATAGTTTGGTGAAGGAATTCTTGTGTTCAGAAGGTGCTTTATATAGTCATGTTATATATAGGTACATTTATAAAGCTGGCTGACAAGTTAAGGAATATCACCAAAGGAAGGCAAGTTTTTCTAACTTTTCTCTGGCTGAATTTAATCTGGCTGAAGTTCACTAGACTGTCCCTCTCTGACACACACGGAGCAAGGGCCAGCTACAGACCTTCATGACGAATTTCTTCACTCGGTGGACCCTGCCCTGGCCAGCGTGATGTCCCACCCCCCCTCGCTCCCCAGGTGTCTGACTTCAGGTCTGTGGGGGCAGTGAGCTCTAAGAATCCTGTTGAACCACAGCCAAAACGGGAGAGAAGAATGAGGTGTTAGTAGGTAATTAAGATAACTCTGGAGTCTCCCCTCCCCATTCCTATTTTTCTTGCCTTTGGATATCGGCAGTCTTATTTCCTGCTGAGAAAATGCAACCATGTTGATAGGACCAAAACTTGAGTTAAAAGGAGATCAACAAAAAAGATACAGATAAGCATCAAGCTCTTTTGAGTCAGGCAGCTTCTGAGAGTAGCTGAGTGGAACTGAATTGCAGTCTCCCCTGTGCTGAGAGGTACATAGAGATGTAAGGTTTCAGCAGCGTTGTGATGCTCAATAGCTGGAAACCCTCAAAGGGAAAGAAATCTACATCCTTCCTTCCTGGTGCATACCGGTCCCTGGGAAGGGATAGACAGGTACCGTCTCGCAGGGCAATTTTATCACAATGCCCTTTAAAAACCTAAGGTTTTTTTTTTTTTTTTTTTTTTTTTTTTTTTCATTTTTCTAAAGCTGGAAACGGGGAGAGACAGTCAGACAGACTCCCGCATGCGCCCGACCGGGATCCACCCGGCACGCCCACCAGGGGCGGTGCTCTGCCCACCAGGGGGTGATGCTCTGCCCATCCTGGGCGTCGCCATATTGCGACCAGAGCCACTCTAGCGCCTGAGGCAGAGGCCACAGAGCCATGCCCAGCGCCCGGGCCATCTTTGCTCCAATGGAGCCTTGGCTGCGGGAGGGGAAGAGAGAGACAGAGAGGAAAGCGCGGCGGAGGGGTGGAGAAGCAAATGGGCGCTTCTCCTATGTGCCCTGGCCGGGAATCGAACCCGGGTCCTCCGCACGCTAGGCCGACGCTCTACCGCTGAGCCAACCGGCCAGGGCCAAAAACCTAAGGTTTATAAGGGTTAGCGACTTCTAGAGATTCATTTAGATACTGCATAAACTCAGTCTTGTTCTTATATACAAGTTCAAGGAAATTAAGCTCTAAAAGCATGTACAAGCTGTCCTTTAAACTAGACATAGCTTGCAGTTTCATAAGGATTATACTCCAATCAACCTTTAATCATTTTTTTCAAGTGAACTGGAGTCTTTAAAATTAACAAGCTATATATATATATTTTAAGGAGTATGTGGGGGAGGGTCTGTGTAGATTACAGATATAATTTATTATAATAAATGACTTCCTGTTAGAGACCTCATTTCCAGGTGCAGCATCTGTGGCAGATTTATTTCACAGATGTACATTTACATGCACTTGTTGAACTGTTGCTAGAAGCGAACCCAGTGTCTGAAAAACCTATTTTTTCACTGTGGGCATTATAATGCAATGTAATGCAACCAAGTTTTATTTTCTATTTGTGTAATGTCTAACCTCAATTATCGTGCCCAATTTAAGTCTTCTCTGTGTGTCTGCTATTGGAATTTGAAAATAACGATCTTCTACCTAAATTAAGAGTCACAATTTAGAACGGTGAAATAGCCAATGGACTTTAAAGACCTCTTACCTAAAGCTTGAGGATGAAAACTTTAAAATAAGCAGAGTGTATTTCATTCATCCATTTGCATTAAATCAAGGTGAGGGAAGAGTCAAAGTTTTGGAGAAAGGAGCAGTCTTGGCCTGCATTGTGTCTGGTGATAATTACTCCTAAAAGGAGTCTTTTTTTTTTTCTCACAATGTTGTTTCTTTTTCCTTTTCTCGAACATTCATGACATTCTCAAGTTTTTAATGTCAAGAAAGTAGATGAGGGGCAAATACATGATCATAACCAGAGGTTGTCTTCAGTTTTTTTTTTTTTCCATAGAACAACAACAGAGATTAAATGCTGATTTTACTTCATACTATTGAGGAATTTGGAGGATTCCAGCAAAATTTTAAAGTTTGTGGGGGTGAGGAAATAAAGATTTTATTTACAAGAAAATACTATTTCTTGGCAAGGGGAATGCATAACCGCCTGAGGACCCGACAGCCGCACGGAGGGGCTGTGCCCAAGCAGGCTGGGCCGGAGGAGGGCGCGGCGTCGTGGTGCTGTGACCAACGAGAACAGTCATAGGATTGAGTGTGTACCTTGGAGTTCCTCAGATCTGGTTGATACCTTTTTTTTTTTTTTTTCTTTCATTTTTCTGAAGCTGGAAACAGGGAGAGACAGTCAGACAGACTCCCGCATGCGCCTGACCGGGATCCACCCGGCACGCCCACCAGGGGGCGATGCTCTGCCCCTCCGGGCGTCGCTCTGCCGAGACCAGAGCCACTCTAGTGCCTGGGGCAGAGGCCAAGGAGCCATCCCCAGCGCCCGGGCCATCTTTGCTCCAATGGAGCCTCGGCTGCGGGAGGGGAAGAGAGAGACAGAGAGGAAGGGGGGGGGGTGGAGAAGCAAATGGGTGCTTCTCCTATGTGCCCCGGCCGGGAATCGAACCCGGGTCCCCCGCATGCCAGGCTGACGCTCTACCGCTGAGCCAACCGGCCAGGGCCTTGATACCTTTTTTTAAATCTGTGGTGAATGTAAGAATATAAGCTGTAGCGTAGCATAAGCAATGATCTTGAACAACCGTTAAACATGTCACAGCTTCTTATGTTTGTGCAGCAAATGGGAAAAATAAATGCCTCCTCTAGATCTTAAAGGGATTGAGAGTCCCGCTCCTTACACCCACAGAGGTCTTGGTCCAGTGCCTGGCATGTAGTAGGTGCTGAGCACCTCTCTCCTTTTCCCTCTTTGCTGTCAGTTACCTTCTTTATTTGTTCTTCTATGCAAGAGATTACCTTAAAACTGACAAGAAGACCACGCATAAATTGACATGTCCTTATTGCTGCCTTACACCTGCTGAATCAGGCCCCTTTGCTTTGCTTTAGGGAGGAAAAAAGGGAAAGTTGCAGAGGCCGCTCACTGTAGGAGTTGGGTAAATGTTTACTGATTGAAAGAACGAGCGGATTCCTAAGGCCAGCACTTGTCAAGTCTGGGAAAGAGTCTCATAGGCACATAGGGAAGTATTTCTCTAATTTTCCTATTTTTATAACAGCTTTAGATTTATAAGTTTGGTGTGCAAATTGGTGAGTGGCATATGCACATTTTCCTGTGATTTAATGCCTTGATTGACAACTCAGGAGTGAGTGCAAACCGGGCATTCCCCCATAACTGCTTCTTGGGTAAATTCAGCCATGATGTGAAGCAGATGATTGTGCACCAGCAAACTCTTCTGTGTGAAGAGAGGCCAGATGTGCTGGTGACTGAGAAGCACCTGCCAGAAAACTGAGATTGTCCTCTGTGAAGAGTCTGAGTGCAGGGAATAGGTCCCTTGCCTGGGTGTTGAGGAATAACAAGAAGGGAGGTTAAAGAAAATGAAAGTTTTGGACAGAATATTTGATTTATAGAACTCTGTACATGTAATACATAATTGGGTGTCAAAACAGCAGGTTTAAGCAGGTGGAAGAGTTCTGAATTTCAAAGTACATAAGGAATAAAGAGTAGAATGTAATATCTAGAGATATATGCAAGAAATGCTCTTCGGCCTAACCTTAAAGTGCCAGTTCTCCATTCAGACCAAGGGCCAGGTGACAGGGAGTTCTTAGAAAAGTCTAACTGACAACCTGTGCTTGGAATAAAGCTATAATAGATGCTGCATTAAATGATACGCAATAGATTGTGCAGAGGAGAGCAAATCAGCTAGGATTTATTTTTCTTTTAGAATTTCTAATTTTGGCTCTAGCTGGTTGACTCAGTGGTAGAACATTGGCCCAGCATGTGGAAGTCCCAGGTTCAATACCCAGCCAGGGCACACAGGAGAAGCGACTTTCTTCTCCACTCCTCCCCCTCCCCCCTTCTGTCTTTCTCTCACTTGGCTTCCCACAGCCATAGCTCTGTTTGAGTGAATTGGCCACAGGCACTGAAGAATGCTCCATGGCTCGCCTCAGGAGTTAAAATAGCTCAGTTGCTGAGCAATGGAGCAGCAGCCCCAGATGGGCTAAGTGTCGCCCAGTAGGGGGCTTGTCGGGTGGATTATGGCCGGTAGGGGTGCATGTGGGAGTCCGTCTCTGCTTCCTGGCCTCTCACTTAATTAAAACAAACAAACAAACAAACAAAAAAGAATTTTTAATTTTACTCTCATAGCAGCCTCAGCGATCATCAGTTAGAAATTCCCACATCAGAGGTTTATCACTATCCAGATTCTTTGATTAAAAAATCCCATTCAGCTTTATAAATCTCTAAGGAGAAAGAATCAAGTAACTTTCTACCTAATGATGACCATTTTAGGTATTTTCTTAAAAAGGCAAAAGAAAAAAAAAAGAATAGTAATTATAGAAAAATGAACAACATAACTTTTTTTAACTAATCAAAATAGATGTTTTCTTTTAAAAATTGTTTAAATTCCTGAAAATGAAATTTTATTTCTTATTGTTGTTAAAAGATAACTTTTAGAGGAAAATGGGAGGTTAAATTGCAGTTAGAGCTGGGTGGCTATTTATTTATTTATTTATTTTTGACAATTTGACCAACATGTCTTCCATTGGAACAGAAGGAAATAGACTTTTAAATATTATTTAAGATGACAAGTGTCTTTTCCAGACGTATTGTGTACCACAAGCAAACCTTTGTTTGACACATTTTCCTTATTCTAAAAATGAAATGCTGGATTCCACATGTTGAGGGCATGGAGGGAGGCTGATTGGTGTAAATATCAGAAATTCTGTTGTTCATTGTAGCGGTCACCCTATTGCCTGGGCCTGACAATGTAAGCCATTCCTCGTCGAACCTTCCCGCTCATGCAGAGATCTGCGCATGGCCCTGAATAATCAGCACGTGGACATCTAAGTAGCCAAGCAAAGAGTCATCCTAAGTTAAAGTTGCAGGTTTGGTTTTGAAAATATAATTGCAATGGACACTCCCCCCCCCCCTTCAGATACTGTTTTACAAAGGGATCTTATGAGAGACACAATGAAACATCTCATTGCGACAGCATTATGTACCACGGAGTGTACGCCCCCGCAGCCCTGTGATTTGCAAACATGTGTTCGTTCTTCAATAAATGCTATGGCTTTCTCAGTGGTTCCGCCTTGGCCTCTTGTAATCATTTACGTTTCAACGAATGGCATAGAGTATGTGCGTTGCTTAAATTGACTGTATATAAATGTTTACAGTACCGCAGCGTTATTGCTCACATGGGAAATCAGACTTCTGACTTGAAAGAAAGGAAGAAACAAGGTTTCCCGCCCTCCAGGCACAATTCAAATAAATCATGACATGCATGCACTCAGATGCTTTTATGTGATTGTTACATATGTATATGTTGTGGCTTTTTCCCTGATCCTTCCAGCCCACCTTCGCCTAAAAAACTACTCCTGAGGTGACAGCATGCGACTCTGTGCCAGTAATCGTGGCTCACCACAGTGGGAGGTGGGGCGGTGGGAAGTGTCAGGCCGAGTCCTATGTGGAGTTTCTCCACATGTGGTCCCGCTGTGGTTTCCACAGCCATTGACTCCACTTGAAGATTGTTGTGATTCAGCTACAGATAAGTAGTATCACAGGCATCATTAGATCTAGTCTAGAGTCTATTGCATTCAGTCCCAGTCTTCCCACTTTCTGGCATCAGGGCCTTCAGCAAATGGAATAACTGTCATAAATGCTTAGCAAAAGAACTAGCATGTGATGAGCAGACCCAAAACATTAATTTAGAGAAGTTTTTTAGTAGTCTTTTCAGTTATGTACAAATGGCATTGTGGTCTGCTGTAGTGATTGTGAATGGGTGTTTTTATTTGCACTGAATACAAAAGGAGAGGAAAGTCAATCGAAAGCAAAGAGAAATAGGGTAAATATTCGAAGGAAATCTGTAAAAATTTGAATTTTGGAAATGAAAAGGGACCTTCGGATAAGCTAATCTGATTCAGAAATTGTGTAGTTAGGACACCAAGGAGTCAAGAGTTTGTAACATTCTCATGATGACATGAGGTTGGTGGCAGACAACTGAGACTTTCCCAGATCCTTTCATCTTTCTGTCTGATATCAGATCCTAGAAAGTATACCTAAAGGCATCTGTGGCATCTTCAAAAAGCATCCTTCGTTCTAGACTGACCTTAATTTCAACTTAGATCCGTGGTTTTCAAGATGTACTGTTAGAACACTTTCGTTCATAAACTAAAGCTCCAAGCATCCCCAGGGTTCTGGAGGAGCTGAAAACCTAATCTTTCAGCTTGAAAATCATAGGCTTCAGATCTTGGGCAGAGGACAAGAAGTGACACTTCTCTAAAGAAATCATGGTCAATAGACATATGCAAAGATGCTCAACATTATTCATCATCAGGGAAATGCAAATCAAAACCACAATGAGCTACCACCTCACACCAGTCAGAATGCCTGTTATAGAAGTAAGTGTTTGTTTGGGGTTTTTTTGTTTGTTTGTTTGTTTGTTTTACAGGGACAGAGTCAGAGAGAGGGATAGACAGACAGGAACGGAGGGAGATGAGAAGCATCAATCATCAGTTTTTCATTGCGACACCTTAGTTGTTCATTGATTGCTCTCTCATATGTGCCTTGACCATGGGCCTTCAGCAGACCGAGTAACCTCTTGCTTGAGCCAGTGACCTTGGGTCCAAGCTGGTGAGCTTTTTGCTCAAGCCAGATGAGCCCGCGCTCAAGCTGGCAACCTCAGGGTCTCGAACCTGGGTCTTCCCCATCCCAGTCTGACGCTCTGTCCACTGCACCACCGCCTGGTCAGACAGAAGTAAGTGTTGAGGAGGATGTGAAGGAAACCTTCGTGCACTGCTGGTAGAGCTGCAAAGTGGTACAGATACTATAGAAAAACATTATGGAGATGTCTCAAAAAACTAAAAATAGAACTACCACAATACCCATTAATTCCACTTCTGGACATTTATCCAAAGAAAATGAAAACACTAATTTGAAAAGTTATATGCATTCCTATGCTCATTACAGCACTATTTATCATAGCCAAGATATGGAAGCAACTCAGTGTCCACTGATAGAGGGATGAAGAAGATGTAGTACATATACACAATGGAATATTACCCAACAGTCAAAAAGTGAAGTCTTGCTATTTACAGCAACATGGATGGGCCTAGAGGGTATTATGCCAAATAAAATAAGACCGAGAAAGACAAATACCAAATTGGCTTAATTTATATGTAAAATCGAAGAGAAAAAAATAATGAACAAACAAAACAAAAAAAAGACTCCAAGAAACAGATTAAACTCATTGTTTCCAGAGTGGGGAGGGGAGTGAGGCAGTGGGTGGTAAAGGTGAATATAGTCAATAACATTGTTACAACTTTGCACGTTGACAGGTGATTATTAGACTTAATGTGTTAATCAAATTGTATGCTATATAGATGTCAAATTGTTATATTGTACACCTAAAATTGATACAGTATATTGTATACCAACTATACTTGAACAAAAACAATCTTTTAAGCCTTCCTTGATCTATCAAGCATATTGGGAGATGTCAATGAGATTGGTGGGCAGCACTAAAATACATTTTTTCAAAATGATGAAATACCTGGATGCAGTAGAGATCCCAACTAAGAAGGACTGTTGGTTAGATAAAGAATAGGAGGCTAAAATAGCATTGCTGCGGAGGCCTCTTTTCAAGTCTTCCCTCTGAACCTGGAAAACGAATACCTGTTAGACTCCTTCCAGGCCATATGCTTCCCTACTGAGGATTTGTTTTTTTTTTTTAATTTAAAAGAGGAATCTTGAACAAATTTAAATGAAAAAAATTACTCTTTTCCACCTCCTAGAGTTACCCTGAGGACAGAGTGCATTAGTGTAATTATGGACACCTTTTTGGCCAGCTTCCTCTACTGTAAAATAGATCCGTGTATCTTTAACAGGATGTCTGTGCAATCTCATCTGTTACTTGGTTGAATAAGGAGCACCAATTGTGAATTGTATACATTCAGTGTGTATTCTTTTATATCCATTGTACTCAGTCAACTTAATTTTAACTGTATTTTAGAAATTAATTTACAAGACAGCATTTTCAAAAATAGCCATTTTGAGGGAAGAATATGCATTTGATTTTTTCTAAATCCTGACTTCTTATTCAGAAGCCCTGAATCCAGGCTTGATTATCCTGATTAGCCTTCACTCTGTCATCTATAACAGTGTCCTGTGAAGGTTTTGGGAAACAGATAGGATCTGACTAATGTCACATTGTTTAAAAGAAAGTCAGTGACATGGTCTGGCTTTTTCCTGTGCCCTGCCAGAAGCTGTGAGTCCACCTGGTTGGCCCCCACCACTGTTGCCCCCCACTGTCTTCCAGGGTTCCTGGTGTATTTGTGCTTTGTAAGTGCAAGTAATACAGGGCAGCAACAGGTTTACAGTTGTGAGTCCGTGAAACACAGCGTTTATGCTTACATGATTATTTATACATTATTGCACTGTTTTCCATACAAACAACATAAACCTACTTTTGCCGCACCTCATCTTGTTGCATAAGTGAAGGGCTGAATGGATTGTCTTACACACCTGAGGAAACGAAGCGCTGAGGTTGCATGAGTTCTTTCTACCGGGTTATTTCCTGGTTTCAGGGAACTTGCAGGAACGCTGTGACCTTTATGTTTGAAGGAGCAGCCATGCCTTTCACCTCAAGACCAGGAAACCAAGTGTTTCTTTATCAGAAGTTTACCTTGGGTTGTGCTTTTCTTGTTATTTAGGTCCTCTTACTTATCTGTTGTTGTTTTTTTAATAGAACCATAGATGTAAATAATTTCTAAGATAAATTAACATCCTCATTTAGTTTTTCTTTTGCAGAAATACAGTAAACATTGAAATTTGTGAAGGCACATGAAAATATGCAAAACACACCATTTGAATTTCAATTTTATTTTGGTTATATTTTCCTACTCTGATTTGTAAAACGGATATCATCTATTCCTGTGATAAAGCTAAGAAAACATTGATCTATTTCTGCAATTGAAACTAATCAAACCATGTTAGTGTACTTACCACATACATGCTAGCACATGGGGTGCTGCTAGACAAATACAAAGATGTGTGTGTGTGTGTGTGTGTGTGTGTGTGTGTGTGTGTGTGTGTGTGTGAGACAGAGACAGAGAGAAACAGAGAGGAACAGATTGGGACAGACAGACTGGACGGGAGAGAGAGGAGAAGCATCAATTCTTCCTTGTGGCACTTTAGTTGTTCATAGATTGCTTTCTCATATGTCCCTTGACCGGGGGGCTACAGCAGATGGAGTGACTCCTTGCTCAAGCCAACGATCTTGGGCTAAAGCTGGTGAGCTTTGCTCAAACCAGATGAGTCTGTGCTCAAGCTGGCAACCTCGGGGTTTCGAACTTGGGTCCTCTGCATCCCTGACGCTCTATTCACTGCGCCACCGCCTGGAAAGGTGCAAAGATATTTTGATAACCTGCCCTATGGAAACATTAACTTCCCTTTTAGATTGCATTTAAAACACCCTTGCTTTTAGATACATTTAATATAAATGTGTGACCCATGATTTTGTCCCTGGAAGTAATTGCTTCTACTCTAAAATTTACTTCTATATTCTACCCCCCCCCCCCAAAAAAAAAAAAAATAGTCCAGGGTTGTTCAGACCTGGGTTTGAATCCCACAGAGCTGCTGCGAATTGTAATTGTTTGACCTGTGAAAAAACTTTCAAACTTGCTGCTATGCAGTGATGACGTGACTTGTCTTTCTTTCATTCCCTGGTATGCGTGAATTATGTGGGAGGGAGGGAAGAATGTGTAGGTTTTGGAGTAACAAACACCTGGATGAAAACCAGCTCCCCACACCTGGCTGAGGAACTTTAGGCAGGTTCCTAAATTCCTCCAGTCTGTTTTGCCACCTAGAAAGTGGCGTTAATAACACCCCTCGAAGCGGTCTTGTGGGAATTGAACAAAATAACATGTAAGATTACGGTAGAGGAAGTCTCGTGCCAGAAGAACGGTTCTTACTACCTATCAGCTGGGCAGGGTTGGCAGGTAGGGCTGGGACCTGAAGTGACTCTTGAACTAAAATTATTTTTAATGTATGTTAAGGAAAAAGCTTACACTTTAGAATTGATTATAGAACAACATTAAAAAGGATGCAACACGTGTCCAGGACCATCCAAAGTGCTGTATGTGTGTGTCCTCATTTCATCTTCACAACAGCCCTGTGAGGTAGAGGTGATCCTTATTCCCATGCGACAGGTGAGGACACAGAGGTAAAGACAGGATTCTGGTCATTTACCCCAGGCCACACCGCTAGCAACCAGGCAAGCTGGAAGTTGAGTCTCAACCATGTGTCTTTTAAGTCTGTCTTCTTAAACTTTATATTTTCTGGGGGGCAAATTTAACACAGGACCAAATAACAGGACCATAACTTTAGAAGCTTGAGAAACTGATTGACAAGAGTAGGGTTTATCATAAAAGAGGGCTGCTCGAGAGGCCAGGAGACTGGGCAGGAAAGGAGTCGCACCGTGGCGTTCCTTCGTCTCAGCTGCCCTCCAGGGCAGGACTCCAGATGTGGCCGTCCGACTATTGCACAACACTGCTTTTTGTTTGTTTGTTGGTTTTGGTTTTTTTTTTTTTGTATTTTTCTGAAGCTGGAAACAGGGAGGCAGTCAGACAGACTCCTGCATGCGCCAACCGGGATCCACCCGGCACGCCCACCAGGGGGGCGATGCTCTGCCCATCTGGGGCGTCGCTCTGTTGCAACCAGAGCCATTCTAGCGCCTGAGGCAGAGGCCATGGAGCCATCCTCAGTGCCTGGGCCAACTTTGCTTCAATGGAGCCTCAGCTGCGGGAGGGGAAGAGAGAGACAGAGAGGAAGGAGAGGGGGAGGGGTGGAGAAGCAGATGGGCGCTTCTCCTGTGTGCCCTGGCCGGGAATCGAACCTGGGACTCCTGCATGCCAGGCCGATGCTCTACCACTGAGCCAACCGGCTAGGGCCACAACACTGCTTTTTAATTACGGTTTTTATTTTCCACTTATTGACAGAGGTATCTTAAGTTTCTTTATACATAGATGTTCACGGTTTATATACATAGATGCTCATAGATCTGCATAGACATGAAAAGGAAACGAAGAAACACGAGGCAACCCTCCAACTTTTTTTGCGACAGACATTTTCTGAATCGTTTCTCGACGCGGGTCCTTCGGAGCCACCACCATCCTGGCCGGCGTCTGCTACCAGCAGCGTTGCTAACATCGTGTGTCTGACAGCCCCTCCATCAGCTCCCGGTTTCACCCACACTGTTCTGCTCCCGTCGATGCCAGCGTTCTCTTGATCTTACCTGACGTTGTTCGCAAAAGGGTTTCAGACAGTGGCGCGTTTTCTCTTCGAGTGACCCTTCCATGGTCTGTTTGCGGAACTGTCGTGGGCTGACACCGCTGGGGGTGTGCCACCAGGAACGGCTGTCACATCAGCACATGTCAGACGGTGGCAGTGCTCCACTAGCTGCCATTCGGAATCGACTCTGGTTCTCCATGTGTTGTGCTCCATCCTGACCTCATGAGCTTGACGTGAAAACACGTGCGATGCAGTTTTGAGAAACATTAAAATCGTTGCCCTCCATTATCGAGCCTTTCTTCCTCCGATCCTTCCTCCTACCTTTCTCTTCTTCTCTCCCTTCCTCCCTCCTTCATTCCTTCCTTTCTTTTTCTCTCTCCCTTTCTTGGAACTGACAACAAAATGAATTGAATATATCTCTTTTATCCCAAAAGTCTTGTTCATCTGCTTTTATTTTTTTATGCTTTAATCTTCTTCCAAGTACATTTGAAGAATGAGTAAACATGTGTTCTGAAAATCCTGGCACATTTCCTGGATTTTTGAGGTGTGAGGGAAAAACTGACAAAAGAGTGATTTTCGAATGAAAAATTAAGTCTATACCTACATTTAAAATCCCCAGGGACACAATTAATATAAAAATAGCCAGTAAGGAAAACAGCCGGGCTGTATTTAATTTTGATGAATAAGTGTTTTGTTTTTTAAAAAAAAGCATGTAGCAACTGAATATATATGTAAATCTATATCTAGTACTTAATGTCTTTATAACACAAACCATAGTGTAATCTTAACCAATAATTGGAAAGAGTAACCCGATGAGGGTTATATTCTGGCATCGCGCACAACCGTGGCAGAAGTTCAGTCTATTAAAATAACAGCTTCGTTAGATGCGGTGTGAGGGAACAGGCAAAGCCCCTGACTGTGTCACGCAATGGAGTGGAGTTGAAACATTTACAAAGCATGCCTCGTGGAGTGATGTAGCTCAGAGAATAAAAAAGGACAAAGAACTTAGTTTATTGCACATTGGAAGACGTTCATTGTCCCTTGGCTTTGTACAATTTTTTTTTTTAAATATTCCCTTTGGATCTTTCAACTCGAATTAATAGTTGCCTAAGGTTTCATTTGTTACTCTGCTGCTTAGCTGTGGTGTTAGTAGAATGTGTTGGGTCTATTTATATATAATTTACTTGGCTTCATCAGTAGTAAATAATATTGGGCAGCTAAACTACGATGCCCCCTTCCCTGCCCACCTCCCCTAAGAAGAGTACCTTAGGCAGGAGGGCCAGCTGCCCTGTGCGACGCTCCCCACTGTTTGCCTTGGAGATGCTAAGGGACCTCTTAATTCACATCAGTTGTAAAACACTATGTGAGGATAGTATGTCCTTACAGTAAAAGATGAGTTCATTCTTGACACAACTCAAAAGTAATTCTGATACATTATCTTGTTAAAGAAACAACCTAAGCCTAATTTTTCCGTTGTTGGTAAAATTGGTAATAGTAGACATAGAGAATGATAAGTTACAGGTTGGGGCAAAAGTAGATTTACAGTTGTTTGTATAGAAAATAATAATACAATAATAAATAATCATACAAGAAAAAGACCTGTTTTGCATACTCACATAAGTAAACCTACTTCTGCCCCACCCTGTATAATAGGGTTTGGTCCCCATTTTGTAGTTTAAATGCTTTCAGAAAATTTGGAGCTAAAATCCAAAGGAAAATAAGGCAGAGGTTGAAAGTTACTTGTAGTTATTAATTATTCATATTTTATATATAACCTCAAGAGTAGTATCTGTGAAGTGAAAAAAATAAACCAATGCATGCTTATTACAGATTATAGAACACAGTACAAAGAAAAGAAAACACACGCATCAATGGAAAGAAAAGTTCGACCTGGGTTTGAATTCCTTTCTGCCACTTATATCCATCTGGCCTTGGGCAGGTGACCTATGTCAGGATTATATGAACTATTTGTGCATTGCCACGCATGTAGTAACTGCCCAATAAATGTTAGCAGTTATCATAATTCACCTTATATTTGACAGCTATGCTACTAAGAGTGTGTGATGAATCAAGGTCCGATGAATTTCTAAGTGATCCAGTTTAAGAAGAATTTATTGAGCAGTGTCCCCTGCAGGGTGTGTACACAGGAGGGATGAACAAAGGATTTACCATGTGTAGGAGGTGGTGGATGTGCAGAGGACGCAAACTCTTATCAAAACAAAATGGCACTAATGCCAAATGACTTTCCTAGTACATGGTGGGGAACTAAAGAAAAAATGTGTCTAATTCAGATGAACAGTCTTAAAAGATGGGTAGGGTTTTGGTTATTGGCGGGAGGTTGGGAACGGAGGGAAGGAGGGACGGATTCCAGATGAGCAAAGGTCTAACAGGTTGAAAGTGAGTGGTATTTTGTAGAAGAAAGGGTGTTGTCCGTGGGCTCTGGAGTCTGGGGTAAGTAAGTGACTGAGAGGAAAGATACGTAGGTCATACCTTGGAAGCAGGCTTGCGATCCTTAAATGTCATACCAATTAATTTAAACTCAAGTAGTCTTGTGTGGCATATTTTATTTTATAAGCTGGCTATTTCAAATGTTTATTTCTCAAGATATTTGCGTGCCTGACACATTTTCATGTGACCAGTCTGTATTGAATTGTTACTCACACCACTGTTCGAGGCACTAAGGAAAAACTAGACATAAATCCTCCCACCATGGAGGTTGTGCTTCGAAGGAAATGTGAGTGTGAGTCACTTAGTGCTGGCTTCTACTGTCTCTTTCACTCAAAAACCATGTCAGAATGCAAAGCTACAATAATCTGGTTATGACAGGAAAAGCTGAGTGCCTAAAAGTACAAATCACGCACAAACTGCCACTTTAAATTCATTTTTTTTTTATTAGAAAGAGAGAGGAGAGAGAGAGAGAGAGAGGAAAGAGACAGAGAACAGGGGGAGGAGCAGGCAGCGTCAACTCCCATCTGTGCCTTGACAAGGCAAACCTGGGGTTTTGTACCTTTAAACCAGCAACCTCAGCATTCCAGGTCGATGCTTTATCCACTGCGCCACCACAGGTCAGGCCAAACTGCCACTTTAACTCACCTTGTCAGCAGGTTATTGGGACACTGAAGGCCAACGCCAGCTCTTCTGCGTGTCTGGACCCCAGCACAGACCATCCTGCTCCCAGCACAGACCATCCTGCTCCCAGCACAGACCATCCTGCTCAGGTCTTTGCAGAGAGAAGTGATGTCATCTGAGAAAAAAACAGGCACTGTTAATACTAAGGCTAGTGTCATTCAAGGTCCTCTGCCTGTCATCATCCCATGAATTCATGGGCGGCCCTTCCCCGAGTGTCCCCTGAATCCTCTGCCAGCCCCCCGCCCCGCCTGTTTGTACCACAAAGACTGAAGGGGCAGCTCTCTTCACTGCAGGTCCACCGCTGGTCTTTCCCTTCACTGCAGATCCACCGCTGGTCTTTCCCTTGACTGCAGATCCACCGCTGGTCTTTCCCTTCGCTGCAGATCCACCGCTGGTCTTTCCCTTCACTGCAGATCCACCGCTGGTCTTTCCCTTGACTGCAGATCCACCGCTGGTCTTTCCCTTCACTGCAGATCCACCGCTGGTCTTTCCCTTCACTGCAGATCCACCGCTGGTCTTTCTCTTCACTGCAGATCCACCGCTGGTCTTTCCCTTCGCTGCAGATCCACCGCTGGTCTTTCCCTTCACTTCAGGTCCACCGCTGGCCTTTCCCTTCACTGCAGATCCACCGCTGGTCTTTCCCTTCACTGCAGGTCCACCGCTGGCCTTTCCCTTCACTGCAGGTCCACCGCTGGCCTTTCCCTTCACTGCAGATCCACCGCTGGTCTTTCTCTTCACTGCAGATCCACCGCTGGTCTTTCCCTTCACTGCAGATCCACCGCTGGCCTTTCTCTTCACTGCAGATCCACCGCTGGTCTTTCCCTTCGCTGCAGATCCACCGCTGGTCTTTCTCTTCACTGCAGGTCCACCGCTGATCTTTCTCTTCACTGCAGATCCACCGCTGGCCTTTCCCTCTCCAATCTCCGACCTCCCTTTGTTTTAGTCACCGCCCTCACTTCTTTAATGACACTCGTCTAGACCGGCCCGTCAAGCAGCACGTTCTGTGACAACAGCGATGGTCTAGTCTGTACCTTGCGGTACAGTAGCCGCTGGCTGGCTGTGACTGCTGGGCGTCCCGGATAAGGCTACTGCTGTTGAGGAATGCAGCTTTTACTTTTATTTAATTTAAACTTTAGTAGTCCTGGGTAGCTATATCAGGCAATAAGGTCTAGATGTTCATGAAAAATGTCCAATCTTTTATTCTCTTTCCTGGACAATTACATCTCTGGCCAAATTCTTACATTCAATTTTTCTAGGCTTTTTTTTTTTTTTTTTTTTTTTTTTTTTTGCAGCCAGTTTGTTAAAATTCTCATCTAAATCCAGGATGCAGAAGTGGCAGGGCCGTCGCACTGTCCTCACGTGGCCTTCCAGCCACAGCAGCGGGTGGGGACAGATGCTGCCTCGGAGCCAAGCGCCGCTGTGGCTTTTTATTTTCATCTACCCCTTGCCATTCTCTCGCCAAGGCAAAGAATGGATACTTTCTTTTGCTTCTGTCCAAACAGGCAGCTCCAGGGTAAAAACTGCAAAAGGGAAGCGGAAGCTCTGTTCAGACAGAAGTATACCCTGAAAAGTGGCAGGATTCCCCTTCCCCGGCCCTGCTTGTTAACGGATGAGGGGTGGACGGGAGGGAGGGGACACGTATGACAGACGACTCCACGCCTGGTGGCACGCGCTCATAAATGGTGCCCAAGGAAATGGTGCCCAAGGGAAGGACTCCGTTAGCAGCAGGGCAAGGGAGGCGAGGAGCACCGTCTCGCTGAGTTTGAGGTCTCTGCCGTGAGACGTGCAGTCAGAAATTAGATCTGCATGTGCGCCGCTGCAGGGTCGTGTGTTCGAGAGAGAAACGTTTGGGACTCGTTGGCATGAGCTAAGTAACGTCACAGGAATGGAAAAGACAGCCCGGACACAGTCCGTAGAATGGAAAGAGGAAAAGACAAGAGACAGAACATAGCCGTGCCTCAGTATTTATTTATGTGATGGATGAGGGATAGGAGCTTTGAACAGACAGGAGGAAAAACAACAACAAGAAGAAGATATTTACCGAAAACGAAAGGAGAGACAGTTCCAAGAAACAGAACATTTAACCAGAGTCATGTGCTCAGGGAAGGTCAAGGTCAGGTAAGGACTGAAATACTTCATTCGATCAACTATGGCATGGGAAGCAGAGACCGCCGCACGGACAGAGCCCACGGCTTTGAAGGCAGGGCGGGGAGGACCCGGGACAGCAAGTGTGTCCACTTCCCGGAAGACGTTTGGCTGCCAGGGGCGGGGGAGCTGGATCTGCTATCGCTGGAGCGGGTGAGAGATGGGTGGAGAAGTTTTGGGGGTCTTTCTTTGTTTTCTTTTGAAGGTAGGTTAGAGTTGGATCAAGTTGAAGGGCCAGAGAGAATGGTTGAAGATATGATGTGGGAAAAGGAATGAGCAGATAGATAGACCATCCAGACGGGGAGCTCCTGAGAAGGGGGAATGGTTGGGGCCCAAGAACAGGTGGAGGGAGAGACATCACCTTAGGCAGAAAGAAGGAGGGATGACTTTTCCTTTAAGGAAAGGAAGGGCGTGGCCGCAGGTAAGTTAACAGGTTCAGTAGGTGACAGTTGAGAGACCCTGTCTGAGTGCTGGGTTGGCCAAAGTTAGTTTATGTTTGAGATTCTAAAGTGACCTTTACATATGCACTAAGCTAATATAAATATGCCCATAAAAGAGTCGCCAGCCAACCCAGCAGTGCTTCTAAGGTCGGTGCAGGGCTTTGGGAGAGTGACCGGTCCCCTGTGCAGTGCAGGACTTGTCGGCAGTAAGCCACTGTGAAGCTGCGGAAGGAAGAGGAGCTTCAGGTATTTATTCCCTCTTGGCTGAACCAGAAGCCGCAAGTGAGCGCAGTAACTGGTCTGGCTTTTCCTCTCTGCAGATGGTATTGCAAGTGTATGATTTTAATTTTAAAAGCTCAATGAAAATGCATCTCGAACGTCTAGGGTGCAGAGCCCTAATCTGGGAGCAAGGCTGCGGACTGGATCGGTGCTGTGTCCAGAGGCCTGGTGCTAGCAGCACCTGTGTGTGAGAAACGGGGTCTGTCGCTGCCTGCCTGCTGCGGCCGTGCAGCTGAACCACGGACTTGGCAGGTGCCTGGGTACACAGTTGCTTCGGGCGTATGGGGTGCATTGGAAACTGGGTGGCATCAGCCTCTGAGAAAATCTTGTTATGCGAAATGAAAATATGACTGCACATTAAAATACTTAATGGTTTCTTAAAGTCACATACCCATTCATTAAATAAAAACAGGATGTATAAAAAACCATTATCTAGTTTAAAACATAAACATTTCATTACGTGAATATTTCTCCAATATGAATCTGAGCAGCTGTTTCTCCAGATGCCTCAACAGGGCTGTGCAGGGAATAGTTGCTAAATCCAATACCACAGTTAGCTAGATATTGAAAGAAATACTACTTGATGTCTCTGGTCTAATCAGTAAGGCTCAATGAACTGAAATTTAAGCACGCAAGCATGGAATTAATGTGAGGATTCGAATTACACCCTAAACAAGGGAAATGTAATTGCTATGGGTTTGTGCTTCCCACATTCTAATTTTTATTATTTAAAACCTATTAAGGATCCATCACAAGAAACCCTCTTTGTTTTTCCTACAATCAGTTGTCATTGTGGCAGCCAATTGTTTTGAACGAGAAAGTACAACACTATTATTTATGAGAAAGAGCTGACACACACAACCCGTATATTTAGCCGACTCTAATACGCCAGGGCCAGCACATTAAATCATATGCATAATGACTTGAAAGATAGATCCGGAAGGTTACGGGTAATTTTTATGCAAGACCCATCAGCCCTATACCGAAATGAAAAACTGCTCATAAACTAGTTCATAACCTATTGCCATCTGCACCATCGAGTGGTAGAAAGAAGAGTGGGAGAAATTTATGGAAGGATTCCTTTGCTCTAGAATGAACTACTGATGATTATGTAAAAAGAGTGGAATTAAGAAAAATGCACAAAATTTTGGCAATTTACATGAAAGAAATTTATTAGAAAATAATTTCTTTTTACAATTGAAAGATAAATAAGTCTCTTGTATCTTATTTCATTTCTCTATATATAATATAAATAAATAAATGATCAATTATTCTGCCAAGTTGAAAAAAGTCTCTAAAATATTTCAAGGAATAAATAAATATAGTAAAAATGTATATAGTCATACATATGGGTGGGAAATCAAGTGGCCATGTATTAATAATTGTCTTCTGATTGTTGTGATTATAGGCATATTTGTTATTTTTCTTTCATTAATGAATATTAGTACTGAGGATGTCTTTCTTCCTTGACTACTAAAACACAACCCACCAAAACCTCCCTTAAGTGTTTCAACCCACTTTTATGGAGGGTTCACAGACATCATTCAGAAATTCTTTTTTTTTTTTTTTTAAGTGAGAGAGACACAGAGAGGGACAGATAGGGACAGACAGAGAGGGAGGGAGAGAGATGAGAAACATCAATTCTTTGTTGCGACACCTTTGTTGTTCATTGCTTTCTCATATGTGCCTTGATGGGGAGCAGGGGGGTTCTCCAGCTGAGCCAGTGACCCCTTGCTCAAGCCAGTGACCTTTAGGTTCAAGCCAGCAACCACGGGGTTATGTCTATGATCCCACACTCAAAGCCAGTGACACCCCCCCCACCCCCCACCCCCCCCTCGCTTAAGCTGTTGAGCCTGCGCTCAAGCCGGTGACCTTATTGATTTGAACTTGGGTCCTCAGCATCCCAGGCTGACGTTCTATCCACTGCGCCACCATCTGGTCAGGTTCGTGCAGACATTCTTAACTGAGGACTTCCTTTTGTTTCTCTAAGAACTGTCATTTGCCTTTAGATTATATTATATTGATACAGAATTCTTTAAACTATGTAATTTGACCCACTGGATCTTTAACTGTTGACTGCTCATGTTTCTTGTCCTAAGATGCCAAGACCGTGGCACTAGTCCTGGACAGTGGTCCCTTAAACTGAAGCTGCCCCGAGCCCTTCTCCACCACCTGCTTTTCCAGAGGCCTGATCCAGGAGAGGCTGCTCTGGCCCCACAGGCACTGCCCTGGCCAGTTCCTGGCCCACACTCCTTCTCCTTGCTTCTGGAGAATGAGGCTGATTGCTGGCTAAGGAGGACCGTGCCCAGCAATGTGGAAGCATGTCTTTGGCTGGCATTTGTTGCCTTGATTCTACACAGAGTCTTAGCACTGATGAATTACCATGTGCATTACAATTATCTACATAATTTGTTAGTGTAATATATCTTCTTGGAATAAATAAGTGAAGACACACATTTTCCTTTGGAGTGTTTCAGGTCACTAATGAGATTAGCTGTGTGAGTGCCTAGCGGAACGAAACTTCTGTGCTATCTCTGGCAGATAGGTTATCAGCTATAAAACCTTTATTAGAAAATGTGACAGAAAAGGAAAGAAGGAGCAGGAGAGGAAATCGCTGTTGACTTCACCAAAGTAGCTGATGGTAACAATAGATATAACAAATCAATGGCTCTTAATATATCAAGGCTGTATAAGTGTATGGTTGTGTTTAAAGGATTTGCAATACTTGTGGGATTTCTAAAAATTTCATTCATCTGCATTTGCTTGGTATGTGCCCCCAACCTCCAATGCCCCAGCCACTTGAGTTAGCCACTGTTATTTAGGGGAGGGGTATTGGCGTAGACAAATGGTTAAGAACCATGGATTGTGACATAAGAATCTGGAGAATGTTGTGTCATGATAACTAGATGGAGGACCAGTGGAGGATGTTTAAATACTGACAGGTTCAAAATGAAAAGCTACCAAGATAGCTCCAAATGCCGCTGTAAATATTATCACAGGGGTTAGAGACCAGAAAGGATGAGGCTGATGGAGTTATAGCATGAACCCTTTTCCAGTGGGTGCTGAGTCATACCCTCAAAGTCAGTAACCAATCTCACCAAAGAGAAATAGATTTTGCTCTAAGAGCTGTGATGGGTTCACTACTGCCTTGTATGAATTTTATGTAATGGGCGAGAACTATTAATGAGAAGGCAATAAAGGGCTCCTGCTTAGTAGGTGCATTAAGTCCCGCAGACCACTAGGAATCCCTTTAATAAATTACTACATAGCGTAAGAAAGTGCTTCTTAATGGCCTGACAAAGTGTTCCAAAAGAGTAGCAATTTTCTCCCTTTTTGCAGGAGAAACAAGCCCCTAATAGAGTATGAAGAACATGCCATTTCTTTGTCATTGAAAAAATTCTTTTTTTTGGTCTTTATGAATTTCTACAGAACTTTTTCGTTTTAAAAAAAAAATTTTGTTGAACTTATTGGGGTGACATTGATTCATAAAATTATATAGGTTTCCAAAAAAAATTATATAGGTTTCCAGTGCAAAACTCTATAAGACATTATCTGTATATTGCATAGCGTGTTCACCACCCGAAGTCAAGTCTCCTTCCATCCTGATTTATTCTCCCGTTCCCTCCTTCTACCTCCCCCACCCTCTTTCCCTCTGGTCATCATGTACTGTCTGTCATCTGTGTCTGTTTCTTTCTTTTTTATTTGCTTAATCCTTTTCCACCTAGCCCCCAGCACCCCTCCTCTGAGAGATGTCAGTCTGTTCTCTGTATCTGTAAGTCTGTTTCTAAACTTTTGTTTGTTAGTTTGTTTTGTTAATTCGAGTCCACATGTGAGTAAAATAATATGGTATGTGTCTGTCTTTGACTGGCTTGTTTCATTTAGCATAATACTCACTAAGTCTATTCATGCCATCATGAAAGGTAAGATTTCCTTCTTTTTTATGGCTGAGTAGTATTTCATTGTTTAAATGTGCCATAGCTCTTTTATCCACTCATCTACTGGTGGGCATTTGGGCTACTTCCAAATCTTGGCTATTATAAATAATGCTACAGTGAACATAGATGTGCACATATTCTTTCACATTAGTGTTTGGGGTTTCTTTGGATAGAATCCCAGAAGTGGAACCACTGAATCATAAGGCAGTTCCATTTTTAATTTATGAGGAAACGCCGTACTGCTTTCCACAATGACTGCACCAGTCTGCATTCCCACCAACAGTGTGCGAGCGTTTCCTTTCTCTCCTTCCTTTCCAATACTAGCTGTTTGTTGATTTATTGGTGATAGCCATTCTGGCAGGTGTGAGGTGATATCTCATTTTTTATTTTTTTTTTGCATTTCTCTGATGATTAGTGACATTAAGCATCTTTTTTTTTTTTTTGTATTTTTCTGAAGCTGGAAACGGGGAGAGACAGACAGACTCCTGCATGCGCTTGACCGGGATCCACCCGGCACGCCCACCAGGGGTGACGCTCTGCCCACCAGGGGACGATGCTCTGCCCCTCCGGGGCGTCGCTCTGCGGCGACTAGAGCCACTCTAACTCCTGGGGCAGAGGCCAAGGAGCCATCCCCAGCACCCGGGCCATCTTTGCTCCAATGGAGCCTTGGCTGCGGGAGGGAAAAAGAGAGACAGAGAGGAAAGGGGGGGTGGAGAAGCAAATGGGCGCTTCTCCTATGTGCCCTGGCCAGGAATCGAACCGGGGTCCCCCGCACGCCAGGCTGACGCTCTACCGCTGAGCCAACCGGCCAGGGCCAACATTAAGCATCTTTTCATATGTCTTTTGGCCACCTGTATGTCCTCATTGGAGCAGTGTCAGTTCAGGTCTTTTGTCCATTTTTTAATTGGACTGTTCATTTTCTTGGTATTGAGTTGTATAAGTTCTTTATAAAGTTTGAATATTAACCCCTTACAGATGTGTCATTGGTGAATATGTTTTCCCATTCAGTGGGCTGTCTTTTCATTTTGTTCATGGTTTCCTTTGTTGTGCAAAAACTTGAGTTTGATGTTGTCCTATTTGTTTATTTTTTCTTTTGTTTCCCTTGAGAACTTTGATATTCTTAAACCCTAATGCTGCCTTTGAACACGCACGCACGCACACACACACACACATATAATCACACCATGAATGCTGAAAAGAGCTAGTGAAAAAGGAAAAATTCAGTGTTGACACAAATCCTGTTGAAGGACTGCAAAAAAAAGATAAGGGTAATTTAAATAAAATGTTCTTGATGTCTCAATTCTGAACAATGTGATCATGACAAAATTAAGTGGGTCACATCGAAGAATGGGGTGGGAAGTGAGTATTAGCTTGGAGCTCGGATGACAGTCATCCTTAAGGATGGCCATCACATGGCGCCATGATTAATTAAGGTAGCTGCCAGTCATCTGGGCTTGAATCCTCACCTTGGAAAGGGCAGAGAGCCTCACTATTTGCACAGGGCTTGCACGCATGTATTCTGAGCACCGTCGCCGCTCCTTTTGGCAGCCTCTGACTTGTTGGCAAAATGTCTTCAATTACGGGCAGACTGCCTAGTCTCGTCTCATCACAAACCAATTTGTCAGGACGCGTGTACTCAGAGAGCGTTGGACACAGAAATATTTTGTCTACTTTACAAGGGTGAGGGAAAACTCTTTTGTGCATACATTCAAAATTGTCAGCTCTTATGAAATTTCACTCTTAGATAAATATTTAATAAAAATGCTCATGTCATTCACAAGGGAAACCAAGTAGAGGAGAAATACCTTTGTCAATATTGATGTTAAATAGCTCTATGACTGTAAAGATGGTTGAGGGATGGAGAGGCTAATCTATTTCTGCCTGAGCTCCACATCTACGCTCATCAATGTTACCATAGTCTTTCTTTACGTAAGTTTGCATTGCCTAGATTTTTAAAAAATGCTCTGATAATAATGGGGGTAAAGGTATTTGCTATTATAAATTTATATTATCATAAAATAAATAGGTAAATGATATAAAGATAGAGAAACAAACCTACAGCAGCAAAAAATAAAATAAAGGCCAATTAATTAAATAAAAGCCAAAATGAAGAAGTATGTTAGCATTCTTCCAATTTTCTTGTTCTTTGTCTTTCTCCTTCCCTTATAGGTTGTAAGAAAAAATTTCAAAATGGTGGGAACTACTAAACAATTAATAGTACATGAATCATGTTAACACAAATACTATGGCTCTTCATCTGTAGGTTTATATGTTATTTTAAACTTCGAAGAATAACTACTTTCCTGCAAAGTTGACTGGAACGTTAAGCTAATAAAATGAATGTTATTCTCGTAGTAGAGTTGGTTGTGGAGTTTTAGAGGATGTAGCTATTTGTGCATTTTCTTGTTTAATGCTTGTCTTCCCTGCTAGACTGTGAGCTTCAGGAAGGTAAGGCCCATGTCTCTTCCACCGCTGTGTTCTCAGCTCCTGCAACAACTCTAATCCTTGCTAAAAATATTTTGTAATGACTTTTGAAGACATGTTGTTCTGAGAAAATATCATGCAGTATAATGCATCTAAACTTTTATAGAATAAATTCACGTAGGAGGTGGTCGACACTCACGTGGTAATGAATATATTAACAGACCAGCAGGGATACTCCTGAAGGTCACTGAATTCACCATACAGAATCTGCTATTTCTACTGTAACATTCAAAACTTAGGAGGATGTTTCCTCTTCTGGGTTCTTCCTTCCACTGTCAGACATAGATTGCCTTCCCCATCTGCCAGCGTAATTACTTATTTCCTAGAACTCAGCCCTCCTCCTCTGTTTGACCTCTAACTTTATAGTAACATATAGGGCTGAACTCTGAGGATTGATTTCCCTGAAGGATGTTCTGTACCCTGGAAACTTTCAACGTTTGAAGCTTTGCATTTTTTAAAATGAACTGTGCATCTGGTGTTTCCATGCTTTAAGTTTAAACCTATTTCTATAGACTTCTTACAATGGGAGATGCTTGCCCATTTAGGGTTTATACACAGAAGCAAAGAAGTTAGGCTGAAACAAGCAGTAATATGAGGAAATGGAAGATGAAGAGCAAAGACCAGAATCAAGTTGCTTTAACTCTCCCTCATCTATTATGAGAAATCATATACTAATTAATAATTCTTGGTAGGAGCTTGAAAAATAGATATGTATCTAATTTGTTTTCAAATATTTTAGGTGACTATACAATATTGATAACATTGACTGGTTTCAGGCAATCATTTCGTTCCCTGAATAAAGTGTTGTGTTGTCTTATTCTGTGATATGATTTTGAAATAAATTTTGGAAGGTCTCTAGTTTGCTTATCAAGATAATATATTCCTGTTACTTGTATTGGTTAATCACAATTTACAGAATGTGGCATGTGGGATTTTTCCCCTTATATAGTGGTACCTTGACACACGAGCACTGTAAATCACGAGCAATTTGAGAGACGAGCAGTCACTCGCAGGATTGTTTGCTTTAAGTCATGAGCAGATATCTGAATCATGAGCTTCCACCACCCTCCACTAGAGAGCCACCCAGAAGAAGTTGCAACAGGTCGTGCATTGGAGCTGTGTAATGACACTTGCTTTATACATTATCGAAATGTTCTGAAAGGAAGGAAGAAACAAACTTCCATGAAAAGGTTATTGTTGAAACGGCCTCTTAGTGAAAGCGTGGAGAGTGTGGCGAAAAAGCCAGCAGTCAGTGAAGAAAATGATGATGATTAAGCAAAGTAAAAAAATAGCAATTGGCCCTGGCCGGTTGGCTCAGTGGTAGAGCGTCGGCCTGGCATGCAGAAGTCCTGGGTTCGATTCCTGGCCAGGGCACACAGGAGAAGCACCCATCTGCTTCTCCACCCCTCCCCCTCTCCTTCCTCTCTGTCTTTCTCTTCCCCTCCTGCAGCGAGGCTCCATTGGAGCAAAGATGGCCCGGGCGCTGGGGATGGCTCCTTGGCCTCTGCCCCAGGCACTAGAGTGGCTCTGGTCGCAACAGAGCGACGCCCCGGAGGGGCAAAGCATCGCCCCCTGGTGGGCAGAGCGTCACCCCCTGGTGGGCGTGCCGGGTGGATCCCGGTCGGGCGCATGCGGGAGTCTATCTGACTGTCTCTCCCCATTTCCAGCTTCAGAAAAATACAAAAAAAAAAAATAGCAATTAAGTTTAGCGATAAAGTTACATATCATATGTAGTGTGTAAGTTAAATTTTGTAATAAATGTAGTATTGTGTGTAGTAAGTAAATTGATAAAATGTACATACAGTATCATACGTAGTGTGTAAGGTCAATTTTGCAGTTAAATGTAGCGTTAAGTGTGTAGAGAGTAAGTTATGTTAAGCGATAGTGCAGGAAATGAAGACCTCCTCCGCCAGTCTCCTCCCCCTCCGCCAGCATCTTCCCTGACTTTGAAGGTAAATAACATTTCCTAAACCAGCTTATTTTTCTACATTCTCTATTATGTATATATATATATAATATTTATATATATACATATTTGTTGTTTATAAAGCACATTTTCTTATTTAAAAGCATATAAAACAAAAACTCATGTGGTTTTTGGGGACTGGAACAGATTAATTGCATTCTCATTAATTTAAGTGGGGAAATTCAATTTGACACACGAGCAAATTGAGTCACAAGCTCGGCCATGAAACGAATTAAACTCGGGTGCCAAGGTACCACTGTATATCTTTTTACTCATTTCATGGAAACCCAGGCATGATTCTGTCAGAGCCCTATTGGGTGATCAGACCTCCTGTTTTGTTCCTGTTGTCCTGGCATTAGTATGAACAGTGCCCATTTCACTTATATGGTCAATCTATAAGGACTTTGATAATATGATTCTTATACTTTGAACATTTCCCACTTTTCTCCACCTCTGCTTCTCAAAGACCAAGCTTTTCTTTCTCCTATATGCCATGGAGACAAATCTAGTGTGGCCCTTCTACCATGAGACACAAAAGACTGGGAGCTGGCGCCAGGTGACCTGGGTGTGAGCCCAGCTTGGCCAGTTGAGGACTGTGTGTCCTTGGGCCAGCTAGCTGTCTCTTCAAGCCCCAGGGTCCTCATCTGTGCCTGTGGTAGCAACAGCACTTCTTAGAAAGGCAGTGTAGTGCAGCAGTTACAAGTCTAGACTTTGGTGCCCAGCTTCCTGGGTATGAATTCCTGTCTGTCACAACCTAAGGCTATATAAGCATTAAACAAATTGACATATAGTATAAAAACTCTCAAAATAATGTGAGGCACATGAAAAGTGCTCAACGGATGTTAGCAATTATCAGTGCCCTGAGAATTAAATGTGATATACATGCAGTGCCTAAAACGTAGCACTCAGTCAATGAGATAGCGAGTAATGCTCCTGGATACTGACCGGGCATGTCTCTGACTCCATCCCTGCCTAGAATATATTTATTACAGATATTTTTAATGTGTGCATACATATGTATGTGCGTATGGGCCCAGAATTAGAGACTCAGCGCAGAGCTTGCTCTATATCTGCGAACAGACAGTTCAGGGGTTGCCAAACTGCAGTTAAAAAATCAAGCAAAATGCCAGCACATTTCAAATAAGATGCAAATGTGAATGAGATTCACTCGCTCTTAGAGGGTGTATGGAAAGGCTTCGCTAAATTAAAAATGCAGAGAAGGGAGGGTTTATTTATCCTGTCTATTTGAAGTCAGAGCCAGAATCGTGATGGTTTAATGGCCCTAAATATTCTGTTAGGTTTTTCCAGGAGAGAGAGAGAGATTGCATTTATCTCTTAAATGGCCCATAGCTATTTCCACATATGAACTGGGGACATTTTATTTCTTTAACATTCCTCAAGGACGGTGTGACTCCAGTGGAATATCAGCTCCTACCGGAATAAAGACCCTGCCGTTTTTGTGTTTGTCACGTGCCTGCCGTGGGCCCCGCCCTCATCAAAGATCAGCGTTTGCTGAATTGAAGGGGGTCACACCGCATCGGAGGGCTCAGTTCCCATTTAATTTCACAGTCTTCTTTTTTTCTTTCCAGTTCTTCTTTACTGAGAACAAACTTCAGTGATAAGAAGTGGACTTGACCTCACAGAGTGACACTTCAATGCAAAGTTTTAGACACAATCTCTGTGACCAGCTTCCGTTTTACAGCTTGCAGTATAGCAATCAGCATTCTAGCACAAATTCAATTCAGTCATATATCTGGGGAATGTGTTGCTCAGTTTTCCACTGAAACAGGGATTTCTACTAAGTAGATTAGAGATTTTCACTAATTTGACTTACTTTGCTTAGAACAAGGACATAAGGATCACTGTGATGTTTTTGGAAAACGACAAGCTGTGACAAGAATGCAACGCCCCCATTTATAGGCCCCCCCAGGACAGCACATGCTCCAGGAACTTGAAGCTCAGAATCCCGGCACCCTCTCTGTGAAGGGCTCTGGGCATGTGGCCCCAGCAAGCGGCTCCTCTGCCTCCAGATGTCTCACCAGTTTCTCCCAGCCTGGGGGGAGGCAGCGTAGGGACCCTGAGGAAGGCAACTCAGAGTTAGTGCTGGAGAGTAGTGGAGTCCTGCTCTCTCTTTAGGCTCTGGAGTGCCTCACTTTTTATTTTCAAGATATTAGCTGTGTCCTAAACAAAGACTTACCTTGGATGAAATGGAGTGTTCTCTTCCTCAGGTGGCTTCATTTTGTTCCTATTTAAAGGGACAGTGCTTTCCTCCCACCATGCAAACGAAGAAGCCATTATAATAGGGTAGGGTCGGTGCCAGGCTGCCCTGGGAATGAGGGGGCACCTGATGTGGTCACAGGTATTCAGGGAAGGCTCCCCAAAGAGGAGGCAAGTTAAGATCAGCATCCCAAGACAGAAGATTGGTCCCTGATGATTTAAAAAGGAAGTCTAGATATTTAAAGCTCTGATCATTTCCCATCCACATTTAGACTTCTTTCTCACTCTTTCCCTGCTCAACCTACCAAGGCCATCACCACTCCCCCTGGTCCCCAAACACTTTGGGTCTCGTTGATGTCTGTCTTTCCTCTTCTCTCACTCATGCTTAACTTGTCCGTATACCAGAGGGCTCATTTGTAAAACAGGGATAATGATCTCCATAGTGAGAGCTTTTTGAGGACTGAGAGAACATATGTAAGGTGCCCAGTCTGGCACCTGGCATCCAGGAGGCATTCATAGGTGGCTGTAACAGCTGTTATTTTGTTTTTCTCCTGCTGCATTCAAGATCTGTAACATCTGTCAAAGGTTGAAGTCTTGAACATCCTTCAAGCAGAATTGGAATCATAGATTCCTGAAGCCAGATGAGGCTTTCAGCATCATTTAGTCTAGAGGGTTGGTTTTTTAAGAAATATGTAACAGAGTCCTGGGACATTACACAGGTAATTAAGGGCATGTGGTGTTTTGTGTTTGTGTTCATGTGACAGGCAAAGAACTTGTGGTAGATGAGAGTGACATTGGCAAGTGACATCAGAAGCTGGTGTCTGAGACCAGAACCCAGAACCCATGCATTTTCCCATTCATTCATTCATTCATTTTATTGAACATTGAGAGCCTACTATCATGCACTAGGACACTACCTGGATCTAGAGAAGGAAACAGAACAGACCGGGCTCCATGTCCTAACAGAGCCTACAGCTTAGTGGAGAGGCAGGCAACATACAAGTAAATATGGAAATAAATGTACGATCAACGTATTGAACCAAAAGGACAGGGTGACTAAGGAGGAAGGCGGTGAACCTACTTAAGATTGCGGGACCAAGACAGGCCTCCTATACACACAGTTATCAATTTAATGGAGCCTATATTAGTTCCTTAAAATGTTTAGTCAGTAAACCTGGTGAGTTCTTTATGGTTTATATGTTTGTAGCTAACACCCCAGCTTTGTATAGAGGCGTTGGGTGCCAGGCATCTGCAGTTGGCCAAATGTAGCACTGTTCAGACTGCCTGTCACTGAAGGTTTTCCACAGACACTGACATGACTTGAACACCGATTTCAAAAGAATTAAAATGGCAAAATCGGGCATCAATGCTTGACTCCACTGTGCTCTCCATAACCATCTCGTGCACCTCCTTTCCTGCTCCAGGTCCAAAGACTTAGAGGACATATTCACTGTAAGAGGCCCATGCAGACTTTTTGCAGACGCCTCCCGAGGAAAGTAAAGCAAACAGCAAGAGAAGCCAAAGAGTACAGGGCAACCCCCAGTGCGTGGTTTCCTAGCCTTAACTAGTTCTTTTGTGCATTATCTCTGAGCACTTTGATCTCCCCCTCCCTTGCTCATCTTTCGCTCATTTCTTTGCTTGTTAAGACCAGGTCAGAGGTTAGGTAGGAGAAGGAAGAGGGAAATGTAATAGTCTTCTTTCCCTTTTCGTTAACAACTCTTGTAAAAAAGGGTTTGGTGGCAGAGCAGATTGAAGGTGCAATGAGATTATAAAGATTGTTATGGGTAATGCCATTGATTTTAATTAATGATATCCTGTTCTGAGCAGCAAGAGATCATTGAGACTGAGTTTATTTTACAAATTTTCATCTAATCCATTTTGTTACAAAGACAGGTATTGGTAATCAGCTGTTTCTACTTTAAGGTATATAATTAAACAGATTTCATAGTGTTATAATAATATTTCATCTAATCCATTTTGTTACAAAGACAGGTATTGGTATCAGCTGTTTCTACTTTAAGGTATATAATTAAACAGATTTCATAGTGTTATAATAATGTTTCGTCTAACCCATTTTGTTACAAAGACAGGTATTGGTATCAGCTGCTTCTACTTTAAGGTATATAATTAAACAGACTTCATAGAGTTATGGTAAAGTTTCATCTAATCCACTTTGTTACAAAGACAGGTATTGGTGATCAGCTGTTTCTACCTTAAGGTATATAATTAAGCAGACTTCATGGAGTTATGGTAATGGCCGATGCTTTCCAATAGTGAAAGGAGGAAGGTAGTAGGCAGGAGGGTGGAGCAGGGGGGAATTCAGAGGCCATCCAAACTACAGCTGTATCTCTGGACGAAACTGTAATCGCTCCTCACTAGCAATCAGTTCATCAGAAATTGTCACTAAATGGCTTGTCTCTGATCTTCAGCCACATGAGGAAAATTGGGATCCAGCCTGATGGTGTTCAGGTGATTCAAGAGGTTGAAGTACCTTCTGGAGCCTCCTAGGAAAACTGTAGTAACTTCAGGGTCATTTTTGTGAAGTATTTGTCAATGCTTTTCTTAGAATTTGGTGATGTGTGTGAATCTCAAAGTGTGACAGTTCTGTTTACCAGAACCCTTACTCACTTAGCATATCCCTTCTCCAACCCCAACTGCGAAACAGAATGAATTGTACTTGCCTAAAACCACAGAAGAAAAGCTTGGTGAAGCTATTAGTTTTGCACAGTGGAATACTTTTCATAAACTGCCTTAGAACTTGTTATGCCTGTTAAGACCACAGTCTAGTATGTCATCTTTAGAGTTAATCTAGCTTGGAGATTCACTCTCCTTCAAACAGCCCACCATAAAATTCCCAATGTATTTGGCATATTAACAGAGACTGTGAGATCTATTTTTCATAATAATGACAGCTATAAGCATATTGTTAACACAGTGCAAAAAGCTTTATATTCAATATGGAACTTAACCCTCACATCAACGCTCAGTTAGGTAGTATTTCACCTCCTGCTACTTAATAGTTTGCGGCTTAGAATGACTCTCCCAAGAGTGAGCCAGCAGTCTATAGAAGTGATAGTCAACCTGGTCCCTACCGCCCACTTGTGGGCGTTCCAGCTTTCATGGTGGGCGGTAGCAGAGCAACCAAAGTATAAATAAAAAGATAAGATTTAACTATAGTAAGTTGTTTTATAAAGATTTATTCTGCCAAACTTAGCGAAAATCCGACATAAAGTACTTGGTAAGTTGTAATTATTATTATATGCTTTAACTTGCTGTAACTCTGCTTTATAAATTTTATAAAGTAAAGTTACTTCCCTACTTTATAAATCACCATTACTGTGGAACTGGTGGGTGGTTAGAAAATTTTACTACTAACAGAGATACAAAAGTGGGTGGTAGGTATAAAAAGGTTGACTGTCCCTGGTCTAGAGTCTAATTCAGGTCACCAGTGCAGCCTCTATCCCCTTGCTATTCTGTCTCTGAGGATAAAAATGTTCCCACTTCCCATCCCATCTTTAGTAGTGGGTGCACTACTAAATTTTAGTTTGTAAGCAAGACATTGATGCCTCATGCCTTAGTTTTCTTATCTGGAAATGTGATGATAATAACTTCTGTATGAACAGCTCAGTATTCTTCTTCTTATTTTATTAAGACACAGAGGAACGTGGTATAGACCTACAGCAGTGTAGATTTTGCTGGCCAGGGATACTGAAGTAATATATGTATTTGGGATATATCCTGTTTCCATTGTGTGTTTAGCTGCAATTCCTTCTATGTTTTCCAGGTGCCCAGAGAAGTGAGATACTCATGGCTGTATAAAAGTGACTAGAAATTATGTAGAAAATCAGATTATTTTAAAACTGCTTTTATCCTCATGAACCTTTTCTCTTTGTTAGGGTTTACGGGCCCATTACTCTTATCTTTATCTCAGTACATCCAGTATTGTAAACTTTCATATAAAATATTATCAAGTTTTTAACTTAATGTAATTTTTAAAATTTGATAAGTATATTGATGGTTGCATATTTATTAAACTTACTTTTATTTGGCATGGCCATAGCTACTACTCTGGCAAAGCTTTACTTTGTTTGTATGTACAATAGACTCTTGGAAACCAATGTCCATTTTCACATACATTTTCCAGACGGGAGGTATTATCATTTGCTCTAAGAATGTCATTTAAAAATCCTATGTGAATAATCAGTTACTTAATAAAAAAATAATAATAATCAGTTACCAAACATGCTTTCCCCAATTATTAATGAGCTATTACCTAAAACTCCTTAATGTTATAAGAATGATTTATAACATTTTTAGATGAACTATAACCACTTGCATTTTATAAAATAACATTTTTTTTTTTTTTTTTCTGAAGCTGGAAACAGGGAGAGACAGTCAGACAGACTCCCGCATGCGCCCGACCGGGATCCACCCGGCACGCCCACCATGGGGCGGCGCTCTGCCCACCAGGGGGGCGATGCTCTGCCCATCCTGGGTGTCGCCATATTGCGACCAGAGCCACTCTAGCGCCTGAGGCAGAGGCCACAGAGCCATGCCCAGCGCCCGGGCCATCTTTGCTCCAATGGAGCCTTGGCTGCGGGAGGGGAAGAGAGAGACAGAGAGGAAAGCGCAGCGGAGGGGTGGAGAAGCAAATGGGCGCTTCTCCTGTGTGCCCTGGCTGGGAATCGAACCCGGGTCCTCCGCACGCTAGGCCGACGCTCTACCACTGAGCCAACCGGCCAGGGCTAAAATAACATTTTTAAAAGTTATCATTTTTCTTATTTATTTTATAATACACACATGACCATTTACTGATATTTATACGTTTCTGCTGTACCTATTGGATTGATCATATGGAAGAAGGGTCTGCTTTTACTTTCTTTTGAAAAATGTCTTGTGGACCAATCATACCAGCTGGTAGTGGTCTTTCTTTACATTGATTCAGAGCCTTATTTCAAGGAAATGGCTTATTACATTTTGGTGTTGTGTTCTTCTAACTTCATATAAACACCATCTGAGGACTTTCCCCTTCATTCTGTAAGGACTCATGGGGATGGGTCACATTGATGGCGGTGAGGGGGTATGAGTGGGGACCCAGCTGAAGACTCACCTGGATTCTTGATGGCACAGAGCATCCTGGAATGCCATTGTCTAGTGAGCCAGGGAATATTTGGGAAGGATATTTATCATACAGATGGGTCTTTAGAAAAATCAGCATTTCCTCAACTGTAAAGTTGTTGATTTTTAGGATTAATTAGTAGGGTTATTAATCCAAACAATTAAATTCTCTCCTAAGAGTATAGCTGTCTGATTAATTAATCTATTAATTAATCAGTGGCTTCTCTAGATGTCTGTTGCGATACCATCCCTTGAGCACCGCTGGGATGTATGTTCAGACCATGAATTAATCCTGTTCACTTATTCAACTTTACAGTCAAAGGAGGCTGTTTATTAAGAGAGCTTGAGTTTGCGGTGAGCAAAAATCTATTTGTAATTATTTCAGGTTATCCTTCTCACTCACGTATGTGACATACTTCTGTGTCATGAATTGATAACATCAGATAAAATCTTAATAGCTTTTCAGACGTATTTCCTCTGACCATCCTGGAAAGTGTATTTACCGAATTAAACACTGCAGCCAAAAAGAGAAGAGTCATCACGTTCTAAAACATGATTTATTTATTTCAGTAAAGCAAGAAAATTATACCACTATTTCTAGTCATATAAATTTCAAGACCTCTTCCAAGAGCCACTGTCTTCCAAGGCAAAACTTTGTGTGGCAGACTGTTTTCCCGCGAGTCTCACTTCAAACTCGTGGGAGCCCAGGAGTCCCAAACAGTCCCTTCATGATGGTATCGGGGAATCCCCAGGAAGTCTTGTCTGGTGGGTTAAGATGTGACTTCTCTGTCCAGGCATGGCTGACCTGCTCTGTTCTCACATCACCTAGATACTCTTGAGACAGAACCAAGTTCTATCTTATACTTAGCTGTGGCTTCTGCCACTCGCTGCCTCCGTCCTGCCGCCACAGTGCCCTTGCTGGAGGGTGCCAGGAGTCCGGTGCCCCTCCCCTCCCTGCAGCACAGCCCTTGAGGTGGCAAACCCTGCAGGATATTCCTCTTAAAAGTGGGAAGGAATGGTTACCTCCATTTTTTGTGGAGCAATATAATATAGTAGAAAACAACATAGTTTTCTTTGTTGTTATAATATTTTGTTAAATATATATCTAGGTTTACATTTTTAATTACTTATATACTTATAACTATTCATACATTTAATATGTATAGGATAAAACCCTATTTATCTTTCTGTCCCTATCTTTGCCACATTTTTTATTCAGTCAATTGTGAAAAATCATTCTTTCTTATTTTTTAAGATAAAAATGTCCTTTCTTGCATTTTTTTTTATTTTTGATACTTACTTTTGTTTTTTATGTTTTTATTTTTATTAAATTTATCGGAGTGATGTTGGTTAATAAAATTATACAAGTTTCAAGCATACAATTCTATGATACTACTTCACAGCTGTTAGAATGGCTATTGTCAAAAAGACGAGGAATAACCAGTGTTGGAGAGTTTGTGGACAAAAAAGAACCCTCATTCGCTGCTGGTGGGACTGTGAACTGGTACAGCCATCACAGAAAACAGTATGGAGGTTTCCCAAAAATCTAAGAATAGAGTGACCTTATGACCTAGCAACACCTTGAAAGATTGAACGTAACCCAGGCTTCTCTTCCAGAACTCAGCCCTTTGATTCCCCAACAGAGTGAAGAATCCCCTTCTGTACAGCAGACATACGCAGGCCTCCATCCATCCATCCATCTGTGGGCTGTTACTGTGCATTTCTTCTGTGAAAACTAATACCGTATGTCTTGAAAGTGTGTCCCAGTTGCATAAAGGTGAGGAAGGGAGCCAGAGGGAAGAAAGAGCCCTGGGCCATGGCTGAGGCTGTTGGATCCATTTGAGCTCACCAGCATGCTTGTGTGCAAACTGCAAACACAGGGCTGGGGATGGGCCTGTGGGGTGGGGGGGGGCAGACGTTTAAAGAGAGAGCAGAGGGAGGCCTGTCAATCAGGAGGAGGTGTGCTTAGTGGAGAAAGAGGAGAAGCAGGCGAGGGACTTTGGCCACAGTGAGCCCTGTCACAGAACACAGGGGAGGAGTCACAAGGAGCAGGTGGGCCATGTGACAAATGGTTCAAAGTAGCCCTTGGGTTGGGCAGGGCTAAGATTGGCAGCTTTCATGGCATGGTTGAATGCCAAGTTGCTGTACGCTGCGAAGAGAATAGATTTCTTGAGAGAACTGAGGCTCTGAAGGGAAGAAGACAGTGAGTGAGGAGCAATGAGGAGCAAGACAGGGTTGTTTCCTAAGACGGAGGAAACTGACCACGCTGGCCTATGTTCCAGATAGGTTTGCCTGCCAAAAAGTTTGAAATTTGAAATGAAATGAGGTTTCTGAAATTATAAAAATGGCAATTAATCTGTCACCTCAGTTTCAATTGTTTAGGTAAAGCATGAATTCTAATCTAACATAGCTATAGAATTTGTCAATTAGAGGGGAAATGCACTATTTTATTTTATTTTTCTCTTTTTCCAGGTTACACCTGATTTTTTGACTAGTGAGATACTTTGGGTGGGGGCAGAACCAGTCCAAACACTTTTCCACGGACATCTCTGATGGCTCAGTGTTCAACTCTGCTAGTTCCTTTTTTGGGCTAGAATGAAAACCAATGAGAACCAGACCTGTTGTCAGTTCATATTTCAGTTAGTTTCCTGTTGCAAGAGCTTTGTAAAAATGAGTTCATCTTTGCCTGGCTCTCGGTAAAACTGCAGATCCTATTACATACATCAAATTGGTCCTGGGCCATCTCTTTCATCTAAAGGCCTAGTTGATATGTCTTTTACTGGACTGGCCTGACCTGCCAGGCATCAGCAGACACTGAACTCCAAGTGTGGCTGGGGCTCAGGGAATCCTCAGACCAGGAGCCAAAAGAGTGCCCCGTTTGTCCATCCCACTCTACTTGTGTTCCACTGGCGCCCTCTTGTTCAGGAGGGAGTGCCGCTTAGAGCCCAGAGTGCAGGCAGCGGGACGAGGGTCTTCCCCGCGCTTCACGGTGTGGTCAGAACCAGTGCTGCACATTTCAGGCTCTGGGTCTCCGAGAGGCCCCCTTACAATGAAACAGCCTGCTGGGCGTGGCTGCTCTTGGACGCTCCCTTTAGCAGGGGATGGTAATGAGTTTGAAGTGGACCTCCCTGATCCCTGATCTTTCAGCTGTCTCTGCTTTCACTCCAGCCCTGCCTCAGGAGGTTGAACTGGGAGCCAGCGTGTTCCTGCACAGGAACTAGCCAAGAGCCTATAATGTGAGATGCCGAGATGCCAACTCCCCTCCCCTCCTCTCCCCTCCCCTCCTCCTCCTTCCCTTCTCTCCCCTCCTCTCTCTTCCCCTCCCCTTTCATCCCCTCCCCTCCTTTCTCCTCCTCCTCCCCTCCTGTCGGCTCCCCTCTCCCTACCCCCTCCTCTCCCCCTCCCCTTTCATCCCCTCCCCTCCTCTCTCCTCCTCTCCCCTTTCATCCCCTCCCCTCCTCTCTCCTCCTCCTCCCCTCCTGTCCCCTCCCCTCTCCCTCCTTCCCTACCCCCTCCTCTCCCCCTCCCCTTTCATCCCCTCCCCTCCTCTCTCCTCCTCTCCCCTTTCATCCCCTCCCCTCCTCTCTCCTCCCCTCCCCTTTCACCCCCTCCCTCCTCTCTCCTCCTCCTCTCCTCCTGTCCCCTCCCCTCCCCCTTCCCTACCCCCCTCTCCCCTTCCCCTCCGCTCTCATCTCTTCCCATCCCCCCTCCCCTCCCCTTCTCTCCCTTCTCTTCTCCTTTCCTCCTCCCCCGCCCCTCCCCTCCCTCCCCCTTTTCTTTCTCCTTCTCCTCTCCCCTGCCCCTTTTCTTCCCTCTCCTCCCCTCCCTCCTCTCCTCCCCTTCCCTCCCCTCCCCTCCCCCCTCCTCCCTCTCCTCTCTTCCTTTTCTTTCCCCTTCCCCTCTCTAAACTCTACCCCCTCCTTCTTCCTGTCATCTTGGTTGTAGACAAATTATTCCTTGATAGATAGAAGAGGTAATTAAACAAAATTGAGAAATGACTAGCTTCCTGTTTCCTTCTTTTGGGGGAGTTTCATTTTGATTTTCTCCTCTGCCGTCTCTACTCCCCTCCCCCCAACTCAAAAGTGCTCTCTACCCCTAGGTTTGTCTTTCTTTCTCTTTAATTTCAAAACTAGATGAATAAACATATCTGTTGGAGTACACGAATTTCCTCCACTTTCTCTCTCCTCATTTAGAATCACATGTTTTGACATAATTTATCATGGCTTGTCATTCTTGATGATTAAAAAAGGCACTAATGAGATGAAGCTTGTCAAGACTTGATCACAGGGTCTCTGTGTTCTGTCGGATGGTAATAGGACACCTTTGAGAGACTGGGAGGAAGCAGGAAGTGTGAGAACAAATGATGAATTCTAGTGGATGAGGGCAGAGGTGGGGTGAGGCTACTTCAGATCAGAATTCCTTGAGGACATCAAACACCATCATAGCAGTCTGTTCGTGACCGTGTGTTTGACTAGCACACCAAGCAGTAGGAATTGATTGCTAAGACTCAGAATAAGCTATCCATGAGAGTAGAATTTTAAAAAATAGATGTGAGCTTTCCTTGCTGTGATTGAGACTGGACCACAAAGATTGTTTTAACTGTGTAACAAACATAATGTGAAAGACCAGCAGATTGATGAACTTTCCATAGGTTTTATGTGGAAAGCCCAAGCTGACCCAGACAGGAGCCCGAGTTGACGGGCTCCTTCCCACAGGACTCCTTGAGTGGTCCATCTCTTATTTGGACCAATGTGGTCTAGCTTGCAAGTTGACAGCACTTCATTAGGAAAGGAACATCCAAAAATAAATCACAAAATACGTCAGGTTTCTGCCATATAAATTTACAGACCATAGTACAGGCACTGAACACCACAGGTTGGAATTTTTCAGCCAGTCTGCCTACAACAATTTTATTGAGATGTTTGGAAAATCAGGTTACTTTTCTATCCAGAACTTCTCTAACTCATGTAAGAACGTATTTAACTGTGACTTGTGATTTATTATTTTTTTAACAAAAGCACTGTAGACATGCTCATGAATATTGTTTCAGAGACTTAGAACTTCAGTAGACACACCCTTTCCAGTACATTACAAATAGACACCTGTTCACATTTTATGAACACAAGCATACCCTTAGATCAGCGGTTCTCAACCTGTGGGTCGCGACCCCGGCGGGGGTCGAACGACCAAAACACAGGGGTCGCCTAAAGCAATGAGAATACATTCCGAATCATAACTGTAGCAAAATTAGTTATAAAGTAGCCACCAAAATTATTTTTTGGTTTGGGGTCACCACAACATGAGGAACTGTATTGCGGGGTCACGGCATTAGAAAGGTTGAGAACCACTGCCTTAGATAATTGTCCTCAATTCTGTCCATGAATCTGAAAACTTGCTGGGGGACATAAAATACGGGAAAAAAAGATAATTTAATTAAAGCCTTCTTTTTGAATGATATTACTGTTATTCTTGTCTCCTATGGCACGAAAGGATTAATCGTGGTATGTTGTTGGTCGACCGATAGATTAGACACAGCTAACTTCACTGTGAACGCAATTATGCATTTCAGAATTTTCATAAAGAAGCAGCTGCCAGGAGGAAGTCTTCATATTTTATGAACACTATCTTGGTCCATTGGCTCCTTCACTTGAATTAGCACTCAATTATCCTAAAGGAAGGGGCTTCAGACTCAGCAGAGCTGGAGATAACGTCCAATCTCGTTAGCACGGCAGCAGCTGCCTGAATTTGCTCACGCCAAATTGCAGCAACTCATTTTATTTCATTTGTGCTGACTTCCTTTAAAAGGACATGGATGTATTTTTCATTTTTTAAATGTCTTAGCATAGATTGAGAGCAACATAGCAGCCTAGAAACTGGTAAAATCTCTCACTTATAAAATACCTTTTATTCCTGTTTGAGATTGAACAGGCTACAAACGACATCATTTATTTTTTCCCTGCTGTAAAAGTGCATCATATTTGACTTAACATCTTACTTTAGAACAGAACTTCTGGACCGGAAGGATGACAGTGCAAAGTCACTGCCATTAATTCTGCAGTTTTCATATAATAATAACACACACACACATAATTTTTAGGTGAGAGGAGGGGAGATAGTGAGGTAGACTTCTGCATGCACTTTGACCAGGATCTATACCTGGCAATCCTGTCTGGGGATGACGCTTGAGTACCAAGGTATTTTTAGTGCCCGAAGCTGATGTGCTCCAACAAAGCTATTCTCAGCACCTGGAGCCACACTCGAACCAATTGAGCTACTGGCTTTGGAGGGAAAGAGAGAGAGAAAAGGAAGACGGAACAAGGGAGAAGCAGATGGTCACTTTTCCTATGTGCCCTGACTGGGACTCCAACCCTGGACGTTCATATGCTGGGCCAATGCTCTATCCACTGAGCCACCAGCCAGGGCCAAACCAATATATTTTTTAATTGCATATGTATATACAGGCTTCCCTGACTGTCAAGTAGAGTGTTCCTATGAAGCCCTTTGTAAGCTGAAATGGCACAAAGTGAAGAAACATTTATCTTAGGATACATCTGGCTAATGGGCACACAAAATGAATCAAGATAAACATAGAGGCTTGCAGACAAGTTTAAAGCTCCGGGGCTTGATGCTGACGTCCTGCGTGCGAGTCGAGGGTAGGAGCATGGAGCCGCCAGTCTCACTGCTGGGGGTGCCTCTTATAACGGCTACTACTGCAAAACATGTTGGCTGCTATTGTCACTTTTTGCTTTGTTCTGTAAAAGCGAAAATCCTCTTAGGATTCCTTTTGGTTACCAAAGACAGGTGCTCATGTCGATCTTTTGTAAAAGTAAAGTGTCCGAAAGTAAACTTTTGAAAAGCAAAGTATAACTGTGGTATGTTAGGTCATATTTCCGAAGCAGGCCCTTACTATGTTGGAAAGTGTCCTTGCCGAAACAAACATAGCCACAAAGCATTCTCAGCTAGTAAGAGAAGACAAGTTCCGCAATAAGGAGAATTATTTGGTAATTAAACTTGGCAAGAAATCTTCAGTCTCAGGATAGGGAAACCACACAGTGTGGGGGTCGATGGGAGACTCAGAGCACACACGTCACGGAGTTCATGGAAGAGGAGCGACGTGATTTGAAGCTGATAATCATCAATGAGAATGGATGTAGTGGAAGTACAGTTTCTTAGTATGAAACACATTTCCATGCTATGACTTCAAATCCATGTAAAGGTAAGATGAAATTGAAAAGATAAGCTTTCAAGTTCAAGGTTCTCATTCCTTAAAAAAAAAAAAAAATTGATCTTATAGTTCTTCCTGGGGGATTACATCAGATATGTTAACTGAAGTTATTTCTAGATATTGAAACAGACATGAAATTGAGTTTTAGGGAGGAGAAAATCTCATATATTAATAAAACAGAGTCTCTTGCCAGCATAATTTAGGTATAATGATATATTACCCAGGTAAGTATAATATTTTTAGTGCTCTATACAATAATTTTTGTGTGTATAGACATATATATGATATATATACACATGCACACACATATATATTAATCTTGTTTTATATTGACTAACAGAGATACTGTTCATTAGATTTCTAATTTTTTCCTCTGTCTTTTTTTTTTTTTTTTTTTTTAATGTGAGTCAGGCATTCTCAGAAGGCAGTTCTTACTTTAAACTACAGGAATCGAAAATCAATATCTCCAAGTCATCTTTCCACTCCTCTATTCATTGCAGCATTCTTTATAGTTGCCTAAAGCGACTTATATGTCCATTGTGGTTGAATAGATAAACAGAACACGGTTTGTGTACACAATGGGGTGGCATTCAGCCTTTAAGAAGGAAACCCTACAGTAAGTGACTATATGGATGAACTTGGAGGACATTACGCTAAGTAAAATAAGCCAGTCAGAGGGGGACAAGGACTGCATGCTTTCACTTATCTACCCCAACTCTGAAGTCAAACTCATAGAGCAGAGAATAGAATGGCGTTTGCCGGAGGTGGAGGGCGGCGGAAACGGCAGGAGAAGGAAGCCCCAGACGTCTGCTCTACGGCGTTGGACCCTAGTTAACAAAGTTTTGCACACGTAACAATTTTCTAAAAGGGTAGCTCTCATGTTAAATGCTCTTATTACAGTTTTAAAAAAGAAAAAAGACCTACAGAAACCTATTTCAAACTTTCTCTACTCAACTGAGAATGAGTTGGGGGAGTGACCAGGTGGAACCCTTTCTCTTAGCAGTTGCTCCTCATACCTCCTCCCCTCCCTGGGTCTGGTGTCTTCACTGCTGTCTGGTCCTCGGCCCTTTCGGTGCCCAGTGAAGGCACGGGACTTCCTGTGTCGCACAACTAGTGATGTGTAAAGCCAGGTCTGGCATTCAGGTTTCCCCATGTACTGACCGATATCTGTCCACTAAGCTCTTGTACAAAGATTTTGGATATATTGACATTTAGCATATTTCTGAATGTGGCAAACCCATTTGATAAGGAAACTACCTTGCTGGGTGATGGAGGTTTAGATTTTCTCATCTTTATTTAAGAAGTGAAGGCTACACAGGAGGGATTTAGTCTCTAGCTCTAGCTGATACTATTCTCTAATAATTTTTCTAAAAGACATTCTATGTTAGCATATGAGGCCACACACATATATTTTTAGACTTTAATGGTCCATAGTGGTTGGATTAAAAATACACAGCTTTGAATTTAGTAACTTTGGTTTTTAGTCTGGTATAGAGGCTTAATATTATGAGAAAACAGTGTTTTGTTTCTAACATGAAGACGGATGACTGGAACAATTTTAGATTTAACCAAACCACCAAAGTGAGTATGCCAGACTGACAGGATTGCTTTTGACTTAATGTGTACTAACTGGCTTTTTATTAAATGATGCTTAAATATCAGCGTCTCGCATTTATGGCTTGAGTTAGTGCTTTGATCAGTGAAAAATCTCATTTGTAACACTATCCTTAATTTTCCCTACTGCAAAGGCCTGGCAGTTCCGAATGGATAGCGTATAAAAAGAGAGTCAGTGCATTGGGTAGTTGGTGTGATATTGTGAGGAAAGTATGCCCTTGTCCCCTACCACAGACCCCTGAGCCAGGAGACAGTTTCCCTGTTAGGTTAAGTGCTATGTAATTACAAAATCATCTCAAAAGGAAGGGAAACAGTTGGCAGACTTGGGGAGTTTTGAAACACACAAACATGCGCCAGCAATATTAGATGGGGATCCTATTTCAATCCTGGTTTTCAAGAAGGGGACTAGTTTCGGCTCCTCTTGCCTTGAAGTACCCAGGATCCTTTGTTCAACTTCTTTGGAAGAATTCTTTTGATCCTCTGACACGTCAGCTTAACTAAGCTTCAGCAGCACGGCATTTGTGAACCAAGGCTGGCAAATTCATCGAATGAATTCCCCTAGTTCAGGGGTAGTCCACCTTTTTCTACGTACCGCCCACTTCTGTGTATCTCTGTTAGTAGTAACATTTTCTAAGCGTCCACCAGTTCCACAGTAATGGTGATTTATAAAGTAGGGAAGTAACTTTACTTTATAAAGTTTATAAAGCAGAGTTACAGCAAGTTAAAGCACATAATAATAACTACTTACCAAGTACTTTATGTCAGATTTTCGCTCTAAGTTTGGCAGAATAAATCTTTATAAAACAACTGACTATAGTTAAATCTATTCTTTTATTTATACTTTGGTTGCCTCGCTACCGCCCACCATGAAAGCTGGAATGCCCACTAGTGGGTGGTAGGGACCAGGTTGACTACCATTGCCCTAGTTAGTAATTGCCTTAAGGATAGCTTCCATGTGGGTCTACTAGACGCCTCCTGTCCACGTATGCTGATGTTAGGAAACTCTGAGATATACCTTATTGGCTAACAGGAGCATAGAGAATTATTTTTTTAAATAGAAAAAAAAAGATTGTAGGAGACTTGGAATATTTTTCAGAACTTCTAAAGAATCCATAGATTCTTATCTTGTGTGGGCTAATCAGAGTCTTGACCACTAAAACATGATCTGGTGGTATTTCCACATCTACCATTTCTCTGACAGTCTCTGTGTGTCACTTGCAATACTAGGTTAATATCATGCTCATGTGGCTGTGTTTAGTAGCATTTTTATTTTATAAACTCTATTGGCAGGAATGGATGGTGAAGAATCTGTAAGTAATCTTTGTGGTTTGAATCTTATTCTGTAAGCCAAAGAATCATGGAAGATACTTAAAATAAATATAAATATTTTCCAGTGTTTGAAAAAGAAAGCAGGCTCTGGCCAGTTGGCTCAGCGGTAGAGTGTCAGCCCAGTGTATAGAAGTCCCGGGTTTGATTCCCGGCCAGGGCACACAGCAGAAGCGCCCATCTGCTTCTCCACCCTTCCCCCTCCCCTTCTTCTCTGTCTCTCTCTTCCCCTCCCACAGCCAAGGCTCCATTGGAGCAAAGTTGGTTTGGACATTGAGGTTGGCTTCATGGCCTCCACCTCAGGCGCTAGAATGGCTCTGGCCACAATGGAACAATGCCCCACATGGGCAGAGCATCGCCCCCTCGTGGGTATTATGGGTGGATCCTGGTCAGGCGCATGTGGGTGTCTGTCTCTCTGCCACCCTGCTTCGCACTTCAGAAAAATACAAATAATAATAAAAAAATAAATAAATAAAATAAAGCAACGTATAAAAAAATAGGATGGAAAGAGTGATGCTTTCAGATATGTTCACCCATTAAATAACCTACTGGAAATTCCTCACAGATCTACCTGTTACCTCTTTATGTTTCCTGAAGTTCAACAGAATTTACAGTAATTAAATTGCAGAGTGTTATAAGTTCATCATACAATAATCCAAGATGAAGTGACAAGTTGAATCCAAAAGATAAAAGAAAAAATTAACCATGAGGATTGTATCTGGTTCTGGGCAGACTTCTTTAAAAGGAGGAAACCTGCTCTTTTGAGCAGAGAAACCAAAATGGCAAAGGAAAGAAAACTGTTTCCTTTGAGGGCTTTTTGCAGAAGAATGTTTATCGTAGAGAATAGCTTAGTAGGTCTAGGGTTCTGCTGTCACATGGTGTGTCTACAGTAAATATTTGATGAGAATGCATTAGACAGGTTCTGCTTGTTCCCATAGAGAGAATTAACATCCATTCTGTTCAATGAAAAGAACTTTCTACCTTTCAGCCATGGAAAGGGCTGAGGTGAGTTTGCTGACCAGCACGGACTGGATGACCCTTTGGAGTTGAGTGCTGTGGAGAGGATGTAAGAAATGCCCAGAACATGGGGCCAGGTGACTTTGGTGGCCCTTTGTGATTTTGACATGCTGTAACATGATCGTCTCTTTGTTTTTCTTGTATTTCTACTCAATTTCTCTGTTTTGGCAAATGTTGAAGTTTTAATAGTGCCTTGGACTTCCTAAACAAAGTAACATGTAGCCGTGAGATAAGGCAAGCCTGGCGGCCCACACTGAGTCTTCCGCTCACAACACTCCGTGTGTGCGTGTGCGTGTGCATGTGCGTGTGCGTGTGCGTGAAGAATGCATGTTTCTACTGCATTTTAGTTTTTAGAATGTTTGTGTTAACTCTGATGGAATTTTGAAGTTTCTTTTTGAAAACAGAAAGCTATTCCTTTTTAGAAGATGAGTGTTTTCCTCTATCAGATGGGTCAGCATTACCTTCAGAAGCAATTCTTTTGTAACCGCCCTGCTATGGGTTTAACTGTACCTCCTCCTAAAAATTCACAGGCTGAAGTCCTAACCCGCAGCACCTGTGAGTGTGGCCTCGTTTGAAAATAGGCTCTTCACAGAGGTGTCCTTTTAAAGTGAGGTCATTAGTGTGGGCCCTAATCCAAGATGTCCGGTGTCCTGATAAAAAGGAGAAATTTGAAGACAGATACGCATGCAGGGAGAACGCCACCGTGCGGACGTGAAGACAGCCGTCTATTAATATATATAAGCCGAGGAGGGAAGCCTGGGATAGACTTCTTTCCTCACAGCCTGCAGGGGAACCAACCCTGCCAACACCCTGATCTTGCTCTTTCAGCCTCCAGAACTCGGAGACAATAGGTTGACGGTGTTTAAGCCTCTGTTTGTGCTACTTTGTTTGGCAGCCCTAGCAAACTACTGTTCTCCCTACACTGTGTCACTTCCCATTCCTACTGGATAGCTAAAGGGAGGAAAACGTAGGAGACGAGAGAAAAAAGTTGCATCATATAAAGCATTTCTTTTCCTTCGACGCACCTGGATTTAATTTCTTAACTGTCCAGTTAGAGTTAATACAATGCATTGTGGCTTCTGTGGCTTTTGTTTTGGCAGCCGGATAAACAGCCTCCAGCAAAGCGGGCCGATCCCTCCTGATCTGTGTGCTGTGCTCCGGGAACGAGGGGCGTCATTCTCTCACTTATGAGCTACTTTCCATGCGGGGCACACGCCTCCGGTTAGATAGACATCTTACCTTGCGTGTGGTCAGGTTTTAATGCACATTTATAAACGAAGGATATTTGGGCTGGCTGACAACACGCACAGTGAAGGCAAGGAAATGGGTAATTTATCGGAAGTATTTAGTCTGTTACCACTTTTAGTATTTCCAGCTGGTTGACCCCAGTGAAGTACAAATAGGCAGGGAAAAAACATGTTCCCTTTAAACAGGGACTTTATTCAAGACATGACAGGCTTTGATGCAATAATGGCGCTCCTGAGAGTGATTGTCGTGTCGGGCGATGTCTTGTGTGAGCAGTGCCCCGGGGATGTGGTTCTCTAACTATCCCTCCCCACCGCCATCTGTTATGCAATATAGTTCCTACAAAATTGTGTTCAAGCGTGGAATTGAAATTTGTATCATTTCCATAGTTTGCTGTGGGTAAGACACCTGTTGGACCTATCTTTGAAATTCAGATCACCTCCTTGTCTGTTTAGTCAGACCCTCTCGCCCTCTGAGAGAAAGTCCCGAGCAACCAGTCTTATGAGGTTGACCCTAGTTCTAGAATTAGTCATTCTGGGGAGGGTTTGGCCTGTGTGTTCTTCACTGTCGCAGAGGTTTGGATCAGGATTTGGGGTTGGGCCCAGAGGGGTGGCCGTGGAGAGTTTGATGCAGAAAGAACCCATGGGGGTCAATAAGAACCAGAGTTCTTTATAAGAAGTTAAGAAGCCGGGCCCTGGAGTTTCTAGACACCCACTCTCAGCTAGAAAGTGCAAGAGAAGGATCTGAGAGAAGAGACTGGAAATTGATGGAAGACTGGGAACCTGGTCAGAAATAAGCAAGGGGGAGTGAGGGACAGCTCCGGGACCTCTAAAGCAGTTTCCGTAGTGTGAGACAGGAAAGGTGCCTTGGACTCCTATAAAGATTTGGAATTGAGCCAGATAGTCCCTGGCTTTTCTGCTGGTTAAATTCTGTAGTTAGGAGGATCAGAGACTCCCTGAAGTCACCTGGAGCAATACAGTCTGATTATAAAGATCCATGGAAGGAATCTCACTCAGACATGAATCTGATCACTATGTGGAGGTCACATGGTATCTGTGTGGTCACTTACAACGGGGCTGTGGGTTCAGTACCATTCTGAGACCTAGCTGGCCCAAACACAGCATCCAATCAGCCACAATATGTACCACTGCTTGATGGTTAGTTATAATTAGGTTATAATGGCCATGTATTTTCTCTGATTAAGAGCATCCTTAATTTCATGACTGCTTCTCAAGAATCAAGTTTACACTTTATTAGTTGGCATGGAAATCCTAAGTAATCTGGCCTCAAAGTACTTTTCTAAACTCTTTAATTAGTTTTCTATTCCAACCCTTATTATCTGGTATGCTTTCTCTGAATTTCTTTGCCTCTTAAATTCTGAACCTCTTTTAATGAGAAATGGAGGAGGAACAATGCTAGACTTGGCCTCAGTAAAGTGCTGAGGAGCGGAGAAGGCTGTGTGATTGTGGATGAGTCCTCCTTCTTCTCTGGGCCATTGTCTCATTACAATATATACTAAGTTATCTCATAATCTTAATTCCTTTCTTCCTTTTATGCCTGCTCTATGGCTGAGCCAGGGGTAGGACTCAGTCCTCTAACTCTAACTCTGTTGTCTTTTTTCAGAAGTCATTGCATTTGAAGTCTGAACTTTTATTGCAGATTCATTATGATTATACCTTAGAGAGGCACTTGTCCCCTGACCAGCTCTCCACTTTCTTGCATGTCCTAAGTGGCTGTGCAGTGCAGGAGAGAGGTGTCTGGTCAGTGGGTCCTTGTCCTGTGAATCTCTGGCTTTCCTTCCTTACTGAGCCTCCTGGACCTCTGAGATGCCTTCTTAGAGCCCCATATGCTGGGGGGATGAGAGTTACCCACTGTCAAACTTATCAACACCTCTCTGGCTTTTGTAGCCTTTGGGCATTTACCTAGCCTCTCACACTTCTTTTCTATCAGCACACTCATTGTCACCTCCTGATACCATGTACAGGGGCCACTGCACACTTCACCTGTTGTCTGAGCAGAGGGATAATGAGCCTTCTGGGAACATGAATTAATTATCATGAGAAAATAAAATATGAACAGAAAGGGGGAAGAAAAAGAATGAGATTAAGAAAAAGTAAGGGGGAGATGGAGGGAATGTGGCAGAAGAGGAGGCAGAAGCAGAAGAGAAGGGAAAGATGGAGATACCAAAGGAAAAGGAAGTGGCAGAGGAGGAAGGGGGGAAGGGCCATGCTGGGATTAGAGCTTTGCTGAAGTTACACGTTTATCTGTCCTCCACTGCCACCTCTGACATTCATACTTTCAACACGAAGTGACTCTTGGGCTTGCCTTCTGTCCTTCTCCTGATGATCGCTCTGTAGAACAGCGGCGTCATAACACATGAAGCAGATGAAACACATTTTTTAAAAAAAGAAAAGAATGAATGAATAGAAAAGGAGGTGCTAATTTTATTTGGGGAGGTAAGAAAAGCTTGTTGGAGGAGATGGCACTGGGTGAGCTCAGCGAGAGCAGCAGCATTTGTTAGGCAAAGAAAGTGGCATTGGGACTTAGACAACCAGTAGTAAGAAGATCAGCTGATAAAAACGAGTGAACTACTGACATAGACAACCACGTGGAAGAATCTCAGAAATGCTATGCTGAGTAGAAAAGCCAGACACAAAAGAAATGTTCCTGTGACCCCATTGCTATGAAGATGAAGCAGAGGCAACACTAACTGATGGTTTTAAAAACTGAAAAGTGAGGTCTTGGGGTGACAGGATATGCTTGCCTGGGAAAGGACACACAAGAACTTTCTGGGGTGTTGTAAGTTTCCTACCTGTTGATTTGTATAGTGAGTAACTAGGAGTATACCGTGGAAAAATTCATCAGGATACACACTTAAGATTTTTGGATTTTACCATAAATGAAATATACTGTAATTTTTTTAAAAAAAGCTAAGCAGAAGAAAGTAATTCTGTAGAATAGTACATTTAAAATATCAACATAGCCAAAGAAAGCCTATTAGACAAGAACCTTGATTGTACAGTTTATATTTCTGATTTTTAAAAGCTTGTTGAAATGTAAAATAAGTCTATATTAACATCATATGAACACATTATAGTTCTTATTTTAAGATTAGATTCAATAAATGTGTACTTGTAAATACTTATAAACTGAAAAATAGATCACCAATAATGTTTCCCCTGTGCCTTTTGGGCACCTATTTTCTGTATCTTGGGGAAATCACTCATTTTTATTTACACTGAAAATTAATAAAATTGAGAAAAATGACGATTTTATTTCTTTGAGGGAAAAAGTGCCCATTACTTCACTCATGACTATGGATTTGTTTATAAAAGCCCTCCAGAGATAGCTGCAGAATTTGGCATGCATACTATACCAGTGAAATTCAAATGTTAATCAATGTTTAGCTCTTTGAAAAATGCCTGTTGTGTGTATCAGTATAAACATCTCTCCCTAACAGAGTGATATGAGAATGTTGGCTGAAATGATTCATATATTTTGTGAACCAAAATTGTGTGTATGAGTCTCTTTTTAATAACTAAATTATGTTAACCACCATTTGCAATGCACCAAAAACAGTTTCTTCACCATAACTGCTGCTCTGGGTGAGAAGTCGTGAGTTTCAGCTTGGCTGTTATGTTGCTAAGAGAAAACCCTTCAGTGGAGCCCAGGAATGAGAGTTGGTCGCAGGTGGGGGTTAAGGTCAGAATGTACAAGCTGGAAGGCTGTGTGACCCTGGACCTTTGCCTTAACCTTTCTGAGACTCAATGTCTTCATCTGTAAAAGCTGAGCTACTAGTGTGTGCCCTGACGTGTAGCCTTGTGAGGAATGGATGCTACGACAAACTGAAGGCATAGGGTCTGGCACATAATACCTGCTCAATAAATGCTTCCCTCCCTCCCTCCCTCTGTTCACGGGGATTCTGTGCCGCTATGATCCCTCCATTGGGAGACCGCAGTGCCTACACTCATATTGCAGCTTTTATAGTTCTATTTGCTTGCCTATATGGTAATTTCAGAATATAAATTAGTAAAAAGAGAGGCAGTGATGTTTGGTTTAGATAAAATGTCCCCTCTTTTCAATGTTAATACATTCTAGTTGGACAGAGCAGGTTGAGATGATGGCATAAGAGCTTCTCATCTGTGATTTTGAATCATTGGGCTCTATCTACCATGTTGAGGTTCTTCTCTTTGTATGGATGTCCGTGTGTCCTATGAGGGGTTTTGGAGATAGTCTCCCTCTTGATGAGTCTTACACCTTACATCTGGTATGAGAAGATGCTCTCCTCTTGAGTAGGAAATTTGCTCCGGGTTATGAACTCAGAAGAACACTGACAGAAGCTGATGGCACGCCTTGGCGAGCACGTGAGAAACACTGAGTGACTCCAGTAAGAGCAGGCTCTCTCGTGCAGGTCGTGAGCTGCCCCCGGGGCCCCCCTGCCACCCGGCCCCCAGTGACTGCCAAAGCAACTTTTCTGATTCATTGGCCTTTGGAATTGGTTTGTAATTTATAAACTCAACGTAGAACATAATGATGTCATTTCCATCTTCGCAAGTACTCCTGAGTCTGAGCGGCAGGGATGGCTTTATGAAATTAAATTGCTCCATCGTGCTTTAAATGGCTTTGCTGCCTCAGCTCCACAGCGGTGTCTGTCCTGGGAGCTAATTGAAATTGCTCTGGCAGACACTGTGAACAAGTGCCGGGTCACATTAGCATATGGGGGTCACTCTCTCCATTGTGTCGCACCGACAACTTGTCACACTGGCCTGGATTCTAGGAAAGAGCACAGGGCTAAGAGAAAGGGACTTTGGCCGGTGCCTTGCATACAGTACCCACTTTGGTGGCCTTCTAGCTCTGTGACAGGTATTTGCCTTGTGCAATGGTAATACCTATACCCCACGACTACTGCACAAGTCTCTTGACATCGGTTGAATGTGAAAGTGTTTAAAAAACAAAACTGACTGGGGCCAGTGAGTCATTTGATTCTTTTTCATATTGATTTTGTCATTATATCCACATTCATTCAATTCTTTATTCAATAAATATTCATTGAGTGCCTAATAATAATGGTTAAATTTTATGGAATGCTTAGAATAGGCCAGAACATTCTACTTCTTATGTTTTAACTTTTTTAACCCTCACAGTAGCCCTATCATCTCTGTTTTATAGGTGAGGAAACTGATAAAACTGAGGCAGAGGTTAGATGAGTTCCTTAACATTTGCTGAGTGCACTGACTAGGCTGGGTGATCAGAACACACAGATCAATAAGGTAGAGCATGGAGCACGGGGTCCTACTGGGAGGGAGGACAAGGCCAGAGAAAACGACTGACCTCTATTTTAAGGCTGAAGTTGGAGAAATGGCTTGGTGCTGGGCGAGTCCAGTGGAGGGACATCTGGTGGCACTTTAGACCAAATGATGGGGACCTAGGGGCTGATTCTGAGCCTTGCAGGGAGGTGGGACCAGTGCAAACGTGGAACAGACACTGGGCTGCTGGCTTGGAAACAGGACGGACCTGCAAGCGTGCTTTGAAGCTGGAGGCGTCCTAGAAGACGGTGGGAGCTTCCAAGTGCTTTCCTGGTTGCTGGCCTAGTGACTCCTTATTAACATCTGAGTTGTTATGGATTCTATCTGAAGTATAGTGTAACTCATCGAAATCAGTTGAATGTTGGTGGTTTGGACTTGGAACCCTTGCTGGACGACTCTGCTCTCCCTCCGCTGCAGGCCACCCTGTAGATCTCACCTCCTTTTCGCTGGCGTCCCTCCACCCTGAACCAGCAGGGAGCTCCGTGCTGCAGAGAGAACCCGCTCCTCTCTTCTGTGCCTCTTCCCATTCGCCCGCCGTCCTCGGCGACGGTCTCGCGAGATCCAGCCTCAGCCTTACCCCCGTGGGGCCCTTGGCCAGCTGACCTGGATCACTTCTGTCCCGAGCGCTGCTCTCAGAACAAAGACTGCAGTTCACGGTATTTGATTTGCACATTTACTCCTTTTCTTTTCTGTGAACCAATTAAAGGTAAAGTATTTACTGTCCACCAGCAAGGATTTCATAGTGGCGGGGGAGGGAAGACACAGGTGCAACTAAGTCTGCTTGGAGGCAGAAGTATTTGATACTCTAAGAGCCCTTGGGTAAATTACAGAGCAAGAGAACACTTGCAGCAGGACCCGAGAGCCTTCCTGAAGGAGGCTGTGTTTCCTAAAGCAGGTGAGCCCATCCCTAGGTGTGCTAGAAATAGGCTTCAGGTGAGCTAAACCGCCATCTCCCCCCAACACGCACAATCTCCCCCCAACACGCACAATCTCCCCCTCCGCCAGCACTCAACCCGCAGGAGGACTGGCTGGCTCGCAGGTTAGCAGCCTGCTGAGCTTTCCTCCGGGCCGCACGTGTCATTTCCCATGTATGTCCTGCCCTGAGGACGGTAAGAACATTTTCTTAAGAAGGCATTAGATTTGGGCTTTGGGATTGTTTTTAGGAGCATTCCAAGGAAGACAATGTTAGATAGAAGAGCCATCAATACTCCTGTGTTTGTGGATATGATTGAGTGCGTATGCGTGTGTATGTGTGCATGCGTGTGTGTGTGTGTGTGTGTGTGTGTGTGTGTGTGTGTGTGTGTGTGTGTAGAGAGAGAAAGAGAGCAATAAGCCATAAGGCAAATAAAAGATGGGTTGAAGAGTCATCACACAGGGCCTTACACTCCAGGCTAATGAGCTTGAACTTTATTTTGAAGTGCAGGTAGTAGGTGAAGCTTTATGCATAGTGGAGTGATATAATTCGAATGAAGTTTCATATATAGCTACTTATATTTACTTCTTAAGTTAAAAGGGGTAGAGTGGCTACAAATGAGAAGTCCTTGAGGGAAGTTTTGAAGGTTTTGAAACTTTTTTCTATGTAAGAAAACATGAAACAAAATAGTGACTGAGATCATGAGGTTGGATAGATGCAGGAGGTATTTTGAACAGTCAATGGAACTTGACTTCCAATTGGATAAAAGGCAGTGTGTCAATCAAGGGTGGAGGTGGGGGCAAGTGAAGGGAGATGTCTGGGTAATGCCAGGGCCTTGCACTTGCTCATTGGGTGATGTTTATGGTTGCAGACACCTCATATTGCCACACAACAGCCACTTCCTACTTCTCGTTCCCTTCTTTCTTGCAGACACAAAGTTATTCCTATACCCAACGAATAACCTTCGATCGGCCTGGGCCAGTCAAGGACATGGACTTCCTTGTAGTGCATGATCTCAGAGTATATATGACCCAGGTCAGGGCAGTGAGCTAAATGAAAGGAGAAGTGGGCTGGGGCCTCTCTGATAAAACACAGCAGCTGAGGAGCAGGTCCCTCGACCCTTTTTCCTCCCTTCTTTGAATGCCATTCCCTACAAACACGGTGCCTGGAGCAGTGGAAGCATCTTTGGACCATGCGGAATCTAGGAGAAAACCAATCTAGAGTTCTGATACCGTCGCACTTGGGACCAGGCATGGAAGCATGCATTTTCTGACTTTTTTCTAAATGAGGTCATTCTTGTCTGAATTGTTAGTACTTTGTTGCTTGCAGCCAAACATATCTTAACTGCTACAATGATGAGTAAGAATTCAAGGTAGGCGGTGAGAGAAGAGGAGGAGTTTTGTATAAGGTTAGGTCTTCTTCCGACATGTGTTCTGTCTCCGGGACTCAGGAAGGGGTGGAGTCCAGGACTGTTAAGGGCACCAGGAATACTTTCCTGTCTCTGGCCCCTGGTTCAGACGGGCTGTCTCTGCTTGTCAGGCCACTGTAGCAGGGAGATGACCACCCAACAGTACCTTTAGTTCAGGAGGCCAAAATAAATAGTCACTTGGTCCCAGTCTCACATTTTTGGGCAGGCTAGCCTGGTTTAATCAGCCAGACTATGAGATACAGTTACAAGCTCAGCAACTGTGTGGCAGTGAGGGGAGGGGACAGGGCCAGCAACAGGGTGATTGTGAGCAACCCAGACTGCCCAGAACATGCCTCCCACTTGTATTGCTAACTTGGCTATTCCCGTAACTCCTCACACATACCAAGTATTCTTAATAAATAATTAGCCACATATGGCCAAGTACCTTCATGTTACAATCGCTATTCTAATACCAAAGGATCTTGACACAAAAATGATATATCCATGTTTAGGACATAGGCTGTGCTTTTGAACTGTCGTAAATCCCACACTCGCAGTGTAAGAGATGCTGGCCCTGCTTCCTTCCCCAGTGGAGGAAGGACTAATGTACATGTAGTAATCTGATATTCCTTTGCTATTTCCACGATTTATTTTCCCGTTCGAACATTTTCATTGAAGAAAATAGTATAACTCAGACGATACTTGCAACAAATCTTCCTAAAAACACAGTATATTGTGGAAAAATAAGCTTTTGCTCATAACTCAGACCGCATTATGCCAATGTGTATGAAAACCTAAGCTCTCAAAGGACCATTAAATTTAAGATTGAACACATTAGAGAAATGAAGAATTGGTCAATGGTAGATGCCAGTTAATATGTTTCAATTAGGCTGAAATTTAACTGAGGTCATATACATTTGTTTTTTATTGTATTTATTTCCTGAGTACATTTATTTTACATTCCAACCTTTTAAAATTCTGAACTCAAAGGGGAAAAAAAGTCTCTAGAAACCAAGGTAAGCTTACAGTGAATCTAAAAATGGAGGCCTGGCCAGCAGGCTGATGACCTCAGGTCCTGGCAGGGCCATGAGCACTCTGCCCCGCCCCCTCCCCAGGGGCCATGAAGTTCCCAAGAAACTGGGCCATAGGAACCAAGCTCATCTGCCTGCAGCACCAGTTGTGGTTAGCAGAAAGTAATTTAAAACATTGTTTTTCTGTTGAAACAAACAGGAGTAATTATGGAGAGAATGCATGAAGAGCTTGATTTTTTTTTAATTATAAAACAAAAATTTGTTTTTGAAATAAAAACTGCCTGTTTAGGTCAGCCCTCCTTTGCTCTGTACCCGACGGTTCCTGGGGGTGGGGGTGCAGGAGTGGCAGTGAAAGTCAATAGAGAGACCAAGAGAAGTGGGTAATTTTTATTCCAGACCAGTTATTTCACTGGTGTGGGTTTTCTGGGGGGCAGACCGTGAGTCCACCAGCTCAGTGGTGAATATTGGCATAATTATCCCATTGTTTCAAAGGGCTCAGGGTTATAGAATCAATCTTCTAATATTTTGTGGTTAATACAGACGTGATGTTCCCACAGTGTGGGCTTTTATTCATCATGACAAATGCTGCTGCCTTCGTGTTTTATGCTTTATAATGTGAGAATCACTCAGTATCAAAGCTACAAGAAACTTGTGGTTCTTGCAGTCTGTCTACAGAACACAATCTGAAACTGACAGAACTAAAATTATCAGGTGTCACTGGAATTACTTAGTGTAAAGCCAATAGCCAGGGCCACCATAATCACAGCCGCCTGGCCCATGCAGGTTCGCATTGGATTCGGACAGTCAGTAAAGAAACAACAGAGCCAAAAACTGGTGGGCCATCATCTTCAATCCTAGCTTGCACCCGGCGGGCAAGTAAAAACACACACTGGGCTCCAAAACCCACTCATTCAGTGCTCACAAAGCTACTGACTTATCCAAATTTCCTAGAATCAAAGGTTTCTAGCTCACCAGCCTTATTCACCTCTGTTCCCCATCTCCTTCCTTCTCCCTGCACAAACTCTGCACAAACTGGCTTCTCACTCAACACTCCGCCATCTTGGCTGCTTCTCCTGGTCTCCTCCACGTGGCCTTTTTCTCTGCTCTCCTCTCTGCTCTCTCCCCTAACGCTAATAATCCCAGGAACCGAGAGAGCAAGCTCCTGTTCTGCCTCTATTTTATAGTGTAGATTCATAACCTTTAATCCAATATACAAAATAGGGAAGTCTCTAATACAAAGTCACTTCTTTGAGGCATGATGGGATTGCACCACCCCACATCAAAAAGGCTTAATCCTAAAACCAAGCCCCAGGCTACAAGGATCCTGCCTGCCCACAGCCCGCCCCCAACACACATTAATATCACCTGGGCGACGGCTTCCACGTGGGCAGCGCCATCTTTAATAAAGTGAGCATAATATATTTTATCTGCCCAACACTTAGTTATCAAGTCACTTAGTTTTTGTTAGTTAATTTATTAAATTTATTATTTATTAGGCTAAGAACCTGGTTTTTCTCTCAGTCTTCATTCTTTTGAGATAATAGAATTGTAGATACAGCGAAATGTTAAGACCCATAAGCAATCTTAGCTAATCAGTTTCTTCACTGTTGTGGTTTGTAACTAGAGCTTTGTTCCAAACCTTTGGCAAACTACAGCCCTACTCACACAGCTGATTTTTACATAGCTCAGGAATTAGAAGTTTTTTTTTAAGGGTTGTTAAAACTATAACACCAAAGATCAATATCTGGCAAAGATCATATGTGGCCCTCAAATTTAAAATGTTTACTCTCTTTGCTCTTCACAGAAAAAGGTTGCTGACCCCTAAGTCACAGGGGTTGACTATGGTAAGTCTAAGTCCAGTCACTGCCTTGTCATCAGCAGGTCACAAATGACCCAAACAAGTCGTGACAATCCTGTTCACGTTACTCAGCCTGTTTTCAGTGAGGAGTAGCCGTGTGACTTAGTTCTAACCTTCGTGCCTAAGTGGAAGCCTTCTACTTGGAGGATGTGCAGTATTTTGGGAAAGCTTCTCTGGTATAGTCATTCAGCAGCACCTGTCCACCTTCTTTGAATGTGATTTGATGGCTGGAGTTGAAGCAGCTCTCTTGTTACCATGAGGGAGTGGCCAGGAGTTCAGTGTCATTGACCTTGATGCTATTGAACCAATACTGGCAGCCATCTATCTCAAGATGTCTTGCTGTGTGTAAGAACATTCAACCCCGATTTACTTAAGCCACTGCAATGGCTTTATCTGTTACTTTCAGTTAAATAGCTTCCTACTGATAGGGGCACGGTCCAGCCTCAAAAATTCCATTTGCTTCCAGTTGTTGGTTGTTGTTTTTTTTTTCTAGGAAATATCTTCTGGTCCACCAAGAGTTACTGGACTTTTTTTGATCTATGTTTTATTCATCATTACTCCACCTCCTTGTTACTTACTCTGACATAGATTTAACCTTTGTAATTAGCATTAATTTTATGCATTTTAGATAAGCTACATAACCTTGGGAAATTACCCTTTCAGTTTTCAGAAATTTTAAAATGGGAAGAGTAAGAGGACCCACCTCATCGGGTCCTTGGGGATTAAAAAATCAATGCATGTGAGAATCTCAGCATAGTGTTTAGCAGATAACTAGCACTCAGAAGTGTGAGTAGTGTTGCTGTTGTGTTGTTATGTAATTTTTCTGCTCCTCTTTCTTCCTCTAGGTCTTTAATAAAGGATAAGAATTTTAAGTTATATATAGAGCCCCATCCATCTACTAATGGTACAAAGGCAAGGGCCTTTCAGTATCAGGAAGTATGTACCTAAGGAGGAGAGGGTTCAAGTTGTAAGTTCAGCGTTGGAAATAACCTGAAGAGTTCTCATTCCTGGTTTAATATTAATTTGAATATATTGATATTGGACAGATCTGGAGCACAAAAGACCACTGAGGAAGCATTTCCTTTTCTTTCCTGTTTCAAAAGTGACCTGGGTGAACCGGATAAAAGTAATGAGGAAAGCACTTCCTGACCAACTGAAGGCTGTCGCTCCTGCTAACACTGTCTGATGGTTTTAAAAGATCAATGTGGCATGTCACCAGAGTGATATATATTTTGCATAGGAATTTTTTTATATATATATATCATATCAATTTAAATTTCTCACAAACAACTCTTGGAGTTTTGACAGGGAAAAGTATTGAGTAAAATTAGGAACAGGAACAAAAGTGCTTCTTTTTAAAATGATGCTTCAAAAGGAAGAATATTTCTATTGCAATAAATTATTTTCTGATTGCCTCTATACCTCTTCCTGTTTGTCTCCCCATTCTGCATTGTATCATTAAACAGTGCCCGATGTGAATATTAATGCGAGTCAGGAGAAGTCTGCCAGTCACACACCATGCATTCAAATGTTGGCTTTACATAATTATCCTTCCTTTTCCCCATGTTCTTTATGGCGCCCAGTCTAGTTGTTGCAGTACTATCTAGCAAATCGGCAATCCACATTTCTTTTTGTTTGGCAGACAGCCTAAAGTGTTGCAGCCTCCCACCTAGATGAAATGTGGCTCAAAAGAGAGCAAGCTATTGGCAAAATGAAATTCTATCAGAGTTTTAAAGACACTATTCACATTGTACTGATGTTTTTTATTTATTTATTTTTGTACAGATGTTCTGTATCTTTGAGATGTGCAGAAAGCTTAATAGTATTGGCCACCATACCCCAGTGCTTAGGATTTGTTCAAAATAGTGACTGAATACCAAGGGAAAAGCCTACTCAATATTTCATTTCAGTCTGTGAAAAAGTGTAGTTCCCCGTGAATGAAAATATTACTGTGGACCCATTGATATCACTGATAGATTTGCTTGCTGTTTGTTTCCCTAATGTTGATGGAGTTTTTTTTAATCTACTCACAAGCTTTAGGTAAGGGAGCATGAGGTCCCAAATAGAAGGAAATTGTAAAACCTTTCTCCTTTAAATTACTTTAACTCCTGGTATGAATGATTTACAATCTAATGTTCTTTTAAGAACTTAAAATCATATTTATAGACAATTATTAATCATTTTTAAGGATTTTTTGGGGGGGAAATGATAATTTCTAAAATTCCATGGTTTATCAAGTATGGTCCTGACTTTCAAAACTTATCAACTTGATGCCCATTGCAGGTCAGTATAAGACAGTTTCTTAAATATAATTCGAGAATGTTTTGTTCTTTTTCTAAAGAAGCAGATCAGAAGGAGCCAATATGGATTTGCTAAGATTATTTGCTTTGAAGGTAGGATTCTAGGAATGGTAGTGAGAAGGTCAGCCCAGTCTATCTGAACTTCAAAATACACTTGTCAAAGGATCTCATGATGTACGCGTAGAAAATAGAAACTTAGTCTAAATCAATAGTTTTCAAAGATTTGTTTGAACACAAAGGATTTCTTTTTTCAAACAAAAGATCATGCAGAAGTATAATATGCCAAAAAAGAATAAAAATACCAGAAAGACATGATGTAGGGATAGGAGAGATCACCCTTACTTAGCTCACTTATCCCCTGCCACCCAGGGAACTCATAACTGTCCTTGAGAACAGATGGAAGACCACTGATCTATAGGGTAACTTCTTTGGTTGGGTTTATAATTGACTTAGTGACCATGCCCAAGCAGTGCGCATTATTATAGTGGTGACGGTCTATAATGCAGTATCTAGTCAAGTGCCACAGAGATTCATTCTCTGTTTCTCACGTTTCCCATTTTATAAATTTCTTGAGTGGATAAAGGTATTTGTGATGACCACCTTTCCAAATATGAAGCTAGGAGAAGTGGTAATGTGTTGGGATGCAAAATCAGACTCTAACCCATTCTCAAAAGATGGAATGACAAGAAGTCCAATAGGATGAAATTTAATGGGAGTAGACAACAGTCCCTCCATTTGGGATTGTCTACTAAAACCTGTCACATAGGTACAAAGCTGATGGTATAATTTCGCAGTAATTCTGAGAAAGGTTTAGGGGTTTCAGTAGCTTTTAAGTGGAATGCTCATCAAAAATAGGAAAAAGATACTATCTAAGACAGGGAGGCAAATGATCTCATATTATTTGATGCTCAGAACCAACCTGGACTGTGGTGTTTAGTGGGGTAGTAACAAATTTTTTTGAGCACTAGCTTTGGTCAGACATAGTTTTGTTCTTTGCATATACTCTGCATGGACTGTTATTCCTAGATTTCTGACCCCATGGTTTCTTTTGGTGGGGGTGCCTCAGACACCTCCTGTTTGTAGCACCTCTCCTGCAGTACTGAGGAAATGGAGAAGCAACCCCACTGTCCTTGGAACCATCAGCAGCGATGTGCTCCGAGCCAAGTCCAACTGCAGCCCGGGGTGAAGTTTCCCATGAGTTGAAATCTTTGGGTTTTCTCAAGACACAACTGGCCTAGTGTTTCACCTATTCATAACAAAGGGTGAGCAGAAGGCTCAGGATGGTTCAGGCCACAGGCTCCGTGTGTATCCTGTGACAATGAACTGCTTTTGACTATTCATTCACCTCTCATCTAGGACTAAGAAAATTTGAAAGTGGGTGTAAATGGCAAATACTCCTTTAAAAACAATCACAAGCCTTAAAGAGAGTATTCTTTTCACATGGATGTTATGGCAAATATTAGGTCAGTTCCACTATCTGAACCTCAGAACTTAAAGTTTTAACATGCTATTTGATTCTAATTAAAATGTCATACTTAATATAAGTTCTTCCCCCTCCTCCTGCTTTACACATTCTTCTCCTCCCATCATCTTAACCACCCCCTTCTTCTTTATTTCTTCCATACATATTAAGCACTCTCTATGCCACAGTTACTGAAGAACAAAATGAATAAAATTTAGGCAGCCAACATTCAGATGTAACCATTGGATAAAGGAGTAAGTCCAACAAAATACCAGACACACAGACAGTGTTAGTTTTTGGTGACTCTCTGTAAAGACTGTCTTATTGAATGCCTAAGGCTTGACAAAGTTGCTTCCAAAATGAACCTAAGATCGCATTTATGAGGCAAAGCATCCAGTTCTTTATTTGAAAACTGTGGTAATTAATATAGATAAACTGTCACCAGCGTTACACACACCTTGCTTAGAAAAGATGAAACCTTCCTGCAGGCCCCTCCTGCTAAGCAGTCTCTTTGTGAGGTTTCCTGGCCCGAGGGCATCCTCCGGCTACTGTTCTTATTCCTTCTGTCACCAGGGGGGAAATAGTCAAGGACATTATTAGCTCTGCTGCTTGCTGAATGCATCGGGAGTGACTGGGGACATCTTCGCTCACACTAGCTTGCTCACACTAGCTCGCTCACACTAGCTCGCACACACTAGCTTGCTCACTAGCTCGGTCTAGCGTTGTGTGGGATGGCCGCAGGGAGGAAGCTCACGTCCCCACAGCCTGACAACTGCTATTTTTCCAATGAAGGGAAGCACTGATATTGGCACAGAAAGCACTTCCTCAGGAGGGCCAGCACACAGCAGCTCCTCTGCACAGCGTTGAACTTGAACTTGATCTGTTAATCCATCTATAATTTTAAAAATTCAGAGAATATTTTTTCAGTCTTCCAGCAAGTTATACTGCTGCTGCTTTTTCTTCTTCCTCTTGTTTTTTTTTCTTTCTGTTTTAAATGTTCATATTTTGTTTAAAAAAAACTAGATTCTTTTTCTTTTTAAAAAATGCTTTATTGAGATAGAATCTACAATTTAATGTATACAGTTTACTGATTTCTAATATGTTTGCAGGGTTGTGTAACCACCACCAAAATCAGTTTTAAAATATTTTTATTGCCTGACCAAGCGATGGCACAGTAGATGGAGCGTCGGACTGGGACCCAGAGGACCCAGGTTCAAAACCCCTGAGGTCACTGGCTTGAGCGCGGGCTCATCTGGTTTGAGCAAGGCTCACCAGCTTGGACCCAAGGTCGCTGGCTTGAGCAAGGGGTCACTTGGTCTGCTGTAGCCCTGGTCAAGGCACATATGAGAAAGCAGTCAATGAACAGCTAAGGTACTACAACAAAGAATTGATGCTTTTCATCTCTCTCCCTTTCTTTCTGTCTGTCCCTATCTGTCCCTCTCTCTGTCTCTGTTACAAAAAACAATAAATAAAATAAAATATTTTTATCACCTCAAAAATGCACCCTGTATTATTCACAGGGTAGCAGTCAGTCGCCATTTCTCCCCAGCTCCCACCCCCTTAGCAACTCTTGCCAACTACCAATCTACTTTGTGTCTTATAGATTTCCCTATTCTAGACATTTAATGTAAATGGAATTAGGTATATGGCCTTTTGTGATGGGCCTCTTTTGTTTAGCATGTTTTCAAGGTGCATCCTTGTTTTAGCATGAACCAGTACCTTGTTCCTTTTATATGGCTGAGTAATATTCCATTGTTTAGATCTATCACATATATGTTCTTCTATTTACCTGCAGCATCGAAGTTTTATCTTCTCTATTAGAATGTAAATATTTTAAGCAGAAGGATATTTTCCCATATTAGGCTTATGCTTTCTGAGACATATAATGTAGCACCTGCAACGTCATACACATTCAGTATTGTTGAGTTGACACTGTGTAATAAATGTGGAAAACATGAGTAAGGTATCTTTTTCATTTTGATAGTAAAAGTTCGGTAGGAAAGAGATGAAAGGGAAAGGGAAAGAGATGGTTTGACATAATACACTGAATGAGTGTGAAATAAAAAAGGGTAAAATAAAGAGGAGGGTCCAAGTTTCTTTGTGGGACACAGAAGACCTTGGAAAGAAGGCACAAAATGGGAGTGGCCATATGGAGACACACACAGACACAAGCAGTCTGAGTGAGAGCCAAACCCTTAGCATACTCATCACAGATTATGTTGAAAATTTGGTAGACACAACCTCCAAAATTTTGTTTTGTTTGTTTACTTTTATAGATATTGAAGAATTTTTAAAATTAGAACATAAAGTTAGTTTGTTCATGAGTAATTGACTTTTTCTAATTTGTCATCATCACCACCACCACCACCACCATCACCATCACCACCACCACCACCACCACCACCACCACCACCACCACCACCATCATCATCCTTGTGAATATTTATGAAATACATATTAAAATGTATAGAAAATAGCCATTTCTGAATGTTTAGGATACTATGCTAAAACATTTTATACGGGTTATTTTATTAGTTTCAATTCTGACATAGGACCTTTTAATGTCCTCGATTTTATACATGAAAAACGTGAGGTCAGAATTTGAACTATGTTGGTTGACTCCAACATCCATACATTCTTCTCAAGTATTTGGGAGTAGCTGCTACTCCCAAACTTTCAGTCTAATTTCTGCTTTAGTCCCTTTTGACTTTGTGATGATTTCATAGTTAAGGTGGTTTGAATGATTACTAGCCAATGTTCACACACCTCCTACTCCCCCCTGTGAGTGTCATGTGCTTCCCACCCCATTAATTTAGGCATATGCGACAGTCATAGAAAATGGGATATTAAGCAACCTGATGTAAACAGAGGCTTTAAATGTGTTTGGATTCTTTGGCTGGCCTTTCGAATGTCAGTGGTTCACCATGAGAAGCAGATGCACAAACAGCCATTGCCCTTTCAGTCTGACTCCCTGAATGAAAACATGTGAACAGACCTGAGCTAACTTGCCTGGGGCTAGGCCCAGCTGACCCTCTACCTGAAGCTCGCTCAGATCAGCTTAACTTGGCAAATCTATAAGTGTGAGAATAAATGTTTGTCATTGTAAGCCACTGGGTTGGGGTTGTTTGTCACACAGACTTATTGTATCAGTACTGACTGTTGTAGTATTATCTACTTGTTCTTTCATTCATTTAATTCAACCAAAACTGATTTGATTTTCTACCATGTGCCAGCACTATAGAAGGTGCTGAGAATCTAAAGAGGCAGTCAGTAATCTATGGTGTCTTGAGCTTGGTGTTTAGTCAGGAGAGATGAAGTGCTCACACATTATTATAAGACAGGACCAAATCTGATAAGTGCCCCATCCACAGTCTGGGAGTTCTATGGAGAGGACGTTATGACTGATGAGAAGTATCTAGAAAGGCTGCCAGGCTATATGAATGCAAAGTAATGTATGAAATAAGTAGGAGAATTTAACTCCCTTGAAAACCAAGAAATGCCAATTTTTATGAGGTTTTCTACCATGTTTTTAGCAAATAGAGGTGACACCCTGATAAAAAAAAATTTAGACATGAGAGTCTGACCTGTAGAGGCGCCCTGGGAAAATGTCGGCTTGGAACGCTGCCGTCGCCACCTCACCTTGGTCAAAGGGACACGTGACAAGCAACAACTAGGAGTTGATGCTTCCCGCTCCTCCCCTACCACCTTTCTCTCTCTCTCTCTCTTTCTTCTTTCTAAAGTCAATAAATACAATCTTTTAAAAAACTTTCAACATTAGATAGTCATCATTGTTAGTTGAGAAATTGGAATCTTATGTAATTTATTGGTGTGAGCACAGATTCAATATATTTACATGGAACTATAGGCATAAAACTACAACATCTCTGTTTTATTCCTTTTAATGTCAAGTGGCCTGGCTTATAAAAAATAAGATACCTATTTTTTAGGATTCCTGCACTTGCCATTCTTTACCAGTGTTTCCCTCATGACCCGTGGCTGGCAGAGTGGCTAGGAACATGCTGCCAGGCGGTTAAGGATATGAGCTCTTGGGTCAGACAGACCTGGTAAAGACCCAGCCTCTCAAGCTCTTTAACTTTCCACACCTAATAATTCTAATAAAGGGCCAGGCGTGTGGCAGACCATCGCCAAATGTTAAATATTATTACTCACAGTATGATCTAAACCCCCGATGAACAATGGGGACCCAGAAGTCCCTGCTGCTACCTAATGTTAGGATATGGTCAGAAGACTCATTTCAAATACACCTTTAATTCAGATCAAATGATGGATATAGGGAAATTGTTTTTAAGAAGACATTGTCTTTAGTGAACAGAGGGATGTGTCTAAGGGAATCACTCATCCCGGGGCAGTAATGCTCCAGACACGTGAGGACAGCAAAGATAGAGCAGTAACAACTCCACAGAATGCTAACAGCCGGCAGCAGCTGGAGAGCTGGGTTCTGGAAGCCTGTGGAAGACTGTTCACTTGTCATGAAGCCACCCAAGCGCTGGCCAGCTACCATTCTCTGAGACCAAGCAAGGCACTCTGGGCAACAGGGTTCCATCTGCTAATCCAGTGGTTCTCAACCTGTGGGTCGCGACCCTGGCGGGGTCGCCTAAAGCCATCGGAAAATACATAATGCATATCAGGTATTTACATTCCGAATCATAACTGTAGCCAAATTACAGTTATGAAGTAGCCACCAAAATTCAGGAGTTTCCATGGCCATGACAGGGGGAGTCCGGCCTGGCTGAGCGGTGAGCACCTCCGGTATTTAGCTCCGTGCCTAAGGGTCTGGGACATACCGGATATGAATGGTGGCCTGTCATCAGAGTGCTTCCCTGGGCGTGATGTACACGTGTTCCTTCTCATAGCCAAGCTTTGCTTTTGGTTTTTCTTCTTTTCAAACCATTTGAATCCTTTCCTTTAATTCTAGCCATGTTTAATTTCTCTCATGCCTATATTTTAAACTGCTCACATGACCGTTTTGAGAAACTTATGAAATTAGCATGGGTTAGGATATCACATTCTTACAGGCCCTGCTAGTACATTCGGTCACACTAGGTAGTGGTAACAGGCTGCAGAGAAAGGCGGTGCCATGTACGCCTGCTTGCCCACGTGCTGGCTCGCTCTCTCTTCCCACCAAATATTTGGGACAAATACAGCCTAAAGCAAAGGAAAAGTCACCCTTCATGCTATTTTTTTTAAATGGCTATTTCTGAATATGCTTTGCTTCTTGATAAGAGACAGGATGGTTATGGCACATGTCACTTATTATTCTTTCGGAACATTAAAGTCCCTTTATCTACACTACTGAATATCCTCCCTTTGTTCACCAAAGCCTTCAAAGAAATTACACGAAGATATATTTTCTGCCTAGACATATACTTTGGCATTTTGATTCTGTTTTAATGTAACATAATTACATTTCTCCATCCTCTCCTGTGAGTCACAGCCACCTCGGGAATGCCTCTGCAAATCCTGGTTGAAAATGTAAGACATGAGCGACTGGTGCGGAATGGTGTTGGTGTCCAGCACTCTCCCGAGTCTGGTTTGAAATCCAGTTCTGCCCGGCAGGGCTGGCCCTGAGCTGTGTGGCGTTAAGACGTACGCACCTGAGCAACTGGGTGTGCTGTGGCCAGCAGGTTGGCCGAGTCGTCTTTGGGTAAATTAATGTGAGACATCTCAATCCTTGTTGCCAGACACTTTTATAGCCTGTTGTGGAATAAATGTAATGCACATTTGCTCCTTGTGAGTCCATCGACTGCGGTATTTTTTGTTGTAGATGGTGATCTTCTGGAATTTGGGAGCCCTGCTGTTAAATTTGTTTTGTATTACTCATCTATGCATGTTGATAAAAAAAAAAATAACATGTTTGGTTTCTAGCTAGAAATTTGGTAGACTGATGTTCTCAAATAGGTGTACAATTTTTGTGTGTCTCAGATCAAATAATGGCTGACTTTTCCCAGTGAGATAGAATAGTTAGGGCAGAGATACAGACATCAGTAGACCCAGGCAAGTTCTGTGCAGGCATTGTGCTGTGTAGTCTGGTTCCACAGACAGACGAGGAAAAATGAAGTATTTAAGGTTAAATTGCAAGAACTTGGGAATAAAAGTTCTTCTATTTCTAACCTTTTTTGAATTTTTTATGTTATGAAATCCATGCCAGAAAGCCAGAATTTGTGACTTTGATGAGGTTACAATTCTGATCTAAGTATTATACTACAGTTGTATGAATTATTAACAAAATACAAAAGCACAGTTAACTAAGTTTCTAATTTTAAAAATGCTGAACTTTTGATCTATGAAGGTAAATGTGTGTTCAAGGAAAGGATATAGCCATTGTATGTGTATTTATGAGTATAAATGGTGCCCTCAGCATGAAGTGTCTCTCTCTAAGCTTCATGCGTCACTCCAAGCTATGCCCACACTGGCCAGGAACAATGGAACTGCGGTTCTGGGGGCCCCTGAGGAATCATGGCTCACCCTCATCTCAGTGGGCCCCCTACCAAAGTGTGGGTGCTACATCCTCCCCCACAAAGTTCTCTTTTATCAGCCAGGAGTCCTGGAGGAATAACAGGTGTAACAAATAGCATCAGGTTTGTGTCCCCTCATAGCTGCCACCCTTCTAAGAATGGTTGAAAAAGTGTTTCCTCTGTATCTTTATTTGGGGGTGATTTTCTTTTTTTTTTTTTTTTTCCTGAAGCTGAAAACGAGGAGAGACAGTTCGACAGACTCCCGCATGCGCCCGACCGGGATCCACCCGGCACGCCCACCAGGGGTGACGCTCTGCCCACCAGGGGGCGATGCTCTGCCCCTCCGGGGCGTGGCTCTGCCGCGACCAGAGCCACTCTAGCACCTGGGGCAGAGGCCAAGGAGCCATCCCCAGCGCCCGGGCCATCTTTGCTCCAATGGAGCCTTGGCTGCGGGAGGGGAAGAGAGAGACAGAGAGGAAGGAGGGGGGCGGCGGGTGGAGAAGCAAATGGGCGCTTCTCCTATGTGCCCTGGCCGGGAATCGAACCCGGGTCCCCCGCACGCCAGGCCGACGCTCTACCGTTGAGCCAACCGGCCAGGGCCTCTTTGGGGGTGATTTTCACATGTTCACTCTCAGAAAATCAAGAGATAATAATCATTGTTCAGATTCAGCAGTTTGAACATCCACTGTTTTTTTGGTTGGCTGCCCAAACCCTAAAAACTTCAGTGTTAGGTAATTTTTTTAATAACCGTGGAGAAAAAAAGACAGCTTTATATTGAGACAATTGTTTACTGCTTAGTCTTTAGTAGGAGAGTTGGTTGCTGACTGTAAAGGGCACGGACATTGCAGGTGCTTTTGTGAGGGTGGAGATGGGGGGGGGAAGAATAACTTGCCGTCTCAGTTGTTCACTGAAGCTAAACACACAATAGCCAAAGGGCTTTGTGGTAAAGGATGAGAACCATAAAATTAATCAGAACTCTGCAAAACCTAGCCAAGTTCCAAGGAGGGAGCCTAAAGTATGTGGAAAATGCTAAAAATTTTTCTCACAAATTGAAGAAAGGTACATTTTTAACTTAAGCATTTACCCAAATAAATCAGTATTGTAGTGTTCATCCCATTGAAAATAGGTTCAATGGCAAGTATTTTTATTTTAAAAGACATACAATTTTACAATGCTATTTCCTTAATACCAACATGGAAAAGCACCCAGAGAAGTTGCCAAGCCAAACAGCCACTGGCTTTGCAAGATTTCCCATCAATGCCATGACCTACACAGTTAGACCTGGGGACTTTGTCTCTTAGAAGATCACTCAGATGCTTATCTTGTTGCTTAGCAATTAAGTATTTTTTAATTTAATGTTAGCTTCCCTTGTTCTGCCTCCTCAACTTCTGAAATATCCCTTTGAAGATTCACTGACCTCTTTTAGAAACTTTAAAATTGTGTAAGAGTAAGTCGGGGCTCCTTAATCCTCTGTAAACCTGCTTTACCCTCCAGTAGACATTAATAATCACTGGGCAATGATGAATGGGCGTTGCTCTGTAAGGTGGGGTAGGACACATGATCTAAGACGTCCAGGCTGTTCGCCTAACCCCACATTCTTCTGCCTGTGGTAGCTGCTCAGTGCTCAGCTCCGTGCTTGCAGATAAGGGACTTGATTCAAAGTTAGAGGTCCAGGTTAGGAGGTCTCTCCAAGGATTTCCTTTCCCACATCCCTCCATTCAAATGAGCTCCAGTTACATGTGATAAAAATCCTCTGCCTAGGGGCTGGGGAACTCTAGTTACAAGCTGACTGATTCATCGAAAGGGCCCTTGTCACAATGTATGTGATCCAGTGTCACCCTCATTGGGAGGCTGGACCTGCTGGACATGGTCAAGTGCAGGGTTCAGGACAGTGGCCGAGAAACGTGAGTTTGTTTCCGAATATCTGGATGTCAGGTTGGCCTCGCAGTCTTGCTTAGCACCTTAGACAACTCACTCCCTTTCTCTGTCCTTTTAAAATATTTTGCCCCCCAATTTAATGGATGGAGGACTAGACTTTCATACAATTGCAAAATGTCTACAAAGAGTGTGTGTGTTTTTAAGTATGATTCAGGTTCTCAATTCTGAAGGGTTTTGTACATGATTAACATCTGGCTGTCTCAAAACCCTGCTGTGAGCTCTCCTTGGCTCTGCCCTGCACGCTGTTGCAAGGCTGTGGTTACTGCTTAGAGTAGAGTGTTGGATGGGCCGCAAGGAATACCGAATCTTTTCATTTTACCTGTACACTTGGAATAACTTAACTTTTACAGTTTTGCAGTAAAATTCTTGTTTGTTTCACTGGGGTTTGAATTCATGATGTGTTTACTAAAGTTGTTTTTCCTTTAAATCAGTTATAAAGCACTGCAGAGAAAATCATACTCTTAGAATACTTGGGTTTTTTGTTATAGCAATGACAGCCTAACATGAAGATGTCTGATTTATTTTCCTGTTTCATTGTCCTGCTTTAATTTGTACAGATTCAGAAATAATAAATTACACCTTTTGTTAAACTTTCCCTTTTGTTTCCTGTAAAGTGAACAATGAGGTTATTATACACACATCACACAGTGGTTTCATTTTTTTTTCTTTTTCTTTGTAGAAAAATAATGAGCTAGATTGCAGCCCAACGTAAGAATATATGTAGTACTTGTAATTATTTCTGAATTAAAAAAAAAATCCATTTCCTTTTAAAACTCCTCACTTTAAAGAGTTGATAAAAGTTTTTAATTCCCAGTTTTTCTCATTTCACTGATTGCTGTTCTTAGTATGCCATGTGTTGCAGGCTGTGACAATGGCCCTGAATAATGTCACCGTTTGTTGAAATGTCACCTCTCTGGGCCTCAGATTCCTTATCTGTAAAATGGGAGAGTTAGGTCCCGGAAGTCTTCTGAAGCTCCACTTGAAATGACACTTTGATCATTGCAATCAAGGTTAATCGGTCATTACAGCGGCTGAATTACCCTGCTCAGGTGCTGCAGTTTTGAGACATGACCATTTCATTCAAGTGGCGAGGTCCGCCTCTGCATGTCGCCTGAAAGATATTCATTCTCAGAGACCTTTGCAAGCATTTAGTGCCAGTGGCCATGGACGCCAACCCTCTCGTGTTACAAATGAGGAAAACAAATGGTGCTTTCTTAGAACATCAATGGGAGAGCAAATAAACTGACTTTTTTGTTTCTTTCCGATGCTGTGCAACCTGTCTTATTGTAAATAATCCCAAACTGAGGCTGCAAAACCTCAGAGCTCATTCTATGATACATTTATTTGTTTATTTATTAAATTTAATGCAGTGACATTGATAAATCAGGGTACATATGTTGAGAGAAAACATCTCCAGATTATTTTGACATTTGATTGTGCTGTATACCCCTCCCCCAAAGTCAAATTGTCTTCTGTCACCTTCTATCTGGTTTTTTGGGGCCCTCCCCTCCCCCACCCTCTCTCTCCTTCCTCGCCCGATCCCCCCTCCCCCACCCCCCACCCCGTTGCCATCACATTCTTGTTCATGTCTCTGAGTCTCATTTTTATGTCCCGTCTATGTATGGTTTCATATAGTTCTTAGTTTTTTCTGATTTACTTATTTCACTCCGTATAATGTTATCAAGGTCCATCCATGTTGTAAATGATCCAATGTCATCATTTCTTATGACCGAGTAGTATTCCATAGTATATATGTATCAAAGCTTTTTAATCCATTTGTCCTCTGACGGACACTTGGGCTGTTTCCAGATCTTCGCTATTGTGAACAATGCTGCCACAAACATGGGGGTGCATTTCTCCTTTTGGAGCAGTTCTATGGTGTTCTTGGGGTATTTCCCTAAAAGTGGGATAGTTGGGTCAAAAGGCAGTTCGATTTTCAGTTTTTTGAGGAATCTCCATACTGTTTTCCACAGTGGCTGCACTAGTCTGCATTCCCACCAGCAGTGCAGGAGGGTTCCCTTTTCTCCACATCCTCGCCAGCACTTATTCTGTGTTGTTTTGTTGATGAGCGCCATTCTGACTGGTGTGAGGTGATATCTCACTGTGGTTTTAATTTGCATTTCTCTAATGATTAGTGATGTTGAGCATTTTTTCATATGCCTATTGGCCATCTGTATGTCCTCTTTGGAGAAGTGTCTATTCATTTCTTTTTCCCATTTTTTGATTGGATTGTTTGTCTTCCTGGTATTGAGATTTACAAGTTCTTTATAAATTTTGGTTATTAACCCCTCATCATATGTATTGTCAAATATGTTCTCCCATTGTGTTGTTTGTCTTTTTATTCTGTTCTTATTGTCTTTAGCTGTGCAAAAGCTTTTTAGTTTGATATAGTCCCATTTGTTTATCCTGTCTTTTATTTCACTTCCCCATGGAGAAAAGTCCAGGGCCTGATGGCTTCACAACTGAATTCTACCAAATATTCAAAGAAGAACTAACTCCTATCCTTCTCAAACTATTTCAAAAAATTCAAGAGGAAGGAAGACTTCCAAGCTCCTTTTATGAGGCGAGCATAATTCTGATTCCAAAACCAGGCAAAGACAACACAAAGAAAGAAAATTATAGGCCAATATCTCTGATGAATATAGATGCTAAAATCCTCAACAAAATATTAGCAAACCAGATCCAACAATATATGGAAAAAATCATACACCATGATCAAGTGGGATTTATTCTGGTGAGGCAAGGATGGTACAATATTTGTAAAACAATCAATGTGATTCATCACATAAACAAAAAGAAGGAGAAAAACCATATGATAATTTCAATAGATGCAGAAAAAGCATTTGATAAAATCCAGCACCCATTCATTATCAAAACTTTCAGCAAAGTGGGAATACAGGGAACATACCTCAACATGATAAAAGCCATCTATGAGAAACCCACAGCCAACATCATACTCAATGGGCAAAAATTAAAAGCAATACCCTTAAGATCAGGAACAAGGCAGGGGTGCCCCCTTTCACCACTCTTATTTAACATAGTTCTGGAAGTCCTAGCCACAGCAATCAGACAAGAAGAAGAAATAAAAGGCATTCAAGTTGGAAAAGAAGAAGTAAAACTATCATTATTTGCAGATGATATGATATTGTATATAGAAAACCCCAAAGTCTCAGTCAAAAAACTACTAGACCTGATAAATGAATTCTATGATACATTTTTATTTCAGGTCAAAACCTGCCCCGGGCCTCTGGGTCTGCCTTTATGTCTGTCTGGGCTGCAGGGGCTCAGTGCTGATGTGAGTAAGGTCACAGTGGTGGGCCAGTTGTCACCTGCACCATGGTACCCTGGAATAAAGTCACTGAATACACACACCACTTAGGTGTCCCTGACTCTGAGAGGAAAAATATTGCTTTTCCAGATATAAGAAATTTAGCAAATAAAGTCATCAGGAGATACTAACAATTTCAGTCATGATTCATTCTGGTGAAGGACACTTAACTATGATATTTTGTATTTATTTCACACTTTCTACTTTGATACTCTATACTTATTGCCAATCTTCACATGGTTGGACATATGAACAATTACTTTTAATCTTGAAAGATTGAGATGTTTAGTACCGGCATTTAGCACGTGCAGATGTGTATTTTAACCGTGCTGCACCGAGCCCCGTCCTCTGAGAAGCTGGAGGAGATAGTATCTATAGAAGGAAGCGGGACTTGGGTGGATAAGTGGAGCCCAGGTGGCAGTTCTGGCATGAGATGGGAGTGGAGGTGGGGATCACATTTCCGTCACTCACCTTGTGAAGACTTTCCGATTACACAAAATGGGTATGACTCCGCTAATTCCTAAACTGATTGTAGAAGCAGTTTTTCATCCTAAGCCATATTCTTTTTTTTTTTTTAATAATTTTATTTTTTTAATGGGGCAACATCAATAAATCAGGATACATATATTCAAAGATAACAAGTCCAGGTTATCTTGTCGTTCAATTATATTGCATACCCATCACCCAAAGTCAGATTGTCCTCTGTCACCTTCTATCTAGTTTTCTTTGTGCCCCTCCCCCTCCCCCTTTCCCTCTCCCTCTCCTCCCTCCCCTCGTAACCACCACACTCTTATCAATGTCTCTTAGTCTCACTTTTATGTCCCACCTACGTATGGAATAATGCAGTTCCTGTTTTTTTCTGATTTACTTATTTCACTTCATATAATGTTATCAAGATCCCCCAATTTTGCTGTAAATGATCCGATGTCATCATTTCTTATGGCTGAGTAGTATTCCATAGTGTATATGTGCCACATCTTCTTTATCCAGTCATCTATTGACGGGCTTTTTGGTTGTTTCCATGTCCTGGCCACTGTGAACAATGCTGCAATGAACATGGGGCTGCATGTGTCTTTACGTATCATTGTTTCTGAGCTTTTGGGGTATATACCCAGTAGAGGGATTGCTGGGTCATAAGGTAGTTCTATTTTCAGTTTTTTGAGGAACCACCATACTTTCTTCCATAATAGTTGTACTACTTTACATTCCCACCAACAGTGTATGAAGGTTCCTTTTTCGCCACAGCCTCTCCAACATTTGCTATTACCTGCTTGTTAATAATAGCTAATCTAACAGGTGTGAGGTGGTATCTCATTGCAGTTTTGATTTGAATTTCTCTAATAACTAATGAAGATGAGCATCTTTTCATATATCTGTTGGCCATTTGTATTTCTTCCTAGGAGAAGTGTCTGTTCATGTCCTCTTCCCATTTTTTTATTGGATTGTTTGTTTGTTTGTTGTTGAGTTTTATGAGTTCTTTGTATATTTTGGATATTAGGCCCTTATCTGAGCTGTTGTTTGAAAATATCATTTCCCATTTAGTTGGCTTTCTGTTTATTTTGTTATCAGTTTCTCTTGCTGAGAAAAAACTTCTTAGTCTGATGTAGTCCCATTCATTAATTTTTGCCTTCACTTCTCTTGCCTTTGGAGTCAAATTCATAAAATGCTCTTTAAAACCCAGGTCCATGAGTTTAGTACCTATGTCTTCTTCTATGCACTTTATTGTTTCAAATCTTATGTTTAGATCTTTGATCCATTTTGAGTTAATTTTTGTACAGGGGGACAAACTGTAGTCCAGTTTCATTCTTTTGCATGTGGCTTTCCAGTTTTCCCAGCACCATTTATTGAAGAGGCTTTTTTTTTCTCCATTCTGTGTTGTTGGCCCCTTTATCAAAAATTATTTGACTATATATATGTGGTTTTATTTCTGGACTTTCTATTCTGTTCCATTGGTCTGAGTGTCTATTTTTCTGCCAATACCATGCTGTTTTGATTGTCGTGGCCCTATAATAGAGTTTGAAGTCAGGTATTGTAATGCCCCCAGCTTCATTCTTTTTCTTTAGGATTGCTTTGGCTATTCGGGGTTTTTTATAGTTCCATATAAATCTGATGATTTTTTGCTCCATTTCTTTAAAAAATGTCATTGGAATTTTGATGGGAATTGCATTAAATTTGTATATTGCTTTGGGTAATATGACCATCTTGATTATATTTATTCTTCCTAACCAAGAACAAGGAATATTCTTCCATCTCATTATATCTTTTTCGATTTCCCTTAACAATGGTTTATAGTTTTCATTATATAAGTCCTTTACATTCTTTGTTATGTTTATTCCTAAGTATTTTATTTTTTGTTGTTGTTGCAATCGTGAAGGGGATTATTCTTTTGAGTTCGTTCTCAAATGTTTCGTTGTTGGCATATAGAAAGGCTGTTGACTTCTGTATGTTAATTTTGTATCCTGAGGCCTTACTGTATTGGCTTATTGTTTCTAGTAGTCTTTTTGTGGATTCTTTGGGGTTTTCGATGTATAGGATCATATCATCCGCAAAAACTGATACCTTTACTTCTTCTTTTCCGATATGGATGCCTTTTATTTCTTTGTCTTGTCTGATTGCTCTGGCTAGAACCTCTAGTACCACATTAAATAAGAGTGGAGAGAGTGGACAACCCTGTCTTGTTCCTGATTTAAGGGGGAAAGCCTTCAGTTTTGTGCCATTTAATATGATGTTAGCTGATGGTTTATCATATATGGCCTTTATCATGTTGAGATATTTTCCTTCTATACCCATTTTGTTGAGAGTCTTAAACATAAAATTGTGTTGTATTTTATCAAAAGCCTTTTCTGTATCTATTGATAAGGTCATGTGGTTTTTGTTCTTTGTTTTGTTGATATGGTATATTATGTTAACCGTTTTACATATGTTGAACCATCCTTGAGATTCTGGGATGAATGCCACTTGATCATGATGTATTATTTTTTTAATATGTTGTTGTATTCAATTTGCTAGTGTTTTGTTTAGTATTTTAGCATCTGTATTCATTAGAGATATTGGTCTGTAGTTTTCTTTTTTTGTGCCATCTTTGCCTGGTTTTGGTATGAGGGTTATGTTGGCCTCATAAAATGTGTTTGGAAGTATTGCTTCTTCTTCAATTTTTTGGAAGACTTTCAGTAGAATAGGAACCAAGTCTTCCTTGAATGTTTGATAAAATTTGCTGGTATAGCCGTCAGGGCCTGGACTTATATTTTTTGGGAGGTTTTTAATGGTTTTTTCTATTTCTTCCCTACTAATTGGTCTGTTTAGGCTTTCTGCTTCTTCTTGACTCAGTCTAGGAAGGTTGTATTGTTCTAGGAATTTATCCATTTCTTCTAGGTTGTTGAATTTAGTGGCATAAAGTTTTTCATAGTATTCTACAATAATTCTTTGTATATCTACGGTGTCCGTCTAGGCCATATTCTTGCTTATGGAGCTGACTTTCCTTTTGGACCTAGACCGTCAGTAGGAAGGACCCTGTGATAGGTTAGGCAAGGGATGGGACCTTTCCTTTTGTACCCACCACTCAGTCCTGCTGGAAATTTTCATCATATTCCACGGATATCCCCCAAACCATTGCTCCTTCCAGCTGCGCTGAAAAAAATGAATAAAAACTTTCCACCATCGTGAGGTTTCCTTTTCCTACCATCCCGAGTAGATTTCACTTGGTGGGGCTTACCCAGTGCCTCTGCAGCTGTAGAACCACGTTCCTCTCAAAAAGCCAGCAGCCTAAAATTGCACAGGGACTCGCGTGGGATCTCAGATGACAGCAAACGACACAACCACTATTGTAAAGGCTCACCCTAAATTGAACGCTAAAATTTGTTGTCTGTCCAGGCGGAGGGGTCTGCATAGGCTCACATCCTTGAGAAAAAGGTCCATGGTTTTCATCGATTCTCAAATATCTGTTCAAATGCCTTTTTTTTTTTTTTTTTTTTTTTTTGTATTTTTCTGAAGCTGGAAACCGGGATAGACAGTCAGACTCCCGCATGCACCCGACCGGGATCCACCCGGCACACCCACCAGGGGGCGACGCTCTGCCCACCAGGGGGCGATGCTCTGCCCCTCCGGGGCGTTGCTCTGTCGCGACCAGAGCCACTCCAGCGCCTGGGGCAGAGGCCAAGGAGCCATCCCCAGCGCCAGGGCCATCTTTGCTCCAATGGAGCCTCGCTGAGGGAGGGGAAGAGAGAGAGAGAGAGAGAGAGGAAGGAGAGGGGGAGGGGTGGAGAAGCAGATGGGCGCTTCTCCTGTGTGCCCTGGCCGGGAATCTAACCTGGGACTTCTGCACGCCTGGCCGACGCTCTACCACTGAGCCAACCGGCCAGGGCCTCAAATGCCTTTAAAGGAGAAAAAAAAATGTAACTAGGCTGAAGGAAAGAGCTCAGCTTTCGTGAGAGGACAAATAAAAGTATACTGTTAGCTCTGTATGCTACCAGATTTGTGGTAAACAGAGAAGCCGGAGGGCTGTGGGACCACAAGTCTCACCACCACCAGTACCACAGTGAGTTACAGCTAGTCTGTGTGTTTTGCTATATATGAAAGCAGAACAAATGGAAAATTCTATCCATTGATCAAAATAGAGGAACGGGGAGAGAGAAGAATGGAATGACTCAAGCAATGTTCTTGAGTTAACCCTGTGTGTGCCATAAAAGTGCCCTTATGCTTCTAGAACAGAAGACACAGTTTTCTGTTCCAGTGTGACCAGCACATAAAAAGATAAACCTGAGTGATTTAATTGAGGCAGCAGGAACTGAAGGGAGGATTCGTCATCAAATGACGGTAAAACACCTTATATAAGGTGCATGTTAAGTGAAAGGTGCTCAGTGGAAGGTACAGTAATGACACCAACAGGTGACGAAATTATGCTTGAGTATATGCAACGAGTCCTGAGCAGTAATTTAATATCGTAATATAGTTGACCTTTGAACAAGAAAGGGGGCAGGAGGGTACCAGTCCCCATCCGGTTGAAAATCCACATATAGCTTTCCATTCTCCCCAAATCTTAATTTGGCCCTTTGCATATTCAAATTCTACCACTATGGATCCAAATGGTATTTTCAATCCCTGTTTGGGAGTCTGCATTTGGGAATGAGAAAATACTGTTTTCCATCTACCATGGGTTGAACCTGCCAATGCGAAACCTGGGACAAGAAAGGCCAACTGTATTTATGGGGAAAAAAATCCTTCTGTAAGTGACCCAGAGCAGTTCAAAACTGTGCTGTTCAAGGGCCAGTTGTACATTGAGAGCTCTTGAAAATTACTGGTAAGTTTCCTTCCATTTGTTAACGATCTCTAAATAATTATTTCTGTTTGTAGTTAACTCAAATATTTGATATTTTTATATATGTTCCATACTGCATTTTACATATATTTTTTTCTTATGTGTGATATATTTTTTTCTACGGCTTCAATATTCCATTAGTATCTTTAAAGGAATACTTGCTTAGACATTTGATGTACCTTCTACAACCCTTTTAATCTTGTGGGTAGATTGTTTTTCCCTTACTTCTCTATGGTAATGGGGACATTAATTAAAACACACAGTAAAGAAGCTAATTTTATCCAACTGTGTAGTAGTTGTCATACTTCTTCGTTTGAATTTGATATAGTTAAAAAAAAAAAGTATACCACTTGTCTGATTTGCATTTTACTTCTTTTATCCTGTGGATGATAACATTTAGAGGGCAGAAGATAAAATCTCCAACTAGAAAATTACGCCAGATTCATCATGTGTGTCCCTTACTAATAGTATGCAATTTTACATTGTGTTTTTCGGCTGGAGTCATGTGTAGAGGGTCTGAAGCATTTTGCTCTGCAGAACTAGGTGTACTTTTATAGAAGGCTTTCTAAAAAGAAAGAAATGATGAGTTCCTGATATAGTAATAAGGTTTTGTTTGGGATCTTACCTTGCCTGGGGTTAACTAGTGTTGTAGGTGCAAAGTAACTGGGTTTAAATGTCACATATAATGACAAGTAGGAAAATTGGGACGTTATTTGCATGTGAATGGGGAGAAAGGTGACTGGATGTTGATTCATTGTGTGATGAATGTTTGCCCTCGCTGAAATGTTTTACCTTCCGTGAAATTATAAGCAATATTTCTTAGTGACTGTAAAATGTAGACACCAAGCCTAGAAATGTGTGCGCTCCTGAAATTCTGCTCCAATTAGAAAACTGTTCTGTTGTTTTTTTTTTAAACCCAATCAGAGGAGGAAAAGAGACTTAGAATTCTGCCCTTTTAAGATTAAGACTTCCCTTAATGTATGTCTTTATAATTAGGAGAGACAAGAAAGGAACTGGGATGTATTATTTCAAAAAGCATTAGAGCTTAGTAGACAAAGATGTCTTACTCATGTTTTTAGGAAACATTTTTGAAGTCTTTAGAATAAATTAGATTTATTCTTCATATATTGCCTTGTGTTATTAAAGTTTCTCTGGCTATTGACCTAATATGTTTTTTTATTTATATAATTAATACTTTTGTGGAAATAAACACAACCTCAAATGTGGAGAAGCAAATTTTTCCTAAATAAAGTATCAATATCTCTTTAAATTATTAATAATAAGAATCTTAGAGATAGATCAAAATATACATACATATTTCTTAATTGTTTTGTAGAAACATTATCAAATACTCCCATTGACTAAAGAACATTGATTTTTTTTTTTCAAGGCCTCTTTGCTTCATAGTCCTTTCATTCAATTATATTATAGTTAAAGCACAATTTTATAGTATGTATATTTATAAATCATTTTATGTGCATACAAACATATGTATATATGTAATATATATATTAGCACAATAAGTCTCTAAAAAATCAAAGGGAAATGGGATTCATGGGAACCCCTTGGTTAAACAATACAGGGCAGAGGATCAGGGTCAGAATTAGAATTCACCTTCAACCCTGAATCCTGAGCCCATTACTGAAGCCTGCCGGCTGGAGTTTGATCAGCATAGAAGCTTAGATCAGGATGCGCACAGGCTGGTTTCTGTATTCTGTGAGGAGACAAAACAAAACCCTAGATCAGAGACCTCATGGGAAGCCCTCTCCTGTGATGTGGAGCACCAGCGTCTGGGGCTTTAAGAAGGAGACGCTGCAAGCAGAGGCTCTGTGGGGCACCAGGCTGGGGCACCCCCACCCCGCACAACAGGACACCTTGCTGATTTGAAGAGATGCCATGAACAGCTGGTGGCAAGTGCAAGGAGGGATGACAGTCCCCACGTGGGGTCCCCGGGCCTGACATATTTCAAGAAATTGAGCCAACTCCAGCTCTCCTGGGCTTTATGAGGTCAGCAGTCCAGTCAGCACCACCTGTGGAAGCTGGTTTGGAAATTGGTTTCAAAAACAGCACTGTCCAAGTTCATTTCTGTGAGCTCGCGCAATCCATTTCTAAAAACAAAAGAAACGGTGTTCCTTCCACTGCCTGAGGGGACAATGCTCACCCCAAGGTTAGAATCATAGATTCTCTTTTTATAGGTTAATGTATTTATAAGTTTATTTCAACTTAAACATGGAGGCCATCTGGAGAAAGAGGCACCCCGGTTCCATTGAACTGCAACGTGCTCGGTGTAACTGTGCGCATGTTGGCTAGCGTTTTCATCTCGGAGGGTGTCCCATAATTTGGTACCATGAGGGTCCTATGCTGCGAAGCAGGTCAGAGGTAAGAGCAGGGGGATTAGTGAGGTCTAAGGCCTATGTCTCATCCAAGAAGAGTTCATGTTACCTGGCTCTAGCTGATTCAGGGCTGTCAGCTCTTAAGTAGTATTTTTTTTTCATAATAAAGAAAAACCTCAAGTTTTTATGTAAATGTTTTCCATGTTAAATAATAGTTGGAACCAATGAAATGCATCTATGGGTCAGTACTGGCCCTTGGTTCATCAGAGTCCAGTACACTAGGGTCATTACCAATGGTGAATTAGGCATCTAGCCAGGTGCCAAGTGCTGCCTGTATGTGAGCTCCTAATCATCACCATAACCTTGTGAAATAGGCATTATTATCTGCTTTACCGATCAGGATACTGGAGTTCAGTGCAGTTAGCGACCTTGCGTAGGATTTAGTAGTTTTAGTATAAAGGAGGAAAAGGATCCCAACCCCAAGCCCAAAGTTTGAGTTTGCAAATATTTATTGTGTTTATAATATCTTTCAGAGGCCTGCTAGGCTCTAGGGATCTCATAAGGAATGAGATAAATAACAAGGCCTATCGTCTATGTAAGTTAAAATAGAGGCGACAAGGGCAGGGATGAGATGCTTTTGGAGCGCACAGGAGACGGGCTGATGAGACTACGCTGATCTGGGCCTTGTGGGATGAATAGGAGTTGACCAAGCACAGTGAGAATTATGCTGTGGTGAACGCAGGGAGTGCAGATACCTCTTCAAGGAACAGTTTTATTTTCACTGAACATATGCTCAGAGTGGAATTTCTGGATCTTATGGTAGTTTTATTTTTAACTTGTGGGGGAATCTTCGTACTGTTTTTCATAATGGCTGTACCAACTGACATTTCCACCGGCAGCTCACAAGGGTTCCCTTTTCTTCACATCCTTGCTAACATTTCCGATCTCTCATATTTTTAGTAATAGCCATCCTAACAGGTGTGAGGTGATATCTCACTGTGATTTTGATTTGCATTGCCCTGACAATTACTGATGCCGAACACCTTTTCCTACATTTGTGGACCATTTGTATATCTTCTATGGAAACATGCCTGTTCAGGTCCTTTGCCCATTTAAAAAATGAGATTATTTTGTATTTTTGTTAATGAATTGTATGGTTCCTTATATATTTTTTAATATTAACTTCTGATCAGTTATATGATTTGCAAATATGTTCTCCCATTCCATAGGTTACTGTTTCATTTTGTTGATGCTGTTCTTTGCTGTGCAGAAGCTTTTTATTTTGAAATAGTCCTTATTTACTTTTGTTTTTGTTACCTATGCTTTTGGTACTGTATCCAAAAATCCTAACTGCAAGACCTGAGTCAAGAAATTTTATTTCTGTTTTCTTCTAAGAGTTTTACTCTTAGAAGAAACAGATCATTAAGTTCATTTTGAGTTGATTTTGCACAAAGAGTTCTAAACTGGGGAAGACTTGATAATTTGAGCTTTCGGATTGTTACTCCAGCCACAGTATGGAGAACAGACTGACGAGGTCCCTACTTGTGGGGTTGATACTAGAGGCAGAGAGAACGTTAGGAAACTAAATAGAGTAATCCAGGGGAAGGGGTAGTGCCTTGAAACATGGCGATGGCATGGACTTGACATTAAATAATGCGAGAAAAGTTTAAGAGGTCGCATAAGCGGAAGTAGTGACTGAGTGTGTGCAGGCAGCGAGAGAGAGAGAGGAAAATGAATGGGATGTTGAGATATCTGGTTCTGCTAGTTGTGCAGGTGGTGAAACCATCCATGGATTCAGCATTTGAAAAAACTGGCGTTGATAGATAAAGCGGTCAGATCTGGCTGGAGAAAGCCCAAGTCTGGAGTGCCAGTGGGCCATGCACATGGAAATGTCCAGAAGTCCGTGGGTGATAATGACCCGATGCTGTGAGGAACATTCCGGACTAGACAAATAGATTGTAAGTGTGTAGACGGGGATGGAAAGTGTGGGAGAGGATGAGCTGGCCCAGGTAAAATGGAGTACTAAGAATAAGCATAATCACTCTCAGAGTGCTAGTTCCAGAGACTGTGAGTTGCTGAAGGTACCCTCCTCAGGGCTTCTGGAGCCCAGGCAGGGTGGCACTCTGAGCAGGTGCAACAGCCCGCCATCATGCTGAATTTGTTTCCAGAGAGGGAAGTTAGATGATGAGAGAATCAGTGTTCCCTGAATAACCTACATCCTCTTCTGAAAATGTGACTTTGGAGCTTCTCTCCAACATAGTAGCCTCTATACTTCAGGTTACAGAGTGTTCATGGTCAGTCAACCCCAGTGTTCTGCAGGAACTCTTTAAGAGCATAAGTAAATTGATCAAGATTATGTGATAGAATTTGAACATAGGTCTCTGGAATTCGAGTCCACCACACCACTGGCTAGTCAGCTGGATCCTGGGTAGCAGGGAGCCTTCTTTCTATGAGCCCTTTCTCTGTACCTCCTCTCCTGAGCCTCCCCTCCCTGCGCCTCCCCTCCCTGGGCCTCCCCTCTCTGGGCCTCCCCTCCCTGAGCCTCCCCTCCCTGGGCCTCCCCTCCCTGAGCCTCCCCTCCCTGGGCCTCCCCTCCCTGGGCCTCCCCTCTCTGGGCCTCCCCTCCCTGAGCCTTCCCTCTCTGGGCCTCCCCTCCCTGGGCCTCCTCTCCCTGGGCCTCCCCTCTCTGGGCCTCCCCTCCCTGAGCCTTCCCTCTCTGAGCCTCCCCTCCCTGGGCCTCCTCTCCCTGGGCCTCCTCTCCCTGGGCCTCCCCTCCCTGGGCCTACCCTCCCTGAGCCTACCCTCTCTGGGCCTCCTCTCTCTGGGCCTCCCCTCTCTGGGCCTCCCCTCTCTACACCTCTTCTCCCTGGGCCTCCCCTCTCTGGGCCTCCCCTCCCTGGGCCTCCCCTCCCTGAGCCTCCTCTCCCTGGGCCTCCCCTCTCTGGGCCTCCCCTCCCTGGGCCTCCCCTCCCTGAGCCTCCTCTCCCTGGTCCTCCCCTCCCTGAGCCTCCCCTCTCTACACCTCCCCTCCCTGGGCCTCCCCTCTCTGGGCCTCCCCTCCCTGGGCCTCCCCTCCCTGAGCCTCCTCTCCCTGGTCCTCCCCTCCCTGAGCCTCCTCTCCCTGGGCCTCCCCTCCCTGAGCCTCCTCTCCCTAGTCCTCCCCTCCCTGAGCCTCCTCTCCCTGCCCGTCCTCTCCCTGAGCCTCCTCTCCCTGGTCCTCCCCTCTCTACACCTCTTCTCCCTGGGCCTCCCCTCTCTAGGCCTCCCCTCCCTGGGCCTCCCCTCCCTGAGCCTACCCTCTCTGGGCCTCCCCTGGGCCTCCCCTCTCTACACCTCTTCTCCCTGGGCCTCCCCTCTCTGGGCCTCCCCTCCCTGGGCCTCCCCTCCCTGAGCCTCCTCTCCCCGGGCCTCCCCTCTCTGGGCCTCCCCTCCCTGAGCCTCCCCTCTCTGGGCCTTCCCTCCCTGGGCCTCCCCTCCCGGGGCCTCCCCTATTCATTTAAAGAAGCAGTTTGTGGAGTGCATCAGTGCATACCTCAGTTCACGACCAAAAAAGGAGGTTGAAGCCTCTGGTTAACCCACATGCGCCCCACCATCACCTTCCTTCAGTTGGCCTCATAGCCATTTCTCTGCTAGAAATACTCAACTCTGAAAGAGACGCAAGCAGCAGCCTCCACTTGGATGCACAAAGTTGGAAATGGTTTGTGTTTAATATCTCTGTTCAGGCAAAACAAATGGGCTTGTACTGTTCTCCTTTGATGCATCTGCAAGTCAGCAAGAAAATAGAGAATGTAACTAAAAGTAATTGATCTGGAACTTTATTTGGAATTGTAATTCAATAAAAAAAATCACTGTTAACTTACATGTTTAAGTATCGGTTGAAAGTTTCTGACCAATAGTGCTTTGCTGTATACATTTAATCATTGTAAAAACTTGATAGAAACATGATTACTTCTCTTCCATACTAACATTCCACTAAAGCCTTAACTGTTTAAGCTGATAAAAGCCATTGGCTTGCAAAGTGGGATTGATTGTGGAAGCGCATGCACACAAGAAGATGTTTTAAAGATTACCTCTGTTGAATTCTGATTAGCAATGTTTATGTTCCATTTAATGTTTCCCATATGCGTTACTGTTAGAAAGTTTGGTCTGTGCCTGTATTCCCATCACCAGCTGCGGAAGTCTAGACCCCTTGCTGCAGCTTCTAACCAACTGTCTGGATATTCTGGCTTTGTGACCATCAGAAGTGTTTATTTTAGTGTAGTGTAGTTTCATTTTTCATGAAACCAGGCTTTGGGTGACCTATTGGTGAATATAATCACAAAATCAGATGTTTTTTATCTTCATGGTGGGGCATTTTGTCGTATGCTTAGTTGACTTACAATGTGAAGAATCGTGGCATTTTCCATAGCTCTAAATAAAGCTGTGGATTTTAGAAAATTTACATGACCTAACTTATACTGGAACTTTTTCAAAGTAGCTTTATTATTTTTGTAAAAGCGATGAGTGCTCAGTGAATGAGAGGAATGTAGATGAATGAAAGAACAAACAGGATAAAAGAGTCACCTGCAATGGTACCGCCTGGGCAAGAAGCTAGTTCAGCGATCCTCCTTCCCAGACCTCCCTCTGGGAGTGCACTGCCATGTCTTCTAGATGATATTGCGTATTAACACGGTGAAAGGTATACCTTGAATGTTGACTCATAGACAGCGACGACATAATTTATTGTCCACACCTGGACACTGGGGAGTGAAGGGGGGAACTACTAGTAATGAGGACTGTCCCGGGCATCTTTGCCCAGGATTCCTCTCCTCATAGAACCTTTACTGTGTACCTATTTGTTTATTTCTTACACTTATCGAACAATTGTGATATACCAGGCATTAATCAGTGAAGTAAATAAAACAAACTGCGCCCTAGTGGGCTTACTGTCCACCAGCTGTTAATATGCCCCCTTGTGGGAACTGTAGTGGTGCCCTGGAACAGGGATGCCTGTCATACAATGAGAAGACACAGGACAGTCCGTGAAGGCTGAGGCTGAGCAGTTGGAAGGCTGAGTGAGGTAAGTTTCAGAAGGTTGGTAGAGTTAATCTGACGAGAAGAGAGCAAGGATATTCTGAATAAGAAGAAACATAATATGCAAAGACTTTGCAGAGGTCTCCAAACTTTTTACACAGGGGGCCAGTTCACTGTCCCTCAGACCATTGGAGGGCTGCCATATACAGTGGTCCTCTCACTGACCACCAATGAAAGAGGTGCCCCTTCCAGAAGTGAAGTGGGGGCTGGATAAATGGCCTCAGGGGGCCGCATTGTGGCCCACGGGCCGTAGTTTGGGGACGCCTGGTAGAGGGAAGTGTATGCACCGTAAGGAAACCGTGAAAGGCTAGGGATAATGAAACTTTTGGTGGAAAGAAGGGGAGTGGCTTAAGATGAGGCTGACCATGGAGGCAAAGACCACCTATGAATCCCCCTGTATGTGTAATGCTAGAGAGAATAGCTGTTACTCATGCACTGGCACGTGTTTAAGCAAGGGAAGTCATCAGATTGGCATTTTAGAATGCTGGATTAGGACGGTATTCACGGGAAAGATGGGATGTATCGGATGGAATTAAGGAGGTTGAATCAACAGTGTCTGGGGCAAAGGAGGGGCGAGTGTCATGGAGCCAGAGTGGAGCAACCAGCTGAACAGGGGAACTAATCACAGAAACTGGGAATACTGAAGGAGGAGCTGGTGTGGGAGGAAGGGAAGAGGGCGATGGATGTATTCAGTTTGGGGCTCCAGTAGGACACCCAGGTAGATAGAGCTGTCAGTCTGTGTGATCACGGCTGGAACTCAATAGAGAGAACTAGGCTGGGGAGAGAAATTAAGGAATTGGCAGTTTAGAAGTGCTGTTTGAGGCCAGGGGAATTTGAGGCCAGTTTGATTTTTATTACTTATCATGAATTTCTATTAACTGTAGTTCAAGGTTATTGAATTTGTAATAGAGGAGAATAAATGGTAGCTAAAATGATGACATTTTGAAATTCATTCATCCCCACCCATTTTTATGAAAGAAACATTTGTCTGGGAGATGTAAAATACCACCATTTAGAATTTATTGTCCAAAGGAATTGGCAAAGAGATTTTTAGGCAAAAATCAAATTTAGAAAAGTCACTGTTCTTTCTGTTTCATAATAAGGAGACTTAATTAAAGCTCTCTACTTAAAAAAAAATAATAAATAAATAAAGCAAATGATTACAGTCCAGCCTGCATTGTGGAGACAGAGAGCCTTTGGTTCATTGAACTCCACAAAGAATTCTGACATATTGTAGTCACATGCAACCTTCCCCATTGCTAATCTCTAACATATGATTCCCCCCCCACCCCCCGTATTCAACTTCTACATAAAAAACAAATCAAGTAAGCGGGAGAATAATAAAAGAATAAGGGAGTTATTCTGACAGTAGAGAGTCTTATTTCATTCTGTCATGTTTTAGAAAAAGAAGTGGAGACGAGCATTCGAGTGCCTTTTCCAAGGTCATGCCCTTCCGGTTGTAGAGCTGGGTCAAAGCATTGCAGCTCAGTCACTCCCATTCAGCCTAGGACCCCTTGGAAATGATTAATACCTTTGTTATTCAATAAATACAATTTCAATTTAATTTTTATTGTTCTCTTTGCTGTTTAAATCCATTACTGTCTCCAAATGCTGATGACTGTAAGTGTGTAGTAACTACATCTTAATGGCCCAAAATGTAGGTACAGAAAATGAAAGGAGACAAAAGAGCATTTCCTGTATTTTTCTCCTTAAGTGCAAATATTCAAAGTGTGTTAGCTCGCTGGTTACGTGTCCTTTATTTAATTGCACTTAAAGCCAATTGCTTTCAACATAAGGTCCAAATATTTCCTCTGATAGAGCAAGTAAGAGTGTGTGTGTGTGTGTGTGTGTGTGTGTGTGTGTGTGTGTGTGTGTGTGTTTGGAAACCATATTTTAAACATTTTATAATAATTGCCATTCTCCTCTCAAGCTAGCAAAAACATCTAGACCTAAAGTGAAAATGGGGCAGAAATTCTGATCTCCTGTGTTATTTTTTTAATTAATTTTTTGAAATGCTTTTGAATAACAACTCACCGAATGAGAGGGGTCTTGATGTTGGCGACACCGTGGTTCAGTAGAAATCATAAAGGAGGCCCGGACTGTTAGGCTCTGTGGCCTCCCCGTTCCCTGATCTCAGTTCACTTACCCCTTCATATGTGTGTATCACACCAGATTGTGTGATGACTCCTTGCAACTCTGACAGCCTATTGTCTTAGTGCTCAAGCATACATTTTCATTTCCCCACAATTTTTGACTCCTCACACATTTTTCTCATGCTCTATAATGTGTTCCTGAATCCAGTCACTTGACTCAGTCAACATTCATTTGCTATTTATTATTTATTTACATGGTGCCTGTCTCATGCCTTTTTTTTTGCCTGTCCTCTCTCCCATTCATTAGCGCTGACTCCCCTGAGACCCAGGACACCCAATATCAGCAACTTCCATGTGCTTGCCTTCCAGAGGTTAGGCAAACCTCCCCAGGGCACAAATAATATGCCCATTCTGAAGTACACATTCTACCTCTTTCTTCTGAGAAGTGTGAATGCACCTCTGAGGAATCTAAGATGTTAATGTTTTGTGGAGCGATTTAGCTTTAGCCAATGAGGAGCAAGTTGGACAACCTATGACACATGTTTAAAATCCACATATTCCTTAGAATTCAATCAAATTTTAATCTGAATAGAAAGTAAAAACAGGATTAGAAATAAAACAATACTCCCAGGTCTAGTTAATTAGATTTGCCCTAGACCCCTCAAATTCAAGTAAGAACATTATCTGAACCTTGGTTGCGTTATTCTTATTTTTAATTCCATTTTCATTTGAATACATCATTTACAAAATGGCAGCCAAAGACATTTAGGGCAGTGGGAGTGTGTGTTTCCACTGCACAGATCACAAATATAATGTGGGTTCATGTGAAGATGTCACACCTCCATACGCGTGTCATCCACTGCTCCATCGAGCAGTCCTCTTAATTATGCTTTATATATGCTTTGTGCATCCAGGCATTGATCTTTCAAGTACTGTTGTCTGGTTCAAAGACTTGTAATTAGGCAGAAAGATCTGGTAAAATGAAGTCTGTGGAATTATTCAAATGCTTTATGTGTATGAAATTGTTCGTCTAGAATTATTTATCTGGAAAAGACATTTTTAAGTATGCACTAGGCTCTGATCCGATTTCAAAATTTCTATTTCTATTTACTGATATCTCACGCATTTCCTGGACAGTTGCAAATTGCAGGGCTTCCTTTTTGTCCTGCAATGGAACAGCTTTGTGCTTTCCTGCGGGCTGGTTAATTGGTGAGTTCTTTATCCACGAGATCAAGAGTCAGGGGGCTTCCTTATTAACCCATGGTAAGCCCTAAGATGTTTTCATGAGGGTGGTGAAAAAGGAGTTGCCTTTGAGACTTCAAGCTCTTCCTATTCTTTTACAATTCCAGCCACAGCCTGGGAGATACAATGGAGGATGACAAGAAGTATGTAACAAACCACTCAGAATAGAATCCCTTAATATTGAGGATTCTATAATGAGCCCTTTTGTCTTTTCCCCCTTTTTTGGTGAGCATTTGCAGTTCATTTGACGTATGGACCTTTCTCCTGCAGGATGAAACAAGCCTGTTAGGGATTTTTAAATAAATCATTGAATTTTGCATTGCATTTCTGAAAACCATGAAAGGAATGATTTTTATTTTTCTGGATGACATTGTCCTGGTCTGTAGGTGGTGGTGTAAAAATTCTTTGAATTTTCTCCCTTGAAAATGGAGAGACCAGTAGATTCCTTGTTCCTTTTTCACACATAAATAGACCATCATCACATGTCTTTCTGGGAATGTATGAATTTACCTTCTAAATAGTGTGAGAAATTATCTCTGCACAAAGAGCTCCCTAGGGGTTTTATATGGTTTGAAACTGGGGGAGAGAGAAGAGGGAACCCTGCATAGTTTCAATAACTCTTAGGGATTTAAATTCTCCACTGCTACATGGTGGTTGTTTTTGTTTTTTTTTGACCAAAACATAGAGCACCCCTTTCTAGGGCACTGCTATTGCTCCGTTGTAGCATTTTCAGAGAGTGGTTTTTCTTCCCTCTGATTAGCCTTTGCTTTCTGTTCCTGCTGCTGTGGCTGCTGTTCTGATATAAATGCCTGTGAGTAAGCAGTGAGCTCCAGCATGCAGGGGAGATTATTATTTTTCCAATGACTCTTAACAGCTTTTACATCAGAATCATTCTTTTGTCTGGTTGGTAAGAGAATAAGCCATATATATATATATATATATATATATATATATATATACACACATACACACACACACACATAAATATATGCACACACATTTAAATATATATTATATATTTAACATACTATATATAATATATAGGATATAATATATATAATATCTAAGATATATATTAAATATATATATTAAACATGCATATCTCACGTAGATGATACAGACAACGGTGGTGACAGCCAGAGGGAAAGGAGGATGAGGAGTAGGGGAGGTGGGCAAAGGCAGGGGAAATGGACATGGGAGAAGACTTTGCCTGGGGCAATGGGTGCACAGTGCAGTGTGCAGATGATGCTCTGTTGAGTTGTATACTTGAAATCTGTATGGTTTGGTGACCCAATGCCATCCCAATAAATTCAGTTTAAAAAGACATATATACATTGTGTGTGTATCACCTAAAACAAAGTCCAAGAGCAGACAGGAGACTCATCGTCTCATCCCAACATTTTAGAAACCTGCTTGTAGTTGGTTTACCATCCGTCCTCCTACCTGAGCCGGGAAGATCTTCTGGGTCAGCCTGGGAATTGGTGGTAATCGTGTCTTGGAGTCCTTTAGACTGACAAGAAGGGGAGCCCAAGTAAGTCATCAGGACCATGATTACCTCCTCATCACATACTTGTTTAGTCTTTATTATGTCGGGTACTCAGAAATTTTACTTTCAGACACTGAAATTTATTTTCACTCATTTTCTGTCTTTTACTTGCCCTTCCCACATTGTTTTCCTAAAATGAAGTTGGTCCACTTCAATGTTTCATTTCTCATATGAATGGCCTATGACAAAAGGATAGAAATAAATGCATTGTGTGTCAAAAGGCTTGCTTATGAACACAAGTTTTCTGTTTGCCAAGGTATTTGCAAAGTGAAGTCATTCTTATGTGCGTAGAAATAGTCATAATGCGTAAGTGTGAAAGGAATTCTTGATCAGCCTTTAACGACCTATCTGATAGGAGTGGTTTTGTGCTAACTACCTACGTGACTAGGCAAATTACTTCACCTAGCTCAGCCTCATTTTTGTCATCTGTATGTCTCTTCCAAAATGAAAAATCCAGTTATTTTTATTTACATAATTTTATCTTCTGAAACAATAATTAAGCATGCATATTCACAATATCCTGGTTCTCTTGTAAGATCTTCTAAGCTTCTCAAAGCTTGAATATTTCTCAATAGACAGAAAAACAAACCTCCACTCAAAGACATTCAGAGTGACTATCTTAATCAGAAATTGTGTAGCAAAATTAGCTCTTGCCATACATAATTATAGCCACCACAACAAATGCAAAAGAACATTTATGTAATTTATTAATTGCATTATCGGTTTGCTAGAGTCGCCATATCAAGTAAACATAAGAGGTCACAAACTCTCCACATTATACATCCAATGTGGTGCTTTTCATCATACTTTTCTAGTACAAAGCTGAGATGTTGATCAAAAAGTGTGTTAACCATAAACAACAATGAATGTGATATTTAAAGTCATGCAGATGCATAGCCTCACAGGTTTTCAGAAAAACTGGACTTCAAGCCAGAATGCATTATATAATATGAAGAAAAACAGTTTATAATATTAGAAGCCATGTTCTACAATGAAGTAGTAACAATTATGAATATTTATGCACCAAGTAACATGGCATCCTCCTACAAAACAGAAACCAATGGTATAGAATTCAAATTCCAGAATAATCAAATTATGTATAGAAATCCAGTATAAAATAAAAGTTATATTAAAACAGAGATAAAATGATTTTTTATAATAAGTGGTGTTGGAAAAACTAGCCATTTTGAAAGAGGTAATATCAGATCCATTTCTCTTACCACACAAAAATAAACTCCAAATACACCAGAGGTCTACAGTAAAATATATATATATATATATAATATATACATATAATATATATATTATATATATATATATAAAGGTATACACATACCAAAAGAAAACAACTGAACCCCTCTAAAACTTGGGTGTACAGAAAGGCTTTGGAGTGATTATTAAAAATTCTAACTCAGTAAAACAAAAGATAAATTTCACTATATAAGAAATAAAAATGTTTGTATCTCAAACGCAAACAAACAAAACACTCAAAAGGAAAAAACCCTAAGCAAAGACATTAAAAAAACAAATGACTAATATTTTCAGCATCTATCACAGATGAAAGGCAAATACTGCTAATTAGTAATCATCTTTTAAAAATTTAGGGCAGATGAACAAAAATCCTATAGGAAAGCGGGCAAATGATGTGAAGAAATAATTCACAAAAAGAGAACATATGAAAATATATTAAAATTCACTTACAATAAGAGAAATGTAAGCTGAATCAACACAAACTATTTCTCATCTACCAGGCTGGCACACTTAAAAGCTTGATGACACATTTTATTTTGGGCAAGACTGTGCAGGAACAGGCATTCTCATGCCGATGGGGAGAGAAAATGGTACAATCTCTACAGAGGAGGATTTGGGAACATCTAACAAAAAATACAGTGTATTTGCTTTTTGACTCAGCAATCCCACTTCTAAGAATTTACTCTGAAGGGAAACCTTCAAGAATACAAAAATATATATTCATATATTTGTTCATTGAAGCATTTGTTATATTTGCAAGATATTGGAAACTAGGTAAGTGTCCAAGAATAGAGTCATAAAATGTAGTATATGTGCACACTGTAGTAGTATGCAGCTGTAAAAAAAATTATGAGGAAGTCTTTTATACTGGAGTAATTTCCAGAATTTTTACTTAAATGAAAACTAGCTATCTGCAAAGGAGTGTATTAGTATGCTTCCTTTTTTATATGAAAGAAGGAAAAATTAGAAAGTATACATATACTTGCTATCTTTACTAAAGGATACACAGGAAGAATAAACCAGAAAACAATGAAGTCGTTGATCTCTAAGGGGTGAGTAGAGAATAGAGTGGAAAGAGGAATGGGATGACACTTCTTTAGGTGTACGTTTTATAGGTGTTTAATTCTTAAAAATTTGTAAAAATTCCAAAAATAAAATTAAGTAGATAAGAATTGGAAGCAAACTGACACAAATAAACTGTTCTTCATAGTTAATATTTTAACCCCACTGAAGGGAAAAGGAAGGGGGAGGGAGGGAGAGAGGGAGGGCTCATGTCTGTTATGAATACAGAATTTGACTCTATTTCTTGAGTCTTGGGAAGGGTGGAGTGGCAGTTGCAAACAAATCCTCAACTCTACATAGTAAGTTTGTTTATGGAATGGGCAAAGCAATTTTCATGCTATTTTAAATATATTACAGGATTGAGCAAATAAGTAAATGTGTTGATGTTGGGATCTCTCTGTGGAAAAGACAAGAAAGAAACCCATGGGGACACTCACGGACTGGAGAGATATAGGTGAACTCACAATTTATAAAATATTTATATTTTTGTGTAAATGTGTATATATAAGTAATTGTGTGTATGTAGGTTTATAAGTGTATATGTATGTTTACATCTGCATATATTTCTGAGCTCTGTTTGCTGAATGTGTCAAGAAGAAGAGACACTCCAGTAGCAATGACCTATGTAGCTCTGTATCCTTGTCTCTAATACCATTCTCCACAAAACGAGTCCGAGATTTATGAATGGCTGATTACAGGGTGGGGCGGGGGGAGAGAAGTGGAAGGACCTGAATCTTCTTGTTGTACCACAAAGGAAAAGAATAGTAAAAGTGGGCGAGAATGTTGCAAGAACACAGAAATCAGCATGAAGGAGCTTCTGGCCAAATCATGGGCAATTTGAGCACCAAAATAATTAAGTGCAGTCAGTAATGAATTATAAACCATGAAAAATAACAGAAATCCATGAGTTCATGCCAGTAACCAAAAAGTAAAAACAACAACAACAAAAAACCAGAGGCGGAAGGAGGGTCCTGCTTCCAGTAGAAAGCTCAAGGCTGACCTTCTCCGGAAGGAGGGCATGGAGGAGCTGCAACACGCGGGGTAAAGACGGGACCTGGCAAGAGTCATCAAGTGATGCTCAATCTAGGAAGAAATTTTGATAACAAGGAGAAGGATATTTGGAGGGTCTTAGTGTGTTCACCCACACTACTTATTAGTGGTGGGGAGAAAAGCTAAGGTAATTTTACAGTCTAGAATTTGAGCAACACCTTGACCTGATCATCAAAATTCACATCACCGATGAGACCTTGTATACCATCGGCTAAGATACTGAGAAGGGCGCGTTTCCTGTGCAGTATTCCAGCCCGGACTGATACCTGAATATAATCATAAGGAGCATCAGACAGACGGGAAGTGAGAGAGACCCACCCAAAAGCCAAGGAACCAGCCCAGCCCTGTGATGCTGGGCACATGAAATCCATTTCACTACAATTGTGTTCCAGTGGATGCTGGGAAGGTAATGTGAGGACCGGTATTATTTCATAGCTGTTTCTGTGAATGGCAGAGGGAGAAGTCTCTCCGTAAAGCAACTCAAACTAGCAGTGCCCCAAATGACAGACCACAGTCAGATGTGCAGTTGTCTCTTCTGATGGTTGATTTAGTAACTGAGATAATTGTTCTACTGAAATAAATAATAAATGAGAGTGTATGGATCTAAATTCTTCGAAAGTGTCAATTCTGTAAAAGTAATTGTCTTTGATAATAAGACTGTGTAAATGTTCCAGATTAAAGGTTACAGAACAGACAGGACTGTAGAGGAAATACCTGACCCTAGACTACATCTTAGGCTAGAGAGCAGAATAATGGCATAAAAGACATATTTGAGACAACTGATAAGACTTGGCATACAAGTAGATTAGATACAAATGTTAGTGTAGAATTTACGGAAGTGAGTAATTATATGGTAGCTGTGTAAAAGAATCCCCCTATTCTTGGATGATGAAGGGCTTGGTGCACATAACTGTGTTAGGGATAAGGGGTGTGTAACCTACCTTTAAACGGTTCAGGAGAAAAATGAGAAAGAGGGTGAACAAATGATAAAGTAAATAGGGCAAAATGTTAAAAATAGGAGAATCAGCCTGACCTGTGGTGGCGCAGTGGATAAAGCGTCGACCTGGAAATGCTGAGGTCGCCGGTTCGAAACCTTGGGCTTGCCTGGTCAAGGCACATATGGGAGTTGATGCTTCCAGCTTCTCCCTACCTTCTCTCTATGTTTCTCTCTCCTCTCTCTCTCCCTCTCTGTCTCTCTCTCTCCCTTTCTCTCTCCTCTTTAAAATGAATAAAATTTAAAAAAAAAAAAAGAGAGAATCGGGTTAAAGGGTAGATGGACATTCTTTTTTCTATATTTATTTTTGGATTCTTAATTTGAAATTATTTTTTAAACTAAAGGTCTTTATATATGGGAAAAATAGATTTCTCACATGTACTCCAAGAAGGCTTTCACAGCTGTTAAAAGATGGCCCTTGTCATTTTCCTCAAAAGCACCATACAAACCTTTCAGGCCATTGCTGGGGCCTCTGGCATCAGACCAGGTTCTCTCCGGAAGCCCCTCCAGAGACCCACCCAAAAGCCAAGGAACCAGCCCAGCCCTGTGATGCTGGGCACATGAAATCCATTTCACTACAATTGTGTTCCAGTGGATGCTGGGAAGGTAATGTGAGGACCGGTATTATTTCATAGCTGTTTCTGTGAATGGCAGAGGGAGAGGTCTCTCCGTAAAGCAACCCAAACTAGCAGTGCTCCAAATGACAGACCACAGTCAAATGTGCAGTTGTCTCTTCTGATGGTTGATTTAGTAACTGAGATAATTGATACTCAATTGATAAATGATACTGAATTGATATTCATCTCAAAATGTGGAAAACCTTAGCAAAAAAAAAAAAGTAAAAACAGTGGTTATTAAAGGACTTTGCATAGTTTTCTGTCCACTTATGCACTTAATAATGATTTACTAATTGAGGTGGATTAAAAGGCATTAAAGAAATTAAAGCACCAGTTGTTAATCTCCTACGGAGATGACAAGATTTTTCCCACTTTCAAGTCAGAATGTGGGTGGAAGAGAGCATTGATCGAGCCCATGAATGAAGGTAAGAATTAGGCTGAAGGTGGATGAGGATTGTAAGGTGGATGAGGATTTTGTCAGAATGGATCTCAGCCTTCCTTGGATATGTAATGATGGTAGTGGTAATAGCTAACATTTACTGAGTATTCCAGTGGACACGTGCTAAATTCTTGTGTGAATCAGCTAATTTGACCACTGTACACTTTTGAGATGAGGAAACAAGCACAGAGATATAATTTACTCAGTTAATGAGTGGGAATTTCTCCAGACCCTGAACTAGTAAAACTGATTTACTAACTCTGAGATTTAAGGGTATTATTAAGCAATAAAAGAACAAGTTTAGAAGAGACCTCAAAGGCGAACTTTCATATAGAAAACATTGAGACCAGTGTATTTCTAATAGCTTTAAAAATTGACAGGTGATAGTTGGTAGTTGGTGTGCTGTGAGTTATTAACAGATTAATAGGTATTCTTTGGGGAGATGGGTTTCCTAATCAAATAAGATTGGATAAGATGGGGAAGCAGAGCATGCTCTCAGAACATTAAAAAAATAATAAGAATAACTTCTACGTTCTTGGTCCTGGGAACATGTCTGGGAAATCATGGGATTTTTAAAAATTATTATTATTTTCTTGGTTCTGTGAATTTCTATACTATAGCTTGTTTTGATGTCAGCAGAGCTTATCAGTAATGACCTAGATTCTCAAAAGATCATGTAATCAGGAGGAGAGAACAGAATAAAAAATGTTTTTATTTTTGTAGTTTTGATCACCAACACCAGCTCAGTTCCTCCTGATCACGGGGGTGGTTTGAATGGTGGAGACATGGTTGGTTAGGTAAGGGTGCATGGGGAAGAAAAGCAAGTATAATGTTCTCTGTGGTTCCCTCAAAGTGCCAAAGTGTATTCCATGTAGGAATTTCTATTACATTGCTTTTGTTAGACAAAAACGAGAGAAGTAACGTCTAGAGCAGTGGTAGTCAACTTTGTCCCTACTGCCCATTAGTGGGTGTTCCAGCTCTCCTGGTGGGCGGTAGCGGAGCAACCGAAGTATAAATAAAAAGATAGATTTAACTATAGTAAGTTGTTTTATAAAGATTTATTCTGCCAAACTTAGCGAAAATTCGACAAAAATTATAAGCATATAATTATTATTATATGCTTTCACTTGCTGTAACTCTGCTTTATAAATTTTATAAAGTTACTTCCCTACTTTATAAATCACCATGGAACTGGTGAGACTGGTGGGCAGTTAGAAAATGTTACTACTAACAGAGATACAAAAGTGGGTGGTAGGTATAAAAAGGTTGACTACCCCTGCTCTAGATTATAAGTAACAAGCTGTATTGAATAATCCTTTGAAAATATCAAGCAATGGGATACACATTGATATCACTGGGTGTATTTCTCATTTCATCCCTCAGGGTTAGATTTTCATAACTTGTAGTGGCTGAACATAGAAGTAGGAAAAGCCTTAGAAATCTTCAGGTCACCACCCTGTTTTGCCTGTGGAGAGAAAGCAGCTCTGTGAGGAGGGAGCGACAATGGCCCCAAAGAACAAATAGGCCATTTCTGTCTTCTCTCTGTGATTGTCTTCCATCACTTGGCAATCACGATTGCCATTAAGAGTGCCCTGACCAGAGACACTCACATGCTTAGATTTGCCATTAACAACATTGACAGGTAGCTTTGAGGTTGCTGCAGAACTGATGGGTCTTGATAGCCTTGAATTAGAAGTCTGCCTGTCCTTGTGACAGGCTGAAGTGGCCCAGCTCCTCCTATGGGATGATGCTCACGCAAGAATTGTTACTGTTCATGTGCAAAGATCTAAATTATTCCACCTCCTATGTCTCTTGACATTCTATAACAGTACATACAAGTTCAGTAAGTCATGGCTGTTGTAACTACGGTTAGTGTTTTGTGCTAACACTGAGTTGAGCGCACCCAGGTAAACAGGGTTTTTATAGACTGACTTGCAGAGCTAACCTCTGCCCCTGCCTTTTGCCCTTTGGCCACCCTACATTCCCCCCCCCCCATGCAGAGCTAGTGTTAGATGAAACAGACATTCCCAAGGTTTAATACCCCACCTTGAGCCTTTACATTTCATGATATGATTGGAATTAGAAAGTTGGTCAAGGATTCTTTGGGACAGTGTTTCAAGATTGATGTCCCAAGTTTCATTTAGATCACCCTTCCTGTCTGCCAGCATGCTCAATGACCTGTCCCTAATATGTGGGATCAGGAGGATATAAATCTCCAGATCCCACATATTAGGGACAGGCTCCCTACCATGGATGAGAATGTGCAGGATACCAAAACTTGGATTAAATACCACCGCATAGACTACTACCTGCTTGGGGCTCATTCCATTGTCTTTGATTGTTTTACAACACTAGTTCCAGAGAATTCTCTCGTTTTGCCACGTGATGCTTTTTGATGCATTTAATCATTTCAATCTGCCATCAGGTCTCTGAGACTGTGTGCATAATTGGACACCTGTTCGACAACACAAAGATCCACTTCGACACCTGCCGTTTCAGAAAACAAGTGCAAAGAAAGAAACAAGGCTGTTGTAGTAGACAGATGTATTTATTTTGACAAGTGGCATTTGTTTATAATTATTAATATTTCACAGTATATATTAGTGACTATCTTGTAGGATGTTTTGCAAAAGCAGCATCTGATAATATGTCATTACCACGTTAGCATACCTCTATGTGATTAGGGCCCTACTCAGAATAGGCTTGACTTTCAGTTTTAGTGTGAGTTACTATGAAGCTGGAGAAAAAAATATGAATATAAGAATTAATAATAATAATATTTAATTTATGTTGTTTGTCATCAGCAATTTGAAAGCACTGTTGTTTCTACCACAGTCAAATCCTGAAACCCGAATACAACCGTCTCCAGTGATAAAGGGTTTTGTAATTGTTTGTGTCATCCTTTTCTCTAAGTTTTTTACATGCAGAATTTGCCATCGTGTTTGGTTTTTTGTTTTTTTTTCAAGAAATTTTCACACTTTGTCTTGGAAATTTGTAACAGACTATCACATGTTTCATTCTAATAGAGTAAGCTGTGAGAACAAACAAACTGAGGAGTCTGTCTCTTTAGACTTCATCTCTGCGTTTATAATCACCGGGGAAATCTGAGTGAACACAGTAGTGTCTCATCAGTGATAGTCTCTCTCTACTTCTCTCAAGACTCGACACATCTCCATCCAGTGTGCGCCATTTCTGTTTCTATTTCCTGGTGTGGAGTCTCCTTGACAAACTCAAAATAGTGAGAAGAAAGATATGGAAGGAAACATTTTGCCCCTCCCCCACTCGCACGTCCCTTTCAAGGACTAAAAAATCTGGTTTTGCTTTCATTTGTACTCAGCAGTGTCAGCTCTGTCCGAGAAAAGGGCATCCCTGCTGAAAGCAATCATTATAACTCCAGGAGACCAGCAGAGATAAATATACTATAAGCCATCTTCTGAGTGGGTCAGACTCGTCCTGATACATTTGAAGGCCAGGTCTTTTGCAGAAAGACTTCCTTCATCCGCCTAGTTTCTCACTGATGCTCAAAGATGTGCTTGTTTGTGATTCTTTTATAAAAAAAATACTAATGCATTACACATTAAAATATGCCAATTGTCTTTATTGAAGAACTCTATTTTCAGTGAAAATTTATGCTAATATTCAGCAAATGAGCTCTCCATAAATTGAGTGTAAGTAAAAACACAAAATCCAGAAACATTTAACACCATATGTAAATTTAATTGGTATTTTGCTCTAATCTCTCATGACTGAACTGAGTGTTTGCAGAATTAACTGAAAATTGAACATATATTTGATATGTATGTCAAATTCTAAGGCATGAAGTGCCTTGGTTTTTGGTTGTATTCTTTTGCTCTTAGAAAGACATCACTAAATCCTACAAAAGGTAGACCAGAAAGCACCAAGCAAGCATCTCCTAGTGGAATGAAATGATGTTGCTTTTCAGTACTGCTTTGAAGATCATTGTTTTTTCTTTTTTCTCTTTGTGTTTGGCCAACTGTAATCTTTATAAAATTTACTTAGGTAGCAATTTCTTGATTGTGTCACAAGATTGTAGAGGAGCTAGTGGGGAATCATTTGACCCTGTTTAACTAGAACAGGCGTTTGCTCTGTTACTGTGGAACATGGTTGTGATAATGAATATTTTCCTCTAAAAGAATATTTTTATTGAATTTTCTACTGTAATGCCTTTATTACAACTGAAGATAAAATTTAAGCAACTGAATCTGCAAACCAGTTTAATGCAGTTTATTTGATACTGCCAGGGTGCTTCTGTTTTGCAAATTGCATGGGTATATAGGTCTCTTTCTTTTTTATATTCATCAACCAGATGAACCCTAGGATGTACCTTATCAATTAATGTTTTGAAAGTGTTTGAATTATAGGGAAAAATAGAAACATTAAAAGTTGTGGTATTTGTATGGTATGATGAATGAGTGAAATTTATTTCCCTTTTTGATTTTATTTTTTTGTCCCTTGTAGAAATTTACCATTGACAATGAAGTCTTGTTATAATCAAAAGAAAAAGTAACCTTTTAGAAAGAATGGACATCAGATCAGGGCAGGTCATGTTGCCAATAAACTCTGGGTGGATTCCTACCGTGTACATTTCACCAGTCAGCTCCACGGTCAGGACTCAAGCTCCATATAATGAGAGGGGGACTTTCCATTGCCTTTGGAATGCGCCCCTTCAACCAGCCATAACCGTTTCCACAGCTGGGGACCCTGTATATCAACTGACATAATTTTTGCCAGGATAATCCTTGATGTGATGCCATCTTTCATGAGGAGATGTCTCTGGTGTGAAAATCTTCTTTTCAGAATCTAGTAAGATAGTTATCATGGCTTTTTTTTTTTCCCTGTAGGAGTCTTAGAAAGAAACTGATCAGTTTTTAACCATCTGTGCAATTTTGTCCTCCTAGGCTGCTTATTTAAGCAATGACTGAAAGACTTGTCAGTTCCCCCTATTGAAGAAGTATCTTACTGTTTCTTATGAGCATGAGGTTCTTTTTTCTTTCATTACAAAATGATGCAAAACTTTTGCCTCACTCTGACTTAAAGAGTTGTGTAGGATATGTTTGTATCAGCTAATTGAGAGAGGTATGTGTGTTTTGAGAAGAGGACCTTAGATGGAAATGTATTTCAGAGAGGAATCCCAAATGACTTCATTCATGCTCTGGTCCCAAGAAGAAGGTACATCCAGTGGTGGGATTCAGCTGGTTCGTACCGGTTTGGCAGAACTGATATCTAATTTTCTGTTGAGTTCGGTGAACCGGTTGTTAAATGGCGCTTGTAATCAGGGTTCTCTCTAAGGTGGGCGCCTGGGCAGCCACCTAATGTGGAAATCACAAATTTACATTCCTTACTCTTTTTTAACATTCATCTGTGCAACAGCGTATTCTAAGCACCTGTACTAATAATGTTCATTCCGTCCATAGGTGAAGGTTGATGGAACTACGCTTGTAATATTTATTTACTCATTTAATAAAACTCATTATAGCGTTGATGGAATATACATTTTAATTCCCTGACGTTTGTTTCTTCAGTAAACAAACATATAATATAAAGAGAAAAAGTGCCAAACAACCAGGGGGTGACAACTTGTGTTGTTTTTTGTCAGGTATTATTTAATATTTTTTTCATTAAGTTTTAAAATTCTTTCTTAATTCTTATTTAAATATTAAATACATGAAATAATAATCTACTTTTTTTTTTTTTTTAACAGAGACAGAGAGAGTCAGAGAGATAGACAGACAGGAATGGAGAGATGAGAGGCATCAATCATTAGTTTTTCGTTGCGCATTGAGACACCTTAGTTGTTCATTGATTGCTTTCTCATAAGTGCCTTGATGGCGGGCCTTCAGCAGACTGAGTAACCCCTTGCTTGAGCCAGAGACCTTGGGTCCAAGCTGGTGAGCTTTTGATCAAACCAGATGAGCCCGCGCTCAAGCTGGCGACCTCAGGTCTCAAACCTGGGTTCTCCGCATCCCAGTCCGATGCTCTATCCACTGTGCCACCACCTGGTCAGGCTCTACCTTTTGGTATATTGTTTCTTTATACTTAAAATGGTCATTAGCACAGAGAACCGGTTGTTAAATTATTTGAATCCCACTATTGGGTACATCCCCATTTCTGCTTTCCTGTTGGCTTCTAAAGCTCTATGTCCTTCCTCCTGAGCTCACTATTAGGAGCTGGCTTCTGCTCTTCTGTGTCCCAAGCTGCTTTGGAAGGCAGATGTGGACTGAAATGCAGTCTCCTCTGCTGGCCCCAGCAAGCCACAGTCTCCCTCTGCACCCGAAGTGGGAATAACCTTTCTTTTTGTGATCAGATTACAAATGTAGCAATTTGAGGATAACAAATTTTTTTTATTCAATTTAAAATGCCCAACTTAGTACATACTGTGAAATACAGGGGAGTCCTCAGATTACATAGCTCCTGTAGACAAAGAAATAAATTCCAAACCAGAAGAAAAACCCCACCAGGTTCTCCTACAAGCGCGGAGACGTTTACGGGGATGCTGTGGAGAGCCTGGGCTCCAGCTCTCTTCTTCAGATTGGTGCCTAGTTGTATTTACCCCCCTTTCCCTTCGCTCTTCTCCGTCCATCAGCCTCACCAGCAAATGACTGGCACTTCTCAACCTCAAGCTTCTGATCATATGGATTTTTCTGGGAATGTTCCTCTCCCCCATTTTTTTCAAGGTCTAGATGGCACGTCATTTTCCACAGGAAGCTCTCTAGAACTCTTCTGGTTAGGCATCCTCTTCCTCTTCCTCTTCCTCCTCCTCCTCCTCCTCCTCCTCCTCCTCCTCCTCCTCCTCCTCCTCCTCCTCCTCCTCCTCCTCGTGTGCTGCCTCTTTATTAAAGCCTTTGTCAGGTTCGGTCTGGTCTGAAAGTGGGGTTGACACGTCCGTCCCCTCTGTTCCATTATCATGGTTTTGTGAGAGTAAAGCCTGTGTCTTATCCATCTTTTGTTTTCCCACAGGTTATTGTTCAGAATTTTGCACACGGGCACTTGGTATAAGGTTCTTATTGTTTAATTTGAATTCCCAACATTTATTTATTTTCCTGGTGAGGTGTTGATTAGAGAAAGGAGGAGAGGCATTAAAAGCAATTTGCACGAATTGGTAATAATCACATCTAACAATTTGTGTGGCGGCGTGTGGTTTTACAAAATAAAGCATTGGCGTATAATAACGGGGAAGACGTCGGAGCACAGTCAGGCCTGGAACACCTTTACGATAAAAGCTAAAATAGGTAAGAAGAAGCTGAGAGGGATGAGCCGATTGGTCTAGACTTGCCTGCATCTTCTGTACGTGTGCAAGGAAGGCTGAAGGTACTTCACCTGGCCTGGGCCCCACATCAACGCAAATTCCCGTCTGATTTTACTGTGCTAAACCCAGGGCTGCTTGCCAGACTGTTCCATCCCTCTGCCGTGGGGAGAGGGAGGCAGCAACTTGATGGATTTAGGAGATAATTGGCTTTTTCGCATATCTGGAATTACTCAAATTCCTTATTATCTTCTTCTTCCTCTTCTTCCCATTCTTTCCCACAAAACTTTAAATATCATAGTGAAAATGAGATAGTATAAAAGATAGTGATAAAATGAAAAATTCAACATATGATTTTGAATTCTGTAAACTTGTGTTTAGAACCTTATCAATAGTCCAGGTGATAAAATTAAAGTTTTAACTTTAGTGTGAAATGATAAGATTATACTTGCCATCAGCTTTTTTTTTTCTTTTGGTAGATTGGTTTAGGATATTTTTAATATTGCCTTATAAAAATATGTCTAATTACAAATGGATACAAAAATGTCTGCTTGAAGCAAAAATCTCATGCTTATATTAGAATATACGAAATAAAATGTGAATTTCTGCCTTTATCTTACCCCAATGTCACTTTCCTTTTCCAGAAGGAAACATTTTTAAACATTTTATATATATATTCTTGCAATCTTTTTCCTATGCACATACGAACATACATCTATGGATTGCAAATAGCTTGTATTATGCTATGCACAGTGTTCTGCAATTTGATTTTTTTCACTTTCAATATAAGGTATACCTTGGGAGATCGGTCCGTATCAATACATACGCCTCTACCTCACTGTTTTTATGGCTATGTAGTTTATATTCTTTCCTACAATGATTGGCATTTAGGTAACTTCCAGGGTTTTTGGTCAGTAAATATTATTGTAGAATATATTTTTTGCACATGTAGGGATGTGTGTCTAGGATAGTTTCAGAAATAGAATTTATGGGTCAAGGTTTAAGCACATTAACACGTAGATTTCCTGCCATGTTGTCCTCAGAATGGCTGAAATATATTGCTCACCACAGAGCATATGAGAACATAGTTTCCTTTGTATCCTCCAGAATTGGGTATTTTTAATTTTTTTCTTAATATTTTCAACAAGTAGCTCATCACTTAATTGTTATTTCTCATACTCTCAGAGAAATTTAGCACCTTGTCATGGGTCCCTCAGACTGAGTGTGAATCGCTTGTCTGTCTTCTTCCATTTCCACATGCCTCAGTTTATTCCTGCTCTAACACCACATGCTGGGATTTGCAAGCTATTGTAGATCTTGTAGAGCAAGTCCCTTTTCATATATCTTTTTCAGAATTTTCTTAGCTAATTTTGTATGTTTACTTTTCCAAATGGATTTCAGAATCAACGAGAGCAGTTCAATAGAAAATCCTATTGGGGATTTTGTTGCAGTCTGCATTGAATCTATAAATTAATTTCAGGAGAGTTTATGGGTTTACAATATTGAGTTTTCCAACAGGGAACATGGTTCACCTTTCCACCTGCATGTTGTCATTTGCAGCTTTCTGTAAAATGTTATAGTTTGTGTGCATTTACTTGTCTTATTGCTAGGGTTCTACGCTTTTTGTCACTATGAATGAGCAATTTTCACGTTACAGTTCTAACGTTATTAAAGATACATAGGGAAGCTCTTGGTTTTCCTTGTTCTGGGCACTTCTGTTGATTTTGGCAGATGGTCAGTGGATTTTCTTGGATTAAGAATTTCTTATTTTTAATCACAAAACAATGCTTATTGTAGTAAAACTTGTAGTAAATTTATAAAAAGACAAAATGCTTTTCCATGTGTAAATAAAATGAATAGTTTTTCATTTACCATCTGTTATTTATTTTCATGTTAGTACGTTATGAATTCACCTTATTCCTTTGTGAAATTGCATACTATTTCACTGTATGGATAATCACGATTTTTTTAATCAAAGAAATATATATTCATAGTTAAATAAGGCAACAGCAAATAAAAATTTAAAACTTAGAATAAAAGATTTCCTATCCATGACTTTTTCCACACTCATCTGCTGTCCCTGGAAGCCACCACATTAAACAATTTTTGATTATTTTTATCAAACATTTTCTATAATATTTCTAAATGTTCTGACTACACTGCTCTTTCTTGATATGCACGATATGGCAAAAGTAGGTTTACAGTTGTGAGTACACAAAACAACTTATTCTTGTTTTTTTTATTATTGTATTACTTTCTATACAAACAACTGTAAACCTACATTTGCTCCTCATTGTGTCAGCTTCTATAGATTATCTAGGTGAAAATCTACTTTTTTGAACTTCTATTTTTTGTTCCTTCATTTTCTACCATATATTGTACATCACAATTTGTTTCTTTTAAAACAATAGCCACTATTTACATTACTAGAGCTATTGTTTTTTACCTTTTTTTTATTGATTGCTATATTTTGAGTGAGATTGGAAGGGGGAAGAGAGAGAGCAAGAGAGACATGGGTTTATTTTTCTATTTATTTATGCATTGATTGATTGATTCTTGTATGTCCCCTGACTAGGAATGGAATACACAACTTAGTGTATCAGGTCGATGCTCTAACTAAATGAGCTACCCATGCAGGGACTGTTAGAACTACTTAACATTTTTAGGGGGGACTGGGTCAGATACTGTACCAGGATTTTTCTCTGGATTTGTAAACTATTTTTTGTTTTATTTTTTTCTTTATTGAGAGGACAGCAGGCAGAGACAGACTCCCACATATGCCCTGACCCTGATCCACCCGGCAAGTCCCCTACAGGGAGTTGTTCTTCCCATCTGGAGCCATTTCTCTGTTGCTCAGCAACTGAGCTATTCTTAGGGCCTGAGGCAGAGGCCACATGAGCCATCCTCAGCACCCAGGGCCAACTTGCTCCAATCAAGCCATGGCTGCAGGAGGGGTACGAGAGAGAGAGAAAGAGGAAGAGAGATGGAGAAACAGATGGTCACTTCTTCTGTGTGCCCTGACTGGCATCAAATCTGGGACATCCACATGCCAGGCCAATGCTCTACCACTGAGCAAACCAGCTACGGCCTGGATTTGTAAATTAAATAATAGCTTTGTTTTTTCTCTCCTATTGGTTATGCCACTCTTATATAGAGAGATATTTTTTTGTATTATCTCACTGGTTAGAATATTAAAATAATGTTAAGTAATAATACTGGTTATTCTTATCTTTTCCAAGTCTTATGGAAATACCTTGACTATCGATTAATTATTTAGAAGTCTATATGAAACACAGAATTAAAAGGAAAAAATAAAAATATTGAACATCAGTCCTCAATGATGAGATTGTAATGAAACCCCTCTAAATGTTGCAAGAGAAAGTGAAGAAGAGATCGGAGGTGGAGGGAGGATTTAATCTATGCAGAAACAGGATTTTAATAGAAAGTGAAGGTCAGTTTGCCTGAAAAATAAAAACCAACCATAATGGGTCTTCAAGTATCTGGACAATGATTAAAAATAATTATACTGTACAGGGCTATTTAAGCTCTGTAATTATTAGGGAAGCTTAACGGTATGTTTAAATGTGTTTTTAATCACAAACATTCAGTGAGTGTACTAATGACATAATACTGAACTGTAAATATAAACCCCAAACTGCATTTTTTATGTCCTTTTTTGTGTAGGAGAGAAACGGGTGACAATGGCTGTGATAAATTGTGACTTCCTAAGTGCTACCTATCCCCAGAAGTTCTTATACCAAATTCGGTTGAAAATGCAAGGCACTCGAAGCTTTTCCTAGGATATGGAAGCAGAACAACAGGAAAGCCTGGCTGGGAAGCACAACCGCTACAACCCCGGCGCACACCCAAAGCCGGCTGTCCTCATTAACCCTCTCAGGGATGACTTAAATCAGAGTCCTCCTTAACTCATTCTCACCTGGGTTTCGGGGCTGAGAGGGGCTTAGTCACTGAGTTCTGCTACAGGGTCCTAGATAAAATCTCTTCCTGCTGGAAATATCTGTAGGGGATTGTGCTTTCCTGACTAAACTGCAAAAGATACAGTATCATTCCCTCATTTTTTATTAACATGCTGACACGTAGTTCATTTGTCCTCTGTAAAGAAGTTACCTGCCTTATTAAAACAAAAATATGAACCCAAGATAAGGAGAAAATACGAGTAAGGAGCAACCGCTGGAAAAACAATTGTCTACTGTTTTGCTGCTATTTCATCTTTCTTTAAAGGTCTCCAGGTAGATTTTCTTCTCCATCACAGTACCTGCTTCGTGCAATAATGTATCATCATCCTTTGAAGGCAAGAACAGCATATATGATAGCACCAACCCTTACCCACAGCAGACATTAATAATTGATCACAGCAGTCTAGCTGACTGATAGTAGATTTGGCCTATATTTTCTGAGTACAGTGATCTGGCCAGCCACTACTAATCGATTGAAATGAAATATAGAAAGAACCACAGCTTAACAACAACAATCTCTAAAGATATAAGAACCCCATTTTTATACAAAAACAATTACATTCAGAGAGTAATGGGGAATCATGCATCAAATGTTCTTTTTCTTTTAGTTTTTATGCATATTCTGTCATTCTAACAAGGAGACTAAATGCTTTAATAATGATGAAAGCTTGGTTCTAACCTACAATCACGAATTTCTTTAGAATTGTAGCCACAAGTTTTGAAATATGAAGGAGGGAACACCATCCTGAAAGTATTCCCTTGCTTCACCTGGAGGTCACCTTGCCAAGCGAGTACCTAATGCACACCCACACTATAAAACATGACAGCTTCCCCAGCAGCATAATTGGCACTGGTATTCTAGAAATAGTTTTACTCTTCGATGATGTCATGTCAGTAGGGATAAACCCTTCTTTGTGCTTTCCTATGAGTCACTTTCACTTATTCTATGAGGGTTTTGTGTGTATAAAAGTTGTGGTGAGTAGGTTACTAGCTGATGATTTATTCTGATTGAGATTTATGTGTGGTAGATGTCATTAAGTTCTCAGTCTTAAGTTTGCTCCATTTGATAGACTACCATAGCCATTTATTAGTTCAGTAATATAATTTCAGTATATATTGTAGTTTTTTTAATACAAGGGCAAGACTGTAATACCCTCACAGAATCCGTTTACAATGCACTGACAGTGACTTCCCATTCATGCAGGGCTGCAGTGAGTCACTGCATTCAAGGATAACACAGTGCATGAAACTTTTCGTTAATCACATCAATAAAACACCAGGCAAAAGAAATAAAAATTCCTTTGTATTTTATTAGACACTTGCAAATAAGTTGGTGAAGGCCAAGAATTTAGCTTGAAGGGTCAATATATCAACACCAAGGACAGTTACCTTTCAACTGTTTATTTTACAATGAGTGCTGAAAGAATAGAGTGTGTTGCTTTTGTGGTAATAGAAGTTTGTCACCTTTCACTCAGTTTCCTGTCTGTAATGTTTCCTCTGGGAAAACTGAATGAAAATTTGACATGTGCCCAGAGAGGGATAAGCAGAGAGTGCTGTAGGTATTCCTTTCAATTCAAATGTCTTTTTTTTTTAATCCTTACATGATGCCAGGTACCATTCTGGGAGCTGGAGGCACCAAGGTCCATAGGAAATAGTCCCTGACCTTACAGAATTCACAGTCCAAGTTTGGAATCCAACCTATATGCAGTGAACTCTGCTCTTCTTGCCACCCTGTAACTGCAGGCTTGCTTCCTCAGCTCCTTCAAATATATGCTCAGAAGTCCACTTCTCCTTGGGGCCGTCTTAGACCACCCTATTTTATTTTATTTTATTTTATTTTATTTATTTATTTATTTATTTATTTTATTTTATTTTTCTGAAGCTGGAAATGGGGAGAGACAGTCAGACAGACTCCCGCATGCACCCGACCGGGATCCACCTGGCACACCCACCAGGGGGCGACGCTCTGCCCACCAGGGGGCGATGCTCTGCCCCTCCGGGGCGTTGCTCTGTCGTGACCAGAGCCACTCTAGCACCTGGGGCAGAGGCCAAGGAGCCATCCCCAGCGCCTGGGCCATCTTTGCTCCAATGGAGCCTCGGCTGCAGGAGGGGAAGAGAGAGACAGAGAGGAAGGAGAGGGGGAGGGGTGGAGAAGCAGATGGGCGCTTCTACTGTGTGCCCTGGCCGGGAATCGAACCCAGGACTTCTGCACGCCAGGCCAACGCTCTACCACTGAGCCAACCTGCCAGGGCCTAGACCACCCTATTTTAATATCAAATTCTCCTCCCAGCTCTCAGCTCTCCCCCTCCTTATTCTTCTCTCCTGGCTTATAGCACTCAGTAAATAACACACTGTGATTTATAGCTACCTCCCATGTTTCTAATCACTTTCCTCCCACTGGAAAGAAAAGTTCTACAAGAATAAAAAGTTTTACCTGTTCTATTCACTGATGAACTCCTAGATCCTAAAACATGCTTGACACATATTCACAATGAATACACTGGTGGGGATGAAAAAAGAAAGCTGAAGAAGAGAAAAAGTGCAAATGCTTTTGAACTAGACCAAAGAAGGGGTAAACATTTCCAGGAGAGATACGGCCTTCCACTGGAGAGATGACCATGAGCAAAAGGCACAGCATGTCTCTGGAGGAAGAGTGGCCTATGGGTGGCAGAGAGCCAGGATCAAAGAGGTGGGAAGGGATGAAGGGTGGAGGGATGTGACAGGAGAGTAGGAAATGAAGGAAGTTGGGGCCAGATGGTGAATGGCCTGGTAAAAATTAAAATGATTATATAGAGGGACTCGCTTAGCTCAATCCAACGGAGGCATTTCCTTCTTAAAGACCGGGGCTATTCTTTTGATTTTTATGAATCTGGCTTGTCAAGCTCAAAATTAAGATAGCCAGTTATTATACAAGCAAAATTAGTTAATTTGGGACTGGGAGAGAATTATAATTAGGGAAAGGCAAGCTATAGGGAACCGTAGGCAAGTCTGAAGAGACAAAGGGAAGGTTAGCTTTCATTAGGGTTGAGGAGGAAAATGAGGAGGGTTGTTTTGAACAAAAGTTCATTGAAGAAGATCAAGAGTTCAAACTGTGCTGGTTTCTCGTTGGCTGCAGGTGGTGGCGAGTGTGCTGTTGCAGGGCAGGGAGGGATCTTCCTTATTTTTTAATTTTTATTTAGAAAATTAACTTTAACGTGGTGACATTGATCAATAAGAGTACATAGGTTCCGGGTAAATATTTCTATTGCATTTGAACTGTTGATTATGTTGTATACCCATCACCAAAGACAAATCATTTTCCGTCATCTTATATTTGTCCCTTTTTGTACTCTTCCCCCCACCCCCTCCCCCAAGAACGCAGGAGATGAAATTCTTATGTGAAAAATGTCCTCCCTTGTCAAAATAATTCTTCTCTTCCTTTTTGCCCTTGGTTTTGTGGGGCTGCATTGAGGGGTATGTGCATTATAAACCAAATCTTGGAAGCGACGAATGAACTCTACCTTTTAGTCCAGATAACTGGATGTATGCATCATGGTGATTGACATCTTAGATCAGATTAACAACACTGAATCTGTACTGTGGCTTAGCGCCAGAGGGTTCCAAGAACGTCATGTGACAGTGAACAGTCAACAGGATTAACCAGGTGTATTTCAGAGTCCTGAGCAGAGCAGCGTCTGAGCGTGTGTGCCTGACATGAGGTGAACCTGGTCATCCCTGTTTTGGACCAGGGGAAGGAAGCTGGGGAAGGACTGGGTGTTAGAGGAGTTATCCTCTTGAATGGTGAAGCAGGTTCTGAGACAGATGCAGAGCAGCTCTGACGTTGTGAATAGGATGGAGGGAGGGGAGGGTGGCACCAGGGCACTTCCATGGAGGAGCAGTCGGCGAACTGGGAAAGCCATGTCTGGAAGCAGCAGCGAAGAGCAAGACAGCAAGGGAACAGAGCCTGCTGGCCCCTGGCCCTGGTGCTGGAGAAGGAACAGGGGCACTGGGAAGATTGTGAAGGTCCGGTTTGGAGCCCAAGGAAAACTAAGTTACATTATCCATGAGAAGACAAGATAACTTTGATTCTGCAGTTGGGTGTATAACAGAGAGAATGGAGTTTAAAAACCCAGAGTAGCAGAGATGGGGTGGGCGGCAGAAAAGTTCTGGGCCAGGATGAAGTCCTGGAGGGGACAGGGAGAGTGTCCAGGGAGGGTGGATGGCCCGAGGGGAAGCAGAGGCCCCAGAGTTCGGGCAGCGGGATGTCAGCACCACACAGGGGCCACCATGGGTGGGTCATGAGGGTCATCTATAGGCTTATTGAAAAAGTGAGCAAGTAAGCCACTTGCAGACTGGGCTACTCTCATAATTGAAACACTACTGGTGTGTCCCAAGTGTCATCTTATATTACCATGAAAATAGCCTCCTTCACTTAGGGTTACATTTAACAGTGCTTACGCAGGAAAGATAAAGAAGGGTGCAATCTGTTCTCAACAGACATCACTGGTTAAGGGCATTTACTTCACAGAGTGGAGGTGGGGGTGAGATAATGTCTAATTTACAATAAATTATCATTGATATTTATAGCTACACTTTATCCCTAAGATTGTCTTCTTGTTATTTTTTATGCCTGACTTAAACTTCTGAAAGAGGGCAATTCTCCCCTTTTCATATGCACATTAAAACTCACATATTCATTGATATTTAAGTAACATTGATAGCGTTTTGTGTCTTGTTACTATTAAAAATAAAACTGGGATTTACAAAGAATAACAAAATTTGCTGTTGTAAAGTACCACAGCCCCTCACTGTTCTGCTGTGTTATAGCATCTTCCTATTTTAAGGAATTTGCAATCATGTAAAATGTATTGAATTTGATAGACTCCCACTATAAAACAGCCGAATGCTTCATAACAACCAACAATGGGATTGCATTTTTTCTGCTTGGCAGATTGACTGCTGGTTTTGTTGCCTGCCAGATCGCTCGCTGTAACGTGAGCAATAAATTAGGATTTTTTTTTTCCTTTTTAAGGTTTTTATTTGTTTATTTATTTTTAAGTCTTTCAAAGCTCTCTTTCCTACTGGGCAGAAAGACCCATGCCATTGATGTACATGTTTCTTGCCCTTATCAATAATTTTACTCAAATTCAAACACTTAGGAATAAAATTGGCCTAAGGATGTCCTGACGAGGAGAAAGAAACCAGCCGTTAAAAGGGCAGTTTGAGCAATGGGAGGGTGTGGAAGGGGGATTCTTTGCATGGGTGTCTGAGATTTTTTTTGTTTTTGTTTTTAGACCCTTAATGAAGTAGATTTGACATACAATAAACTGCAGATATTTAATTAATGCATAAATTGTATAACTTTTGACATATGTATATATCCATGAAGCTACTACCACATTAAGATAATTGACATATCCACTCCCCCTCCCCAAGTTTATGGTTATGTGTATTAATATTTCATTGCTTTTTATTGATGAATGTTATTCAGCCATGCTACTGTATAAAATTGCATAGCTACACATACCACAATTACTGTATATGGCTATGTAAATAAGAAAATTTCTTTATTCACCTGTTGATGGGCATTTGGGCTATTTGGTTATTATAAATCAAGCTGCTATGAACATTTATATACACATTTTTTTAGTTAAATTTATTGGGGTGGCACTGGTTAATATAATTTTACAGGCTTCAGGTGCCCTACTCCACAACACATCTTTGCACATTGTGTTGTGTGTTCACCCTCCCAAATCAAGTATTTGTCCATCAACATTAATTCCCCCATACTCTCCCTGGCAAACACCACACTGTTGTCTATGTCTGTGAATTTTTTCTTTTGTTCTTTTCTATTTTGCCCTTTTTTGCTCAGATTCTTTCTCTAGGATTATAATGGCTGGATCAGAGTGGGTGTATATATACAGCCTTTTAGAAACTGCTGGACTACCTTTCAAAGCGTTGTGTCATTGTTTGTTTGTGTAGGCTGAGTGCAAGAGTTCCAGTTGCTTCATATCCCAGCCAACACTTGATATGGTCAGACTTTCTAATTTTGGAGACTCAGATAGGTTTGTAGTAGAATCGCATTATATTTTTTCAATTTTTTTTCTTTTTTTTTTTTTTCTTTTCTGAAGTTGGAAACGGGGAGGCAGTCAGACAGACTCCTGCATGCGCCCGACCGGGATCCACCCAGCATGCCCACCAGGGGGCGATGCTCTGCCCATCTGGGGTGTTGCTCTGTTGCAACCAGAGCCATTCTAGCGCCTGAGGCAGAGGCCACAGAGCCATCCTTAGTACCCAGGTCAACTTTGCTCCAATGGAGCCTTGGCTGCGGGAGGGGTAGAGAGAGACAGAGAGGAAGGAGGGGGGGAGGGGTGGAAAAGCAGATGAGAGCTTCTCCTGTGTGCCCTGGCCGGGAATCAAACCCAGGACTCCTGCATGCCAGGCCGACGCTCTACCACTGAGCCAACCGGCCAGGGTTAGTTTCAATGTTTTATTTCCCTCATGGCTAATGCTACTGATCATCTCATCATTGCTTGTTTCAATTTGTGTATATTCTTTAGTAAAGTGTCTGTTCAAATATTATGTCCATGTTTAACTTAGGTTGCTTGTTTTCATGTCATTGAGTTTTGAGAGTTCTTTATGACTATGCATCAAAGGCCTTTAGCAGATAGGTGATTTGCAGTTATTTTTCCTGGTCTGTCTTGTTATTTTCATAATAATAAGTGTCTAAGAGCTGAGTCCTTAATTTTGATGAAGTCCAATTAATCTTTTTGTCAATTATCTTTTTGATTTCATATGTAAGAAATCTTTGCTTAACTCAAAATTTTTCTGTTTCCTCCATGGATTTTTTTGAGTTAATTATTGAATATCATGTAAGGAATTGATGAAAAACAACATATATATAAAGGTTTTTGTGCCATTTGTCTCCATTGAATTGCCTTTGAACCTTTTTCAAATCCAACTGACCACATATCAATGGGTCTATTCTTGAACTCTCTATTTTGTTCCATCAATTTATTTGTATACCTTGATGCCAATACCATACCACCTTGATTACTGTAGATTTTTGAGTCAAATCAGGCAGTATAACTCCAACATTGATCTCCTCTTTCAAAGTTGCTTTGGATTTTCTAGATTCTTTGCAGTCCCATATAAATTTTAATTGAGATTGCAGAGTCTCTAAATCAATTTGGGAAGAACTGATATCTTACCAGTCTTGAATCTATCAATCCATAACTCTCCCTGCTCATTTCAATCATCATCAATTTCTCTCAGCAATACTTTGTAGTTTTAAGTGTGCCGGTCTTGCTCATATTTTGTTAGATTCATTCTCTAGAATTTTGTATTGTTGATGTTTTCATAAATGATATGTATTTCAATTTCCTATTGTTCATTCATTGCCAGTATACGGAAATACAATTGATTTTTAGATATTGATTTTGTATCCTGCAAACTTGCTAAACTCACATATTAGTTCTACTAGATTTATCATCCAATGAGCTTTTATACATAGATTAACATGAGGTCTGCAAATAATGACAGTCTTGCTTCTAACAATGCCCTTTATTTCTTTTTTTTTTTTTTACGGCCAGCACTGGCTGGAACCACATTACATTGTTGAGAGAAGACATCATTATTTTCTTCTAAATCTTAGGTGGGAAATGTCTTTCATGATTAAGTAATCTGTTAGCTGTTGGTTTTTGTAGACACTCTTTGATCAGGTTGAGGAAGTTTCCTTCTATTCCTAGTTTGCTTATAATTTTTATCAGAAAAAAGATACTGGCTTTTCTCAAATCATTTTTTCTGACTCTATGATGATAATAATATGGTTTTGTCTTTCCTAGTCTGTTACTATGGTGAATTACATTGATTGAGACTTGAATGTTAAAGCAACCCTGCATTCCTAGGATAAATCCCACTCAGTCATGCTGTATTATCATTTTTATATATTCTTGGATTTGATTAGCTAATGTTTAGTTAAATATCGATGCTCATGAAGAATGTTGTTCTCTAGTTTTATCTTCTTGTAATTAGTTTTTATAATTTTAGCATGAGGGCAATTCTAGCCTCATAGAATGAATTTGGAAACATTCCTATCTCTGCAATTTTCTGGAAAAGTTTGTATAAAATTAGTAGTACTTCTTTCTTAAGTGTTTAGTAGACTTCACCAAGGATGCCATTTGGGCATGACATTTTAAAAATTATTTTTGGTAAATAAAAAGGGCTTTTAACCACAAATTTGTCCTTGAAATTAGGCTTCTTAAAGTTATTACACAGCCAGTTGATGCACTTTGCATTTTAAAAACTCATTTTTTGTCTCTATGTTTTGTTTTAGATAGTTTCTACTGCAATACCTTTAGGTTCACTCATTTTTTTCTTCTGAAGTAACTAATCTGCTAATTGTATCCAGTATGTTTTTCATCCTAAGCTCTGTGTCTTGTATCATTAAAGTTTGATTTGGGTCTTATTTTTATAGCTTTCATGTCTTTATTTAATCTGCTCAGTTGCTCTCCTGTCTTAATGATTATATTGGCTATATTACTGTTTGTATTGTCTTAGTTTACTAATTCTATCATCTATATCATTTCTGTGTTGTTTTTATTAATCTCACTCCTCGTTATGAATCTTATTTTCTTGCATCTTTGTAGGCCTGGTAATTTTTTATTAGATGCTGGACATTGTCAACTTACTTGGGAACAGCTTAATATTTTCAGTTCTTGCTTTTAAGATTTGTTAGTTTGGACTCAAACAGTATGTATTCTAGGATTAATTTTACCTGAGCAATTAAACAAAACTCTTCTGAGCCCTGGATGTAATGTCCCATGAATTATAAGGTATCCGACTGTGGCTGGTGGGAACACGGACTATTCCCAACCTTGTATGATTCTTGAGGACTGTTCCATCTGTTCCTTTTATGGGTTTCTTTTCCTGACTGGAAAGTTTCATCACAGGCCTGCACTCGTCAGTACTTAGCTGAAGAGTGCCAGGGACCCCTTCGCAAGTCTCCCCAGTTCCTTTTCTTTTCTTTTTTTTTTTTTTTGTATTTTTCTGAAGCTGGAAACGGGGAGAGACAGTCAAACAGACTCCCGCATGCGCCCGACCGGGATCCACCCGGCACGCCCACCAGGGGGCGACGCTCTGCCCACCAGGGGGCGATGCTCTGCCCCTCCGGGGCGTCGCTCTGTTGCGACCAGAGCCACTCTAGCGCCTGGGGCAGAGGATGGCCAAGGAGCCATCCCCAGCACCCGGGCCATCCTTGCTCCAATGGAGCCTCGCTGCGGGAGGGGAAGAGAGAGACAGAGAGGAAGGAGAGGGGGAGGGGTGGAGAAGCAGATGGACGCTTCTCCTGTGTGCCCTGGCCGGGAATCAAACTCGGGACTTCTGCACGCCAGGCGGACGCTCTACCACTGAGCCAACCGGCCAGGGCCCAGTTCTTTTTCTGTGCAGGGCTTTACCCTCTGCCATTCTCCTGCGAACCCTAGCTGCCTTTGATTCAGTGGACTCTCATCACCTTAATTTAGTGTGCTCATCAGTCTCTACCTATGTTCTCCTTCCTCAAGTCATGCCTGGAAATTCTCACTAGAAAGTAAGGTGTGGCAATTGTAGGGCTCATCCTGTTGGTTTCCCATCTCACAGGTATCACTGGCCTTCATTGTATAATGACTAATGTTAGAAAACTTAGTATATATATAAATATATATATATATATTTTCCCCCTCTATTTTTCTGAAGTGAAAAGCAGGGAAGGAGGCAGAAGGACAGACTCCCGCATGTGCCCAACCAGGATCCACCTGGCATGCCCACCAGGGGGTGATGCTCGGCCCATCTGGGGCGTTGCTCCTCTGCAATCAGAGCCATTTTAGCACCTGAGGTGGAGGCCATGGAGCCATCCTCAGTGCCTGGGCCAACTTTGTTCAAGTGGAGCCTGGGCGGTGGGAGGGGAAGAGAGAGATAGAGAGAACGGAGAGGGGGAAGAGTGGAGAAGCAGATGGGTGCCTCTCCTGTGTGCCCTGGCTGGGAATCAAACCTGGGACTTCCACATGGCCAGGCTGATGCTCTAGCACTGAGCCAACTGGCCAGGGCCTGTTCTATATCTTTTGTCCAATTTGTTAGGTTGTTTCAAGTGGGAGGGTAAATGTGGTACCTGTTAGTTATGCGATTAGTATAAATGAGAAATGGGGAAAGGCATGCAACATCTTAGTATTATTTTTTAAAGTTTTGATTTCATGGACTCCCTAAAAGCATTTCAAGGACCTACAGGGTTTCCCAGACCATTTTAGAACTACTCCGTGGTGAATAATAATAATAATACTAATAGGTTGAACATTAATGCAACATTACTGGGTGCTGCTAAAGTTTTCCAAATATTTTGAACCAAATTACACTTGCACTAGCAATGCCTGAGAATTGAAGATTTTTCTGTCCTGGCTGACATATAGCATCACTGTCCTCTTCGGGTTTAAGCATTCTGGCAAGTGCGTAGGGGAATCTTACTTCTCATTTTCCCAGACAATTCATGGAATAAAGCACCTTTTTCCTGTACGGTCAGTTCTCGCTTTATGCAATGTTGCATGACTCTAAAAACGATGGAATAAAATGAAATTTTGTAAAGGTCTCTTAATGACCAATGGGAAAAAATTACAATTGTTCTGTGATCACTAACGCTTTTTTCAAAATATTCAAAAATTCTCTTCCTACTGTTATACATGTACAGGGAAATGAAAAACATGTAAAACTAAGATTTATATTTAGTTCACTGTAATTAAAAATATTGGAAACATTGAGAATTAAAGTCTTTTTTTTTTTTTTTGCAAAAAAAAAAAAAAAAACACCTCAAAACACAAAAAACAAAAACCAAACAATGAATTAAGAGTAGTTCAGACAGCACTTGCCTTCTTCCTGCTGAGTAACTTCCGACAAGGAGAAAACCCCGTTACCACGCCTGGGCAACCTGCCGTACTCCTTTCTGAGTCGGGGTCAGCTTGCAAGAGTTTATTCCTCACACTTCCAATATTGTGAAATGTCTGAGACAGGCATCCCCAAACTACGGCCCCCTGAGGTTGTTTATCCGGCCCTCCGCCACACTTCCAGAAGGGGCACCTCTTTTATTGGTGGTCAGTGAGAGGAGCACTCAATGTGGTGGCCCTCCAACGGTCTGAGGGACAGTGAACTGGCCCCTGTGTAAAAAGTTTGGGGACCCCTGGGACTTCTTTAATATGAAGTATTGTGCTGGAGTCACCACCACTGGGACTTATTCATTCTTCTCATCACAACCACTTTCCTCATTTACGTGGATAAGTTTGTTTTCATCGAGTTCCTCTGGCTAAATATCTAGAGTCTCTCAAACGGTGGCAGTGTCCACATTCCTGTGGTGAATTACTCCTTCTTTTAACTCCATTTACTTTACATTTTAATTTCGCGTCCAATATAGTTACTCTTATTTTTTTCTTTCTCTAAATTTTCTTCATTTTTTTTGGTCTATACTTCTTCCCTGTTGATCAGTTCCCACTGTTGATTATCCATTCTCGTAAAGCATCCTGTGCATTTATTACTGGGCTAAAAGGAGGCAACACAACTACATGCTTTGCTGGATGTGACCCAATCAACAGGTGCACAGTGGCCAATCACTGAGAGACTAGAAGTGACATGATTGGTTGTTGGTCATGAGGCACTACGATTTTGCTAGGCATTTGTGGACTAAAGAACTACTAACATAGTTTGTGTTTTATGCAATTACCGTTAATCAATGGTAGCAACTGAAATTTGGGTGACTTGTGAAATTGAGCACACCAGAACCATGGAAAATGAGGAATCTGTGTGTATTGGTCATGTGGATATACTCTTTTGTAAAGTATACCCATATTTCTTGCCCTTTTAAATAGCAAACTGTCTTTTTCTTATTAAAAATAGAGGAATTCTTTATATATTTTGAAAAATTGTATTTCTTGGATTATGTTTTTTCAGATATCTTCTCCAGCTCTGATTTTTTGTCTTTCATATTTTATGGTATTTTTCAATGTAATGTCACCCAATTTATCAAGTGTTTCCTTTATACCTAGTGCTTTTTATGTTGAGCTTAAGAAATTGGTGCCAATTTCAAGGTCACAAAGGTATTCTTTTATCTTCTCAGGACTGTATTATTGCAATGCCTTTCATATTTAGAGTTATAATCACATGGAATTACTTTTATGAAATAAGGTAGAGGATGAGATTCACTTCCCCCACATGGATATTTAGTTGACCCAGCTTTAAAAAGACCATCTCACTCATTGCTGTGCAGTGTCTCTTTTGTTATATATAAATCACTTGCCTATGTAAGTATGAATTTGTTTCTGCCCTATTATGTCCATCGGGATATTTGTCTATCCTTGCACTAACACCATGCTATTTAATTACTATAGCTTTTTAAGAAGTCTTAGCATCCAGTAGTAATTCTTTCTTCACAACATACTTGGTTATTTTTTGACCCCTTTAATTCCATGTAAATTTTAGAATCAGCCTTCTATTCTAACAAAAAATAAACATATTGGAATTTGGGTTGCGTTTGCATGTAATTTATTGATAAATATTAGAAAAAAAAATTACATTTTTGTTGCATGTCTATATATATGGGTGGACATACATACACATATGTTTTTAAAACTCCATTCTCTGGTTTTCTTCTGTCTTCTAATGTTCTTGATAATTTTTTACTTATTGCCGAATAGAGTGCAGTAAGGTGTAGTGATAATTTGAGATCCTCATGAAAGTTATTTTTATTTAGAGAGGATGCACTTCTATTTTTGGAAGCAGTTAAGATAGTGGAGATCACTTTCATTCACGCTGTCCTACTTCGAGCCTGCTGCTATTCTCCGGGTAGAGCCTTTGTCGGGAGAGGAGCTCTCAACTGAAAACCATGAGCTTCAGATCCCATTTTTGTAACCCCTGCTCTTTAAGTCTGGACGAAATTCTCTGCAGTGTCAGTCCTGCCCGGGGGCCTCAAAGGGAAAGCCAGGCCAGATACCAGGCTTACCTGCCGGGGCTTCCCTTTTCTCGGGGATTTTGTTCCTCAAGTCTTTGCTGCTTTGGTAAATTCCAATACTTTAAAAAAATTATTTTGAGGGGGGACAGCTTTTCATATTGTTTCAAGCAGGACACTTTGTCTACAACAAGTTGGTCTACCATCAACAGAGGTAGAAATCCTGGCTTCATTCTTCAAAGAGAAACCTAGTCAGAAACCTAGTGGATGTCGTCTGTGAGGCACCCAAATCTCTGTTTGCTCAAGATGTCATCCTGGATGACTTGCGGTTGTTTCTGTGCTGATCGATGTGTTAAATAATGGAGTGGTTCCTTTCTTCTGAAGTCTTTATTTATTTATTTATTTGTATTTTTCTGAAGCTAGAAACAGGGAGAGACAGTCAGACAGACTCCTGCATGCGCCCGACTGGGATCCACCCGGCACGCCCACCAGGGGGCAACTCTCTGCCCACCAGGGGGCGATGCTCTGCCCCTCCCGGGCGTCGCTCTGCTGCGACCAGAGCCACTCTAGTGCCTGGGGCAGAGCCAAGGAGCCATCCCCAGTGCCCAGGCCATCTTTGCTCCAATGGAGCCTTGGCTGCGGGAGGGGAAGAGAGAGACAGAGAGGAAGGAGAAGGGGAGGGGTGGAGAAGCAGATGGGTGCTTCTCCTGTATGCCATGGCCGGGAATCGAACCCGGGACTTCTGCACACCAGGCCGACGCTCTACCACTGAGCCAACCGGCCAGGGCCTCTCCTGAAGTCTTTGGAGTAGGCTCTTCTTTTGGGCCTGTCCTGCTGGGTTGGTGACTTATGTAAGCCTTTGAATTGCAGGGGTGGGTTTTATTGGAAGTCCTAATAAATGTTAATAACAGGGGAGTATCAGAAAGAGGAGCAGAGAAGAATCCATCTCTGGCCAATAAGGCCTCGTCATGAAGGCTATGAGCAGGAGAGTACAAGCCTAGACCCAAGGACACGAAGGCAGGAATTTTTGCTTGGAAAGTGTTGAGAGCTAAAGACAAACTCTACTCACTATATTGTTATTCCAAATTAGTTTAATACTAAAGTGGTGTCAACTCAGAAAGAATGCGCTTCTGTCATGGCTGCAAAACATGCCAGCTACTTACCTTGGAAATTATAATTACATATATCCTTATATGTAAAATGGTGACAGTTCCTTACTTTGCTATTGGGGAATTAAGTGGGACAATGTATGTAAAGCATAGGTCCTTATATACATGTTAATTCTTTTCCTCCCATCAAATTCAATGGAACCAAAAAGGAAAGAACTGAAAAGTATTTTTTTAGCTAGTCAGATGCCTGAGCAAGTGTGTCTATATGGTAACACATTAAATCTGGCAGTACTACAATTTAGGAAAGAAGATGCTATGTTGGTAATTTAGGAGAGCAATCATTTATTGTCAAAAATAATTCTGTTTCTCTATGCTACAGGGCTTCCTAGGAAATAAATACAGTGAATGATTTCATTCTCTGTTGAAATATAACTGTCTACGGGGTGGGATATGGCACAGTTTTAGTGCAAAGCTTATGAGATTAAAACCAAGATCTTTACATTTCTTTTAGCTCTTAAAAAGTTATTCTGTTTGGAAAATCAATGTGGAAAAGAGTACCAACTTAGGGGAGAAATTTGAAAGATAATTCTATTCACTTGATAGTTTTTATTTTTGCTGAGATCTGCAAATTGGGATTTATAATAACTTTTTTGAAAATTTTAAAAATATCTCTTTGTTTAAAATAGTCCCACCCCACAACAACAAATATGAATGCAGTATTTTCAATTAAAATGTTGTTAGATACATATTAAAATATAAATAAATATAATATCATCACTGTAGTAATAACTGAAATAATTTTATTATTAGGTAAATTAGGATTGCTTATCTTTTGAAATCTAAATTCGAATTGTCCAAGTGTATAAACTGAAGTGCATAAAATTTCACTTATGGCATTTCTCTGGGTGCATTTATTTATTTATTAATGAAAACCTTCAGGTATATACTTAGATATTTGTAAATGAATGCTTACCTATATCATACTTAATCTAAGGCACAGAAAACTGAAAAGAAAAATGAAGTACCATATTTATAAATAGTTCTTTCAAAAGGGGAGCTGTATTTGTTTATATTTTTTCTCAAAAACTTTTACTCTTTTGTATGAAAATTTTTACACTAATTTTTTTTTTTTTCCTGAGGTTGGAAACGGGGAGGCAGTCAGACAGACTCCCGCATGCGCCTGACCGGGATCCACCCGGCATGCCCACCAGGGGGCGATGCGCTGCCCATCTGGGGTGTTGCTCTGCCGCAATCAGAGCCATTCTAGGGCCTGAGGCAGAGGCCATGGAGCCATCCCCAGCGCCTGGGCAAACGGCTCCAATGGAGCCTCGGCTGCGGGAGGGGAAGAGAGAGACAGAGAGGAAGGAGAGGGGGAGGGGTGGAGAAGCAGATGGGCGCTTCTCCTGTGTGCCCTGGCCAGGAATCGAACCCGGGACTTCCGCACGCCAGGCCGACGCTCTACCACTGAGCCAACCGGCCAGGGCCTAATTTTTGACAATTGATAAATGATGATACTTTTTCTATTAACCCAAAATAACAATTATAAATTTATAGAATTATAAATGTGTAAAACTAGATATAGGGGAAGTAGTCCACAGACAACAGATTACTTCTAAAGCAATGCCTGGTGAGCTAGACACTAGAATAAAGAAGAACAGGCTTCAGAATTATGATGCCCAGAGATCTGCTCCTCTAGGTGTTCTCCTGCCGGTGGGCTAGTGTCATTACGTCATTGGATTTTGGGTCCCCAAAACACACTGCCATAAGATTTCCAACTGTTTAAAGTGACATGTATTAATGTGAGTATTTAATAACAAGTTTTTAAATTTTTTTTGTCTTTTTAAAAATTTTTACTTACTGATTTTAGAGAGAGAGGAAGGGAGGGGGAAAGAGAGAGAGAGAAACATTGATTTTGTTCCACTAATTTATGTATTCATTGGTTGACTCTTTTTTTTATTTTTTTTATTTTATTTATTCATTTTTGAGAGGAGAGAGAGGGAGAGAGACAGAGAGAGAGGAGAGAGAGACAGGGGGGAGGAGCTGGAAGCATCAACTCCCATATTTGCCTTGACCAGGCAAGCCCAGGGTTTCGAACTGGCGACCTCAGCATTTCCAGGTCGATGCTTTATCCACTGCACCACCACAGGTCAGGCCTGGTTGACTCTTATATGTCTTCTGACCAGGGATAAAACCCAAAACCTTGGTGTATTGGGGCAATGCTCTATCTAACTGAGCTACCCGGCCAGGGCTCTATATGTCTTCTTTAAATCTCATTTATATAACAACAACAAAGTATAGTAGAAATTTGGAGAATAAAACTTCAATTTTTTTTCCCCTCAGTCTGCGTAGTTAGACAAAACAGTTAACTTCCCTGAACTTTTCCTCTCTGAAAATGAGAGACTTGGTCTAAGAGTTCCAGATGGTCTGCAAGACTCTTCCAGCTCTTGGGTTTCTATAATTAAAGACATGTTTAAGTCTTTCTTCCCCAGCAGAACTCAACCACTGTTTTCTAATTATTTCTCGACTTTATGCAATCACTACTTAAGAAAGCATCCCTCTTCTTCTCCAACCTGTAGACATGTATACTAAATAATTATTAATTTTTTCAGTCATTCAGTTTTACGGAGAGATTCTAAGCTTGTTACCTACAAATATGAGGCTGGATTATAAAGTAATGAGAATGTGTGTTTCATAAGTCCCAGTGTCTACATAGCCAAATAAGTGTTGGGCTTTAATGCAATCACTCAGAAAGGTGCCTGTTTACTCTGCTAAAGCTGTTACTCAAACCACCCTGCAGCTCCCTTTTGGAGATGTCTTTAGATTTAGCAGAAAGTTGCCTAAGCAACTGTCTCCTTGCCCGATAGCGTATATCTCAGTTTGACTCCAAGTGATATACTATATTTTGCTTGCCTTGTTTGAGACTCTTTTATATCTCACACTTTGGAGTGACAGCACTGTCCAGAAATCAAGGCCAATGTCACAGGAAGTTTTTCCGGTCTAAGGTTATTCTTTGCCGCTATTAACTATTATACTATATAAATCTTGCTAAAGAGAATGTGCTAAAGACTTTGAAAGTAATTCAGAGGGAATTCAAAACAATTGCCGTTTGCACAATTGCGGCCTTATTGGAATAAAGAGTATATTGTTTTCGAATATGAATAGGATGTACAGGTCTCTCTCACACACATGCATGTGTGTACATACTCGTATACCCCTCCTGCTATATGCCAGATATAGGCCTCATGATTTACCCACATTATGTCACTTGATTCTTGGCAATAATTATTTGAATGATTATTTGAGGATGATAACTCATTGAAATATGGAAATTCCAGTGTACTTGTATACAAAGGAACGTTCCACACTTAGAGCCACACCTCATATGTTGTTTGCTCGTCCGTTGTTCATGAAAGTCTCTAAACGAGAAGAGCTATGACTTTCTTGACATACATGTATTTCAACCCTGCACAACCCTTACAATAAGTAACTCCTTTGTGTTGTATATCTTAAAGTTATTGCAATATGTTTAAATAGAAATCTCCTTCTAATCCTGGTCTCAATGCAAGGATCTCCTTACTATCATGTGTGAAATTCCCTACGGTGGCTGCTTCCTCTTGTTGTGGGGCCTTTTTCTGTCTGTTACTGGACTCATCGTTTATTTAGCATGTTTGTTTGTTTTAAATAGAGAGGCATCTATCATGTGTGAAGTATTACATAAGGCTAGATAGGCCTTATATCTGTATGACTATGAAATGTTCCTGGTTATTAAGCGGCATCACCATTATGACATACATGACCATTATACTTGTTTGGATCAATGTGGGCCATTCTCCAGGTTATAACTGCTGGTGGCAAACACCTTGTAAGATATAAAACCAGCCAGCGACACAAGTGTTTGTCCTGTGGTTCCTACAGTGGAATCGGTGAGGTTTTAAAGAGGCTGCTTACCAGGCAACAGGTAGATTTGGGGGCTTTTTTTTTTTTTTTACATTTCTGACCTACTAATAAATGTTTGCCACTAACAAAAAAGTGGGGTAACAGGTTAGGTTCACAATAACATAGCTCAAGGAATAATTATTTTAAAACACCCGCACAGAGATTGGCCAAGAATAATTGCTGTTTCCCTAGCAGAGAATCTTTAAAAGTTCAGCAATCATCCTGTTGGGGTGGGAATGGGAAGGGAAACAACAGAAAAACCTGTCGCCACTTACATGAGCTTCATTTGGTTTTCAATCAATTGAAGGACTTTGCAAAAGACTGTACTTGTGAAATTGATCTCAATTAAAATCAGTCTGAGAGTGTACTCTCGGCACAATAGCGCCTGGGCAGGTGAGAGGAGACTTGTATTCCGCAGTCGCAGTCGGAGCACCAGCACCTGTCTGGGCTCTCCTGGCACATCCCGTTTTGTTCATTTTCACCTCAGCCTTTCTTAAGCAGTCTTTGACCTCCGCGCATCCCTAATGAACTCCTTGCACTGTGCGTGCCTCTTGTCCGTGGCGCTGCGATGGAAATGCGTGGAGGTGGGGGTGGGCAGCCTTTCACCTCTGACTGCGTGGCCCGCACGCTGGCAGCTGTCGGCATGGGACTCGCTGCTGTGGCAGGATAATTGGGTACTTGAGGAAGATTCATAAAGCAATATGCTGCAGAGTCCCCATGTCCTGCCCTGGGGCGACCAGGGGCAGCGGGAGGAGGAGAAAATGAGAAAACTCCAACCGGGAACAGAAATCTGGTCTTGATAAATAATCATCTGTTTCTAACAGGACATGATGAAGACTTTTATCCACCAGACGACCACAATTCATGCAACTCGGGGAATGATTTTTAAAGATTTCAGAATTCAATTCCAGGCAAGGTGAACCGAAAGTGAGATTAGTGAGGGAGGCAGAAGGATGTGGAACATCCCTACCCAAAAGGAAGGCGTGAGTCTCACCTGGGACAGGCCTTTTCATACCAGGAAGGTGGTGGTTGTAATCAAAGCAAGCCACCTGACAGCTCATTATTAAGAGACAACAAGAAGTGACTTTATTAATACAGTGTGGAGTTGGTTCCGCTGCAAATTAAAGTTCTTTGTTCACAAGTGACAGTTTGCTTGGGAAGCGTCTGCTCAGGGCTGCCGAGTGGGATAACATTTTTAAAGTGTAATGTGATAACAATTAACCTATAATTCCTTCTTCTAATATTCTCCTTTCAATTTTACTAGATAAATTCATCATGAAAGGTGATGAAGACAAAGTCTTTCATGTGCTTTTCCTGTGATGTAGCCCCTCGTGACGGACAGAATCTGTCACAAACTTATGGGTGTTTATTTTCCACAGTATTTATGATTTTGCTTATGGAATGTGACGGGTTGGTGGTTAGTGTGCCCACCTTGATTGCGAAAGACCAAGATTCATCATCAAATATAATGTAATGGTAAAAGCAGTAATGTGGTTGATTTAATGTCATTATAGGTTGTATTACCAAAAATGAGAGAATATTCAGGTAATAATCTGTAATAGAGGTCTGGAAAAGGCTTTTTCCCTCCTGGAGTGCTGTTAGGGAAATTCTGAAATCTTGTATCCACAAGTAGTCAAAAAAAGTATTTATATTATAAGGTATTTATATTTGAAAATCTGGAAAATAATTTTTTTTTTAGCTTTTTTTTTTTTATTAAATTTAATGCAGTGACATTGATAAATCAGGGTACATATGTTGAGAGAAAATATCTCTAGATTATTTTGATATTTGATTGTGCTGTATACCCCTCCCCCAAAGTTAAATTGTCTTCTGTCACCTTCTATCTGGTTTTCTTTGTGCCCCTCCCCTCCCCTAACCCCTCTCTCCTTCTTCACCCCCTCCCTCCTCCCCAACCTCCCGCCCCTGTTGCCATCACATTCTTGTTCATGTCTCTGAGTCTCATTTTTATGTCCCTTCTATGTATGGATTCATCTTAGTTTTTTTTTTTTTTTTCTGATTTACTTATTTCACTCCGTATAATGTTGTCAAGGTCCATCCATGTTATTGTAAATGATCCGATGTCATCATTTCTTATGGCTGAGTAGTATTCCATAGTATATATGTACCAAAACTTTTTAATCCACTTGTCCTCTGACGGACACTTGGGCTGTTTCCAGATCTTCGCTATTGTGAACAATGCTGCCACAAACACGCGGGTGCATTTCTCCTTTTCGAGTCGTTCTATGGTGTCTTTGGGGTATATTCCTAAAAGTGGGATAGCTGGGTCAAAAGGCAGTTCGATTTTCAGATTTTTGAGGAATCTCCATACTGTTTTCCACAGTGGCTGCACCAGTCTGCATTCCCACCAGCAGTGCAGGAGGGTTCCCTTTTCTCCACATCCTCGCCAGCACTTATTCTGTGTTGTTTTGTTGATAAGCGCCATTCTGACTGGTGTGAGGTGATATCTCATTGTGGTTTTAATTTGCATTTCTCTAATGATTAGTGATGTTGAGCATTTTTTCATATGCCTATTGGCCATCTGTATGTCCTCTTTGGAGAAGTGTCTATTCATCTCTTTTGCCCATTTTTGGATTGGGTTGTTTGTCTTCCTGGTGTTGAGTTTTACAAGTTCTTTATAAATTTTGGTTATTAACCCCTTATCAGATGTATTGTCAAATATGTTCTCCCATTGTGTAGTTTGTCTTTTTATTCTGTTCTTGTTGTCTTTAGCTCTGTAAAAGCTTTTTAGTTTGATATAGTCCCATTTGTTTATCCTGTCTTTTATTTCACTTCCCTGTGGAGATAAATCAGCAAATATATTGCTCCGAGAGATGTCCGAGAGCTTACTGCCTATGTTTTCTTCTAAGATGCTTATGGTTTCACGGCCTACATTTAAGTCTTTTATCCATTTTGAGTTTATTTTTGTGAGTGGTGTAAGCTGGTGATCTAGTTTCATTTTTTTGCAGGTAGCTGTCCAATTTTCCCAACACCATTTGTTAAAGAGGCTGTCTTTACTCCATTGTATTTCCTTACCTCCTTTGTCAAATATCAGTTGTCCATAGAACTGTGGGTTTATTTCTGGGTTCTCTGTTCTGTTCCATTGATCTGTATGCCTGTTCTTATGCCAGTACCAGGCTGTTTTGAGTACAACGACCTTGTAGTATAACCTGATATCAGGAAGTGTGATACCTCCCACTTTATTCTTCTTTTTTAAGATTGCTGAGGCTATTCATGTTCTCTTTTGGTTCCATATAAATTTTTGGAATATGTGTTCTATATCTTTGAAGTATGTCATTGGTATTTTAATTGGTATTGCGTTGAATTTATAGATTGCTTTGGGTAATATAGACATTTTAATGATGTTTATTCTTCCTAACCATGAGCACGGTATATGCTTCCACTTGTTTGTATCTTCCTTGATTTCTTTTATCAATGCTTTGTAATTTTCCAAGTACAAGTCTTTAGTCTCCTTGGTTAAGTTTACTCCTAGGTACTTTATTTTTTTGGTTGTAATTGTGAAGGGGATTGTTTCCTTAATTTCTCTTTCTGACTGTTCATTGTTGGTGTATAAAAATGCTTCTGATTTCTGAGTATTGATTTTATATCCTGCCACTTTGCTGAATTTATTTATCAGGTCCAGTAGTTTTTTGACTGAGACTTTAGGGTTTTCTATATACAATATCATATCATTTGCAAATAATGATAGTTTTACTTCTTCTTTTCCAACTTGAATGCCTTTTATTTCTTCTTCTTGTCTGATTGCTGTGGCTAGGACTTCCAGGACTATGTAAAATAAGAGTGGTGAAAGGGAGCACCCCTGCCTTGTTCCTGATCTTAAGGGTATTGCTTTTAATTTTTTCCCATTGAGTATGATGTTGGCTGTGGGTTTCTCATAGATGGCTTTTATCATGTTGAGGTATGTTCCCTGTATTCCCACTTTGCTGAGAGTTTTGATCATGAATGGGTGCTGGATTTTATCAAATGCTTTTTCTGCATCTATTGAAATTATCATATGGTTTTTCTCCTTCTTTTTGTTTATGTGATGAATCACATTGATTGATTTACGAATATTGTACCAGCCTTGCCTCCCCAGAATAAATCCCACTTGATCATGGTGTATGATTTTTTCCATATATTGTTGGATCCGGTTTGCTAATATTTTGTTGAGGATTTTAGCATCTATATTCATCAGAGATATTGGCCTATAATTTTCTTTCTTTGTGTTGTCTTTGCCTGGTTTTGGAATCAGAATTATGCTCGCCTCATAAAAGGAGCTTGGAAGTCTTCCTTCCTCTTGAATTTTTTGAAATAATTTGAGAAGGATAGGAGTTAGTTCTTCTTTGAATATTTGGTAGAATTCCGTTGTGAAGCCATCGGGCCCTGGACTTTTCTTTCTTGGGAGTTTTTTGATAACTGTTTCGATCTCCTTTGTTGTAATCGGTCTGTTTAGGTTTTCTGATTCTTCCAGATTGATTTTTGGAAGATTGTATGTTTCAAGGAATTTGTCCATTTCATCTAGATTGTCTAGTTTTTTGGCATACAGTTCTTCATAGTATTTTCTTACAATATTTTGTATTTCTGTTGTGTCAGTTGTTATTTCTCCTCTCTCATTTCTAATTTTATTTATTTGAGTCCTCTCTCTCTTTTTCTTGGTGAGTCTACTTAAAGGTTCATCAATCTTGTTTACCTTTTCAAAGAACCAGCTCCTAGTTTCATTGATCCTCTGTATTGTTTCTTTAGCCTCTATGTCATTTATTTCTGCTCTGATCTTTATTATTTCCTTCCTTCTACTACATTTGGGCTTTACTTGCTGTTCTTTTTCTAATTCTTTTAGATGCAGGGTTAAGTTGTTTATTTGAGCTTTTTCTAGCTTCTGAAAGTGTGCCTGTAGTGCTATGAACTTCCCTCTCAGCACTGCTTTTGCTGTGTCCCATAAATTTTGAGTTGTTGTATGCTCATTGTCATTCGTTTCTAGGAATTTTTTTATTTCTTCTTTGATCTCATTCTTAATCCATTCATTATTTAACACCCTGCTATTTAGTTTCCATGTGTTTGAGAATTTTTGAGCTTTTCTGCTGTGATTCATTTCTAGTTTCATGCCGTTGTGATCGGAGAAAGTGCTTGATATGATTTCAGTTTTCTTAAATTTGTTGAGAGCACTTTTGTGCCCTAACATGTGGTCTATCCTAGAGAATGTACCATGAGCACTTGAAAAGAATGTATATTCTGCTGCTTTAGGGTGAAAGGATCTGAAGATATCTATTAAATCGAGTTGATCTAGTGTTTCCAATAAGTCTGCTGTTTCTTTGTTAATTTTCTTTCTTGAGGATCTATCTAGTGATGTTAGTGGGGTATTGAAATCCCCTACTATTATAGTATTGCTGTTGATCTCGCCCTTTAAATCCATTAAAGTCTGTTTTATATATTTGGGTGCTCCTATATTAGGTGCATAGATATTTATAATAGTTATATCTTCCTGTTGGATTACTCCCTTTATCATTATGTAGTGGCCTTCTTTATCTCTTACTATATCCTTTGTTTTAAAGTCCAATTTGTCTGATATAAGTATTGCTACCCCAGCTTTTTTTTTCATTTCCGTTTGCATGAAATGTTTTTTTCCATCCTTTTACCTTCAATCTATGTGTGTCTTTTGTTCTAAGGTGTGTCTCTTGTAGACAACATATGTATGGGTCCTGTTTTCTTATCCACGTAGCTACCCTATGTCTTTTGATTGGATCATTTAATCCATTTACATTTAAGGTTATTATTGATATGTAGTTGTTTATTGCCATTTTCTTCTTTAGAGGTGTATTCCTTTTTTTGCTATATTCTTTTCCAACTTTGATCTGTTTACAACAGGCCCCTTAATATTTCTTGCAGCATTGGTTTGGTTGTAATGAATTCCTTGAGTTGTTTTTTGTCTGGGAAGCTTTTTATTTCTCCTTCGATTTTAAATGATAGCCTTGCTGGATAAAGTAGTCTTGGTTTTAGGTTCTTGTTCTGCATTACTTTGAATATTTCTTGCCATTCCCTTCTGGCCTCAAGTGTTTCTGTTGAGAAGTCGGATGTCATCCTTATGGGGGCTCCTTTGTAGGTGATAACTTTTTTTTCTCTTGCAGCTTTTAATATTTTCTCTTTATCGCTTAGCTTTGGTATTTTAATTATGATGTGTCTTGGTGTAGGTTTCTTTGGGTTTCTCTTTAATGGAGTTCTCTGTGCTTCTTGGACTTGTGAGAGTTTCTCTTGCATTAATTTAGGGAAGTTTTCAGTTATGATATGATTGAACAAAGTCTCTATCCCTTGTTCTTTTTCTTCTTCTTCAGGAACCCCTATGATGCGGATGTTATTTCTCTTCATGTTGTCACAGAGCTCTCTAAGTGTTTCCTCTGACTTTTTGAGTCTCTTTTCTCTTTTCTTCTCTGCTTTCATGCTTTCATTCCAGTTGTCCTCCAACTCACTGATTCGATCCTCAGCTGTATCCATCCTGTTTTTAATTCCTTCCATTGTGGTCTTCATTTCTGATATTGTATTTGTCATCTCTGACTGATTCTTTTTTAATATTTCAATATCCTTTTTTATACTTGCTATTTCTTTATTTAGGTTTTCAAACTGCCCCTCCATTGTTGTTCTAAGATCCCTAAGCATCCTTACAATCATTATTTTGAACTCCGCATCTGGAAGTTTGATTATTTCCATATCACTCAGCTCATCTCTCAAAGGTATCTCTTGTGGTTTCATTTGGGTTGCACTCCTTTGTTTTCTCATAATGGTGTTTTATTTGTAGAGTTGGTTGAGTCTAGGCTTGGTGTTGTCTGCCTCCAGTTTTCAGTTGTGTTATTTCTAGGTCTTCTTGGGTTGGTATCAGCTATTATTTGTAATCCACTTTCGGATTTGGGCAGCTTTGAAGTCTTGATTTGTTTGTTTTCTTAACAGGTGATAGTCTTGTTAACTGATCTCAGCAGGGGGCTTCCTTGAAACTGTAACCAGGAATGCTGTGGGTGTAACCTGAGACGCTGAAGGTCTCTTCCACCAACTAATCTCACTGGGGGCAGGGTTTTTTCTCAGCTTCAGTAGGGGGAGGTGTATCTCAGATCTCCATGGAGACCTGAGTTACTGCCCCTCTTCCCCACTTCTTGTTTTCAGCTGTGTCTTGTTGCGCTGATTGGAGCTGGATAGATGTCCGGAGATCTCTGATCCGGAAGCACTTCAGCTCTGTTTTGTGAAAGGTTCAGTCCCTCCCCCAGCTATGGCCGCCTCCAGCATGAATGAGTCAGCTTTTTTATTTCGTTTCTTGCATACCTTAGCCCCTCACAGTCTGTCCCTCTCCTTGTCCTTTCCACTTGGGAGATAAGCTGGTCTTTTCAACCCACCTTGCTCCCTGGTCGCCAGGTAAGTGGCTGTGAGCAGTAGTTTCTGCTCTTTTTCCTCTGTGAAATCCTCTCTGGGCTCTCAGCCTCACCCCCCCCCCCTTCCGTTCCTGTAAGCAGAGGAGATTCAGGCACTCCTTACCAGGATTATTGTGGCTTCCTCTTTGCTCCTTGGTTTTTGAGAGCTGTTCTTGCAGTTCAGTGTTGGTTTTTCATGCTGATTTTTCCTGAATTGATTTGTATTCCAGTTTGGTGTTGAGAGCTGGGCGTCTGTG